>NC_041382.1:514496229-514635138 GCF_002162155.2 Triticum dicoccoides | reverse complement strand
GCTTCGTACTTTTATAAGAGTATATCTGAGTCCTTTTTTGTAAAAGTAAAATGTTAAACAAAGGAAGGCACTATATCACTTCAATTTCATTAAAGTTAGGATCCTGGCACAAAAGTGGATCATATGTCTGATGAACTAAATTGTATGAACATCCCTCTGTAGGTAAGCACCTCAAATTCTAACCCATAAACGAATCCCACTTGTACTTGTTTTCTTATTAGAAATGCATTTTATTATACACCGCGGTGCTCTTAGTCAAATAAGCCCGTTATGCTCCCTAACAAAATCAAGTAGTAGAGTAGTAGTTTCACCTCCTATCCAAGTGCCGATAGTTTCCACAAGATATCATTCCAGGATTCAGTTCGTGCATGATAATGCTAGCCATGTGCTGCAACTTTGCACGCAGCAGACACACACGCGCTCGTGCGCACGCCCACACAGAGACATAGTGCTGCGGTGCACACATCCCACTAAGAATCTAACATGGACCAACCAGATAGGCAGAGAATTTAATGGCGTTATTTATATATTTCCCAAATTGTCGTTGCTCTTGTAGGCTAGCAGCTAGTACAAATTTCATAAGAGAGATGTTCGAATCAAATCGTGGTTTAATTAAGAGCAAAGTTCACTGACCTGGGATAGCGCTATTGGTGCAGCAGCATATGTGGGCAAAGTATATGTCAACGCCTAAGTCGACATGCTAACAAGCTTGTCTGCCATAACCGGAGCCTAACAGATCCCTGCACCCAAAAAAATAAGGATCGTGCACCACCTATGGTGGAGTTGCTCCAACAGCAACAGGGTAGGTGATTGGATGAGGCCTATATACCTAGGTGAGCACATGTAAACAATAACATAACCTTAGAGGGCAGGTATCATGTATCTATGAATGTACTATAATCAGAAAAGACTGAAGATCACGACTTGCCAATGATCCCACTACATCGTCATACACAGATCTTTCATAAATCTGGCTATGATTGATTATGAAGAATTGGAGATGCAGGCACGATCAATGGTACACTGCAACATAGTGCCTATTCATGCTCTTAACAACCAACCGACAATGTATTTTCTAACAGACAGGTCTCAAAAACCATAATGCAAATTCATGCTCTGACTAGTAGTCAGTAAATGCGTATAATAATCATCAGAGAAGGTACACATTTCCTAGCTGGTTTAGCTCTATCTCATTTTATAAGCAATTATCTCCCCAGACATTATCCGCTGATTTACTGACTTACATATCTATCTCAGAAATTATAGTCCTACAGTAGTTATGTATGCTAGGTAGCCTACTATTAGAAAACTAGTACCAACTCCAACATTTCTCAACCATCTGATGCTGGACCACAAAACCATGTGTAGGAACTTCATATGCAGATTCAATGGCCAGAGGGCCTACAGAAGGTGATCCGTTTGATTCCATGCAGGAAAAAGTCACTTTTTTAAGACTAGGGTGAGGAGCACAAAATTAATAGGTGCCAGACATGTTTCTAACATCCTACTGCTTCTACAACCAGCTACAGTAAGATTTCCAAATGCAAGCATCCGAAAGCACATTTCGTCTAGCTCAAAGTAAACATCAATTGAGATGTGGGAAACTGCTTGAAATTCGAGTTTAGTGACCAAGGCATGGCCTTCTGGATTCTATCAAGTGATAAGATACAATTAAGCTCTCCTGGTGTATACAGTACAATTCTGTGAGCCTGACATCAAGTTAACTAACAGTTGTCCCTTTTAAAGTCTCAAGTCTCAAGCCACTAATGCAACCAGTTCCAAAACCCTCCTTAGACCTGAAACATGTGGACATTGGTATCCGTGTCACTTCTGTCTGATAACATTATGAGAAAGGGGAGAGCAGATGTGGCAGAAATGTTGAAACATGACTGAACTCTAATTATCCATGCATATTACTCAAGTGATCTCTAGAAAAATGGACCCCCGCTGTGACTACAGGACCTTGCAGGTTAAACTCTGAACATGGCAATATATCACTCAGTTGTTTACTTTGGCAACTACTCCCTCCGTTCCAAATTACTCGTCGCAGAAATAGATGTATCTAGAACTAAAATACATCTAGATACATCCATACCTGCAACAAGTAATTCGGAACGGAGGGAGTACTTGCTTGGCACCTATGGTTTGGCATGGATATCACATATGATAAGTGTGTGCACTTTGCTATCAGCCATGAATGTAGTAATGGACCTAAACATGGACACGCATAACAAATTATATTAGACTAATATTCAAAACATGTGATAACAAAACTTGAATTTGACCATCCTATATTGGCATATTACTGCTGAATTTCATCTTATCAATTAAATGTATGAATGATATCCTCTTACAACTTGTTCAAATTACCCATAGCTACAATAACCGCAATGAACTGCAAGCATTAACTACGCCTTGGTAAGACCTATATTCAGAAGTACAACATGGCAGCTCATGCAAGCATTATGAATAATTGGAACAACCGATACATATTACTCCCTCTGTAAAGAAATATAAGAGTGTTTAGATCACTACTAGAGTAGTGATCTAAACTCACTACTAGAGTAGTGATCTAAACGCTCTTATATTTCTTTACGGAGGGAGTACCAAATTCATGCACATTAATCAAGAGAAGAAATGCTTTTGTGTGTAGATCACCCATGCGCATACCGATCAGTTTAAAAGCATGTGTCACATGCTACCGAAGCAAAAAACAACTGGACATGTGCCTTGTCCTCTACATAGGTGAAGCTTGAAAGTACTTTCATATCAAATGTCCACATTTCTTATCTTGACAAGGGCCATTATTGTGAAATAGTACCCATGTCCTCCAGAGTACCTGCAAAGAACACGCACAGAAAACAATTTATCTAGGTGCAATGTTTAGCTAGAAGTCTAGCTGGATTACTGAACTCCGCAGTCAGCACATAGCACCTTAAGGAAATATAGTTGAGGCACTGATCTTCAAAAGCTTTAGTCCACAAAACTTCTGAAGAGATCCCCATTTGACAGATGCTGGGAACACTGAAGACTGAGCCCAAAGGAAGGATAGTAACAAGGTTCACTAGATTCCTTATGGAACAAAAGAAAAAACATGAGCATTTCTTCGCTTTTTTGCAAGGGAGGAAAAGGAGCATTCTTTTACTTCATGGACTATCTTGAATAAGATAATCCATAGAGAAGAAAGTAAAACGTAGCTTGAACAACAAGATAGCATTTAACACAGTGCATCTCAAATACAATTCAGTATGGACACCTAGATGGAACTAAAAAGGACCTCTTCCCCAATAAACTAGGCATCCAGTTCATGTAAGACATTAGGGCCCCCAGATAGAAGCAGATCTAAGAGAATTCTCTTAGCAAAGTATCAACGAGAGTTACCACCAGTTTACACAAAGTCCCACTGGAAGGTCACACAAGAAAACACCATCATAGCTCTAAACCGCCTAAACCTTGCCATCTAAATATTCCAAACCAAGTTGGTTTTCACAAGTGGTTTTTCACTTTTCACTGATGGGGCGCTTACACACCATCTGCACAACCATTTTCTGTTCCCATCTCTTTGTCTCTGTCCCCATCCCTGTCCTCAGCACCTACCATGGCAAGCATGCTGGTGCAAAGGCCCCGGAGGTGCCGCCTGCACAACCAGCAGCATTGACCCCTGTATGTTGTCGCCCTCGCCTCTGCTGAGTGATCCTCAGCCATGCGGGTGACACCTCATCATTCTTCACCGCCGCGCCGAGGAAGCTGCAGGCCAAAAAAGTTTGCGATTGTATGCCTCTTCCAGGAGAACACCTCAGCTTTCCACATTGCAAAACTCACCATGAAGTAGACCCCATTCCTTGGTCTCTCCCAGTGGCTCGATGTGGTGTTTCGGGTCATGGCGACGACACAGCAGAATGAGAAGCAGATGGCCGCAAAAAACACAATGGGCAGATCCATAGAGACTTCAGGTGCAGCAAAGGTACGGCACAGTTCTTGTTGTAGGAGTTGGCTGGTCGGTGCTTGGTTTGGGAATAACTTGGACCTCCTCCTTGACGAGCACTGATATGCAGACCTTTTCATCTTCTCTTTTCCTTTTTGCTGATTTTTCAGGTAATGTGTGATGATGGGGCATACAGCTGACCCAAACATCAGTGAAAACAACTTTGGGATCAGTCGAAGGGGTAAACCGGTAAAGTGAATGGTTTTTTATTATTTTATTTTATTTTGAACGTTGGCAGGAACAACAACAACAACAACAAAGCCTTTAGTCCCAAACAAGTTGGGGTAGGCTAGAGGTGAAGCCCATAAGATCTCGCGACCAACTCATGGTTCGGGCACATGGATAGCAAGATTCCACGCACCCCTGTCCATAGCTAGTTCTTTGGTGATACTCCAATCCTTCATATCTCTCTTTACAGACTCCTCCCATGTCAAATTCGGTCTACCCCGACCTCTCTTGACATTCTCCGCACGCTTTAGCCGTCCGCTATGCACCGGAGCTTCTGGAGGCCTGCGCTGAATATGCCCAAACCATCTCAGATGATGTTGAACAAGCTTGTCTTCAATTGGTGCTACCCCAACTCGATCTCGTATATCATCATTCCGGACTCGATCCTTCCTTGTGTGGCCACACATCCATCTCAACATACGCATCTCCGCCACATTGAACATGTGGCCTTTTAGTCGGCCAACACTCAGCGCCACACAACATTGCGGGTCGAACCGCCGTCCTGTAGAACTTGCCTTTTAGCTTTTGTGGCACTCTCTTGTCACAGAGAATGCCAGAAGCTTGGCGCCGCTTCATCCATCCAGCTTTGATTTGATGGTTCACATCTTCATCAATACCCCCATCCTTCTGCAGCATTGACCCCAAATATTGAAAGGTGTCCTTCTGAGGCACCACATGCCTAGTAGTACTGAAACTGCACATTATGTACTCGGTTTTAGTTCTACTAAGCCTAAACCCTTTCAATTCCAAGGTTTGTCTCCATAACTCTAACTTCCTATTTACCCCCGTCCGACTATCGTCAACTAGCACCACATCATCCGCAAAGAGCATACACCATGGGATATCTCCTTGTAATATCCCTTGTGACCTAATCAATCACCATGGCAAAAAGATAAGGGCTCAATGTTGACCACTGGTGCAGTCCTATCTTAATCAGGAAGTCATCAGTGTCGACATCACTTGTTCGAACACTTGTCACAACATTATCGTACATGTCCTTAATGAGGGTAATGTACTTCGCTGGGACTTTGTGTTTCTCCAAGGCCCACCACATGACATTTCGCGGTATCTCATAGGCCTTCTCCAAGTCAATGAACACCATATGCAAGTCCTTCTTTTGCTCCCTGTATCTCTCCATAAGTTGTCGTACCAAGAAAATGGCTTCCATGGTCGACCTCCCAGGCATGAAACCAAACTGATTTTTGGTCACGCTTGTCATTCTTCTTAAGCGGTGCTCAATGACTCTCTCCCATAGCTTCATTGTATGGTCATCAGCTTAATTCCACGGTAATTACACAACTCTGAACATTCCCCTTGTTCTTGAAGATTGATACTAATATACTTCGTCTCCATTCTTCTGGCGTCTTGTTTGCCCGAAAAATGAGGTTGAAAAGCTTGGTTAGCCATACTATTGCTATGTCCCCGAGGCCTTTCCACACCTCAATGGGGATACAATCAGGGCCCGTCGCCTTGCATCCTTTCGTCCTTTTTAAAGCCTCCTTGACCTCAGACTCCTGGATCCGCCGCACAAAACGCACGTTGGTCTCATCGAAGGAGTCGTCCAGTTCAATGGTAGAACTCTCATTCTCCCCATTGAACAGCTTGTCAAAGTACTCCCACCATCTATGCTTAATCTCCTCGTCCTTCACCAGGAGTTGGTCTGCTCTGTCCTTGATGCATTTGACTTGGCCAACATCCCTCGTCTTCCTCTCGCGGATCTTGGCCATCTTGTAGATGTCCCTTTCGCCTTCCTTCGTGCCTAGCCATTGGTGGAGGCCCTCATACGCCCGACCCCTTGCCCTCGCTTTGTGGCCTTCTTCGCCATCTTGTACTTCTCTATGTTGTCTGCACTCCTATCCAAGTATAGGTGTCTGAAACAATCTTTCTTCTCCTTGATCGCCTTCTGGACATCATCATTCCACCACCAGGTATCCTTAGCTTCGCTTCTCCTTCCCTTGGACACTCCAAACTCCTCCGAGGCCACCTTACGAATGCAAGTCGCCATCTTCATCCACACATTATTCGCATCCCCTCCTTCCTCCCGAGGGCCCTCCTTAATGACCCTCTCCTTGAACGCCTGAGCTACCTCCCCCTTGAGCTTCCACCACTTCGTTCTAGCGACTTTGGCACGCTTATCCCACTGGACACGGATCCGAAAGCGGAAGTCAGCAACCACCAGCTTATGCTGAGGGACAACACTCTCTCCAGGTATCACCTTACAATCTAAGCACGCACGCCTATCTTCTCTTCTCGAGAGGATGAAATCAATCTGGCTAGAGTGTTGGCCACTACTAAAAGTCACTAGATGTGATTCTCTCTTTTTTTAAAAGAGGATGTTAGCTATGATCATGTCATAGGCTAGAGCAAAGCTCAAGACATCTTCTCCTTCTTGATTCCTGATGCCATAGCCAAAGCCCCCATGCACCCCTTCAAAACTTGTGTTAGATGTACCCACGTGGCCATTGAGGTATCCTCCTATGAAGAGCTTCTCGCCAATCGGTACACTCCTAACCATGTCCTCAAGGCCTTCCCAGAACTCCCTCTTGGTGTTCTCATTGTGGCCTACTTGCGGGGCATGCATGCTGATAACATTGAGAACTAAGTCCCCAACTACCAGCTTGACCAGGATAATCCGGTCCCCACGTCTCTTGGCGTCTATCACTCCATCCTTGAGGCTCTTGTTGATCAAGATGCCTACGCCATTTCTGTTTGCAGCCATCCCCGTGTACCACAGCTTGAAGCCGGTATCCTCCACCTCCTTCGCCTTTTGACCCCTCCATTTGGTTTCTTGGACGCAAAGGATATCAACACTTCTCCTCACCGCTGCATCAACTAGCTCCCGAAGCTTCCTTATTAGAGACCCTACATTCCACCTACCTAAGTGAATCCTCCTAGGCTCGGCTAGCTTCCTTACCCTTCGCACTCGTCGAGTCAAATGCGAAGACCCTTGCTCATTTTCCACTACATCCGGGCGCCGATGTAGCGCGCCACTAAGGATGCAACAACCCGATCCTCGCTCACTTGACACCATATCCAGATCAAGATACAGCGCGCCACCGGGGGGGGTGGCGGCCTGGCCCTTGCCCATTTGACACCACACCCGGGTTCCGATGTGGCGCGTCGCTGAGAGGGTTACGCCCCAACGAAAATCTTTTGGGTTTCATCTCCATAAGAGTGGTTGGGTTTTTACGTTGGCTGGCCAAGCCTATCACAACCCTCCTCCTTTTACCCGAGCTTGGGACCGGCTATGTTGAGACAACATAGAACTGCCAAATTCATTGATCAAAAAGAGGTATTACAAGAACACCCCCAAAGGAGGAATGCACCACATAAAGGCGAGTGCTAATGGTTTTTGATATTTAAAGGGTGTTCTGGGAGCTGGAGCCGGGAGTTAATAAAAAAGACTCAGGCAAAGCTAGGAGTTAAAAGATAGAGAATCCATACATGTACATTGTGTGGGAAAAAGGGAACCTTTCATGTTTCTAAACATCACGGAAAAACATAATAACGTATGCAGGTACATTGTACAAAAGTATGTGCATAAGAAACAAAAGTGAAATATATGTCCATTTTACATTCACGAGTTCGCTATACCTGAAATGTTCTGTTTTTGTGAAACAAGGTTGGATGATTTCAGTTCAACAGAGATTATAGCTTTCATCAACATTGCAATCACAGCTATAGCGGCGCTACCTTGTATGCTAAAAGCTCACAAACTGAATAGGTAGTAAAGAAAGATTAAGGAATGACTCGGTGAGAAAGAGCACTCACATGGCATCATCTCATCGGCAATGGCAGCAGTAGATGAAATCTCACCAGCAATCACATTATCCTCTGGTTCTTAACACGAGGTAATGTCAGCATATAACTAGAAGCACTATGCAGAAGTGAACAGTTCACCTCAGATGGCTTGATGACTCTTATTAACCCAAGACAGGTTGTAAACTAGCATGTTTTCTATGTCAAAAAGCAGCAGCCTTCTACCATAAACATCCAAACTTGGGTGCAAATCATTAGTTTCTGATGATTTCGTAATCATCATGAGTTGACAATGCAAAGCACACATATTGTCTTTTTTCCACATTCAGCAGAAGTCTACTACTCTACTCAACATTCCAATAAGGTCAGCAAAGCTAAGGCAAGATAAATAGTAAATACATCAATAGTCTCAACAAATGCCTTACTATAGAACAACGGTTCGACCTGCTATTTTTGTTAACCCTTTTCCAGTCATTTCAGCTCTAACTTCAGAAACATCGGCCCATCTGTCAATGTTAGCATAAATGTTTGACAGGGTTACATAATTTCCAGCATTATCTGGTTCAATTTCAAAAAGCTTCTTTGCTGCAACTTTTCCAAGCTCAATATCACCTTGGAGTATGCATCCACGCAACAATGCACCCCATGATCCCGGATGAGGTTTTCCTGGCATTGACTTAATAAGCTCATATGCATCTCTCACCATCCCAGAACGCCCGAGAAGACTGACAAGGCAAGCATAGTGATCGCCAGATGGCATAATCAAATACTCATTCTTCATCATTGCAAAGTACCTTTTCCCTTCTTCTACTAGGCCAGCATGATTGCAAGCTGTCAAAACAACTGTAAACACAGCATTATCTGGGGAGAGGCCCTCCAAGAGCATCCTAGTGAAAAGCTCAACAGCCTTGTTAGCTGAACCATGGAGGCAATGACCTTGCATCATTGAACAGTATGAGAACACATCTCGAACTGGCATGGACTCAAATAAAACAGTAGCCCTCTCCATGTTCCCACACTTTGCATTCATATTTATGAGACCAGCCAACACATGGGCATTGTTCATATCTATGGAATAAGTCGTGATGTAACCTTCAATCCATTTTGCCAACATGATGTTACCCAGTTGGGAGCACGCTGTCATCAGAGCAACAATAACAAGCTCGTCTGGGCATATGCCTTTCTCACGGAACTCCTTAAAAACCCTTAAAGCCTCTCCAGGATAACCATTCTGTGCATAGCCTGATATCATCGCTGACCATGAGAACACATCCCGGTCATGTAACTTATCGAACAACATTTTGGCAACTTGCATATTTCCTGCCTTTGCATAGCCACCGATCAACGATGTGTGCGCTGCAGCAGTTCTTTGGGGCATTTCTTCGAACAGCCTCCTTGCACTCTCCAGGTCCCCGCACTTCACGTACCCACCAACCATGGCGTTCCAATGAACCACGTTCCTGTGTGGCATTCGGTCAAAAATCTCCCGGGCAGACACGATGTCACCACAGTCGACGTAGACCATGATAATGGCAGTCCAGGAAACCTCGCTGGGAATGACCATTGAGTCGAAAAGCATCCGGGATGCGCCAGCAGAGCTGCAGCTTCCGTAGAACTGGATGAGCGCTGTGCGGACGAAGAGGTCGGCATCCAGGCCGAGGCGTATGGCTGCAGCGTGCAAAGCGGAGCCAGTGGGTTTGCAGGGTACGCGGGAGCACGCGCGGAGGCAGGAAGGGAAAGAGAATGCGTCGGGGCAGGCGGTGCGGCGGACGATATTGAACTGCGCAAGCGCAGCGTGGAGCGGGGAATGGCGAGAGTGTGAGGCGAGGACGGCGTTGCGGAGGCTGAGCGGGACGGCGTGGGAAGGGAGAGCCGAGAGGAAGGAGTCGGCGACGGAGGGGGAGGCGAGCGAGTCGCAGGCCGCGGTGAAGCGCGCGAGGAGGGCGTGGTGGTTGTGGAGGCCAAGGCGAACGATACGGGCGTGGAGCTGGGCGAGGCAGCGAAGAGTACAGCAGCGGCCGAGGAGGGTCGCGACCGGAGGGGATGGGCGGCCGGCGGCGGGGGTCATGCGGCTGCGGCGGCGAGTGGAGAGGCCGGTAATGGCATTTGGAGCTGCGTTTGGGGCCTGGGTGTGCCTTTTTTCGGCTCGCGTCACATTGGTGGGTTCGGTTTGCAGCCTGGGCTCGCCTACATGGTAAATGGACGGGCCCAAGAAAAGTAGCTGCTTCATTCGCTTCCTTTAGATCACTCGTTTGTTTCGATTATTTTTTATATACATTTATTTATTATTTATTACCCCTAAAAAATTATTATTTATATTCCTAAATATATAAAAATATTCATAATTATATTCCTAAAAGGACCCGATAACGCCCCAACATTATTTTTTGACCATGGCCAATCAAAAGTTTTCGATGAAAATTTTAGTGGCGCGATGATGGCAAGTTTAGTTGCCAGTATGGCAAATCCGTGCTTGATGCATTTTTGTCAGGAAATTGTCTGTGTGTCAACTAAACTTATCATCCTTGCGTCACTAAAATTGTCATCAAAAATATTTAATTTGCCATGGTAATAAAACAAACGTTAGGGATTAAAAAAATTTATGCAGTGTTAAAAAGATATTCGTGTAAATTTTAAAGAATGCTTGATGGCATTCAAAAAAGTACGCTAAAAATTTCACACATTTTTTAAACGTTTTTCACATTAAAAAATACAATGTAAACAAATGTTCACATAATTCAAAAAGTATTTCATACTATTAAATAAAACGTAGGTGACATTTAAAAATGTAAAATAAAATTGAAAAGAAATATGTTCATGACATTTTTTAGAAATTTTTATACAATCTATATCAATATAAAAAGACCCAAAGGGGCAGATCCAAACCATCTTGACCATCAAATCATGTTATCTAGCGGTTCAAATCGCTCCAATGTTGAGCATCAAACACGTTTAATGCTCTAATTACCTACCACTGTCATTGATTATAAACACATTTTGACTCAACGCTATCCCATGAAATCTGCCATGTAATTAATATCATACCATTCCCGCGAAAATAATAATTGATATCTTACCAAATACCAACGTGCAACAGATATATCTTACCTAATATAACGTGCAACTAATATCATATCTAATATAAACGCGCATTGCACGTACATTATTACTAGTGTAAAGAAAATGTTCACATAATTTAAAGAAAACATTTTGTGCCAGGCAGAAAAATGTTAAGTGTTTATAAACAATGTTTATGATATATACGAAAAATGTAAAAAGTGAATGAAAAAATCAAAAATGTGTTAGAAAAACAAAGAAAACCGATGGTAAATACAACAGCCTCTTGTTGGGCTGGCCCAGAAAGTGATTTACTATATGGACAACCATGTTGTTGTCAGTCACGAAAAGGAATGAAAAGAAGATTGCAGAGAAGGAGTTCAATAGGATGGGAAAGATTAGTAGGGTCGAGTCCGATGATGAATCAAGGGATGCTAGAACAGTTTTGGATAATGCAGGAAAATGACGAGTGCGGTGGAAGTTTGTCAGGAAACTACTCTGTCTCCTGTGACCATTATGTGCCGGAAGAAAAACAAGTCCTTGATAGTGTTGCTGTAAATTCAAAGAACTTGTTCGAGACTCTGAACAGAGGGAATTACCAGCACAAATATCATATTGCTTACTGATGACCTTTTCAGCCACCTTTACATGTTCGAAACAAAAGCACACATTACAATGATCAAGACAGGAAGGTATTCTATACAGAGAAGTTTTTTAAGCGAAAGAGCATCAATGAAGTACACGCTGACAAGCACAGGCTGCATGATGCGACGGCTATGTACAAGGTACTAGACCAAGGAGAAATGAGTATTGTGAAGGAGTATGTTAGGAAATTACGGAAGCTATGTAAGACCATAGGAAAGAGTGGGGCGTTTATGCTCCCGGGCTCAGCTGCACCCGCACTGACGGAAAAAAAATTTAAAACAAATACTAGAAAAATACAAAAAAAATTGGGTGGTAGATAATTTGATGCGTGAAGTTCGCTATAAATTTCAACTCAGTTGAACATTTGAGAAGCTCTCTGCAAAAAAAGACAAAATCAGGGTATGTAAAAAAGTTTACTGTGCACACACTGTTTTGACCTGATTTGTCTTTTTTGCCGAGAGCTGCTTAGATATCCAAATAAGTTGAAATTTTGAGCGGACCTCACGCATCAAATTATCTATCACACAAAAAATGGATTTGTTTAAAAAAAATTAGTTTTTTTTTTGAATTTTTTTCTGACCGGGAGCAGATGAGCCTGGGCACTGATTTGGATTTTCGGATAGGAAAACGAGCCTTTGTGGAGAAGAAGGAATATGTTATGGACTCTGTTCAGAAGCCAGCCTACTATGTCAATGATTTCAAACTAAGGCTACATAATAGTTGGCGGAATGCAGTAGGGTGCAAGATCTGTGGGCCGAATGTGAATTGGGTGTAAGTAAAAGGAAAATGCTAACAAGGAAGAAGGCAAAACGGAAGGTGGTTAACTTTGTTGGGCGGCGGTAGTGCTCATGGCGCCGTTCCCTTCTTGAAGGCGCCGCTTTGGAAACCTTGGGGTTGGGCGGTGCTTGCGGGTGGTGGGCGACAGCGGTGGTGCAGTCCTATCCTAGCATAGATCTACATCTGTTGCTTGGAGATGGACTCGTTGAAAGTGCAACTATCCCTGGGTGGTTTTGGTAATTCCTAACAACATATAGCTCATTGAGCTAACATTATTCCAAGATTAATATTTCAGAAAAAGCTCAATGAATGGCATGACATGGATGAGGAAAGTGGATCCCTCAAAATTATAAGGACAAAAAGTTTGGCTCAAGCTTCAAGATCAAGACTCTACATTTTATATTTTAGTGATCCAAGATCACATTGAGACTATAGGAAAAGCCAATACTATCAAGGAGGGATGAGGTGTTGCTTAATGGCTTGCTTGCTCAAATTGCTTAGTGATATACTCCAAAACCCTCAACTACCTTCCTACATCCATATTTGACCTAAACCAAAAGTCAAACTCGGCCCCACCGATTCTATCTATCCAGCGCCACCGAGTTTCAAATGTCATAGCCACTGCCACAAACCCTAGCAATTCGGTTTCACCGATAGGGATCTCGGTCTCACCAAGATGGGATTGTAATCTCTCTGTTTCCCTTCGTAACGTTTCGGTCTTACCGAGATGAGCGATCGGTCCCACCGAGATTGCAATGTAAACTCTCTGTTTCCCTTTTGTAACATTTCGGTCTCACCGAGATGAGCGAATCGGTCCCACCGAGTTTACCTGACCAACTCTCTGGTTAGCTTATTACCAAAATCGGTCCCACCGAGTTTGTGTAATCGGTCACACCGAGATTACGTTATGCCCTAACCCTAACCATATCGGTCCTACCGAGCTGCATCTCAATCCCACCGAAAATCCTAACGGTCACTAGGTTTGCTGAATTGGTCCGACCGAGTTTAACCATTCGGTCCGACCGAGTTTGGCAAATTGTGTGTAACGGTTAGATTTTGTGTGGAGGCTATATATACCCCTCCACCCACTCTTCATTCGTGGAGAGAGCCATCAGAACATACCTACACTTCCAATACACATTTTCTAAGAGAGAACCACCTACACTTGTGTTGAGGTCAAGATATTCCATTCCAACCATATGAATCTTGATCTCTAGCCTTCCCCAAGTTGCTTTCCACTCAAATCTTCTTTCCACCAAATCCAAATCTTGTGAGAGAGAGTTGAGTGTTGGGGAGACTATCATTTGAAGCACAAGAGCAAGGAGTTCATCATCAACACATCATTTGTTACTTCTTGGAGAGTGGTGTCTCCTAGATTGGCTAGGTGTCACTTGGGAGCCTCCGACAAGATTGTGGAGTTGAACCAAGGAGTTTGTAAGGGCAAGGAGATCGCCTACTTCGTGAAGATCTACCGCTAGTGAGGCAAGTCCTTCGTGGGCGACGGCCGTGATGGAATAGACAAGGTTGCTTCTTCATGGACCCTTCGTGGGTGGAGCCCTCCGTGGACTCGCGCAATCTTACCCTCCATGGGTTGAAGTCTCCATCAACGTGGATGTATGATAGCACCACATATCGGGACCATGACAAAAACATCTGTGTCTCCAATTGCGTCTGAATCCTCCAAACCCTTCCCTTTACATTCTTGCAAGTTGCATGCTTTACTTTCCGCTGCTCATATACTATTTTGCATGCTTGCTTGAATTGTGTGACGATTGCTTGACTTGTGCTAAGATAGCTAAAATCTGTCAAGAACTAAAATTGGGAAAAGGCTAGATTTTTATTTAGTCAAGTAGTCTAATCACCCCCCCCTCTAGACATACTTTCGATCCTAGACTCGTGTTCGTGGAGGTCGACGTTTGGCGTCGTGGTGGCATCGATGGCGGAGGACTTGCCAAGGCACGCATAGGTGGAGGTCGTCGTTTGGCGTCGTGATGACGTCGATGGCGGAGGACCTGCCAAGGTTGACACCTCAATCTGCTCTGAAGATGAACTAGTGGAAGATGGTGATGATGACACATGTGAGTGCGCCGGACCGATTTGTGCCCCGGCCCTAGCAGATGGTGTTGTAGAACGTAGTAATTTCAAAAATTTCCTATGTACACGCAAGATCATGGTGATGCATAGCAACGAGAGGAAAGAGTATCGTCCATGTACCCTCGTAGACCCTAAGCGGAAGCGTTATGAGAACGCGGTTGATGTAGTCGAACGTCTTCACGATCCGACCGATCCAAGTACCGAACGCACGGCACCTCCGAGTTCAGCACACATTCAGCTCGATGACGTCCCACGAACTCCGATCCAGCAGAGCTTCACGGGAGAGTTCCGTCAGCACGACGGCGTGTTGATGGTGATGATGTTGCTACTGATGCAGGGTTTCGCCTAAGCACCGCTACGATATGATCGAGATGGATTACGGTGGAGGGGGGCACCGCACACGGCTAAGGGATCAATGATCAACTTGTGTGTTCTAGGGTGCCCCCCTGCCCCCGTATATAAAGGAGCAACGTGAGGGGGCCGGCGGCCTCATAGGATGCGCCCCAAGGGGGGAATCCTACTCCTACTAGGAGTAGGTTTCCCATTTCCTAGTCCAACTAGGAGGGGAAGGAAAGAGGAGTAGGGGAGAAGGAAAGAGGGGGCCGGCCCCCAAAGCCCTAAACCAATTCGGTTTGGGCCTGAGGGGCGCACCCCACACTTCCTTGCCGCCCTCTCTTTCCACTAAGGCCCATGAAGGCCCATTGACCTCTCCGGCGAATTCCCGTAACTCTCCGGTACTCCGAAAAATACTCGAATCACTCGGAATCTTTTCGATGTCCGAATATAGTCGTCCAATATATCGATCTTTACGTCTCGACCATTTTGAGACTCATCATCATGTCCCCGATCTCATCCGGGACTCCGAACTACCTTCGGTACATCAAAACACATAAACTCATAATACCGATCATCACCGAACTTTAAGCGTGCGGACCCTACGGGTTCAAGAACTATGTAGACATGACCGAGACACGTCTCCGGTCAATAACCAATAGCGAAACCTGGATGCTCATATTGGCTCCCACATATTCTACAAGATCTTTATCGGTCAAACCGCATAACAACATGCGTTGTTCCCTTTGTCATCGGTGTGTTACTTGCCCGAGATTCGATCGTCAGTATGTCAATACCTAGTTCAATCTCGTTACCGGCAAGTCTCTTTACTCGTTCCGTAATACATCATCCTGCAACTAACTCATTAGTTACAATGCTTGCAAGGCTTATAGTGATGTGCATTACCGAGTGGGCCCAGAGATACCTCTCCGACAATCGGAGTGACAAATCCTAATCTCGATATACGCCAACTCAACAAGTACCTTCGGAGACACCTGTAGAGCACCTTTATAATCACCCAGTTACGTTGTGACGTTTGGTAGCACACAAAGTGTTCCTAGTTGCATAATCTCATAGTCATAGGAACATGTATAAGTCATGAAGAGAGCAATAGCAACATACTAAACAATCAAGTGCTAAGCTAACGGAATGGGTCAAGTCAATCACATCATTCTCCTAATGATGTGATCCCGTTAATCAAATGACAACTCATGTCTATGGTTAGGAAACTTAACCATCTTTGATTAATGAGCTAGTCAAGTAGAGGCATACTAGTGACATTATGTTTGTCTATGTATTCACACATGTATTATGTTTCCGGTTAATACAATTCTAGCATGAATAATAAACATTTATCATTTAATAAGGAAATAAATAATAACTTTATTATTGCCTCTAGGGCATATTTCCTTCAGTCTCCCACTTGCACTAGAGTCAATAATCTAGTTCACATCGCCATGTGATTTAACACCAATAGTTCACATCACCATGTGATTAACACCCATAGTTCACATCGTCATGTGACCAACACCCAAAGGGTTTACTAGAGTCAATAATCTAGTTCACATCGCTATGTGATTAACACCCAAAGAGTACTAAGGTGTGATCATGTTTTGCTTGTGAGAGAAGTTTAGTCTACGGGTCTGCCACATTCAGATCCGTATGTATTTTGCAAATTTCCATGTCAACAATGCTCTGCACGGAGCTACTCTAGCTAATTGCTCCCACTTTTAAAATGTATCCAGATTGAGACTTAGAGTCATCTGGATCAATGTCAGAATTTGCATCGATGTAACCCTTTACGACGAACCTTTTGTCACCTCCATAATCGAGAAACATATCCTTATTCCACTAAGGATAATTTTGACCGTTGTTAGTGATCTATTCCTAGATCACTATTGTACTCCCTTGCTAAACTCAGTGTAGGGTATACAATAGATCTGGTACACAGCTTGGCATACTTTATAGAAACTACGGCTGAGGCATAGGGAATGACTTTCATTCTCTTTCTATCTTCTGCCATGGTCGGGCTTTGAGTCTTACTCAATTTCACACCTTGTAACACAGGTAAGAACTCTTTCTTTGACTGTTCCATTTTGAACTACAAAATCTTGTCAAGGTATGTACTCATTGAAAAAACTTATCAAGCGTCCTGATCTATGTCTATAGATCTTGATGCTCAATATGTAAGTAGCTTCACCAAGGTCTTTATTTGAAAAACTCCTTTCAAATACTCCTTTATGCTTTCCAGAAAATTCTACATTATTTTCGATCAACAATATGTCATTCACATATATTTATCAGAAATGATGTAGTGCTCCCACTCACTTTCTTGTAAATACAGGCTTCACCACAAGTCTGTAAAAAACTATATGCTTTGATCAACTCATCAAAGCGTATGTTCCAACTCTGAGATGCTTGCACCAGTCCATAGATGGATCGCTCGAGCTTGCACATTTTGTTAGCACCTTTAGGATCGACAAAACCTTCTGGTTGCATCATATACAACTCTTCTTTAAGAAATCCATTAAGGAATGTAGTTTTGACATCCATTTTCCAGATTTCATAAAATGTGGCAATTTGCTAACATGATTCGGACAGGCTTAAGCATCGCTACGAGTGAGAAAATCTCATCGTAGTCAACACCTTGAACTTTGTCAAAACCTTTTTCGATAAGTCTAGCTTTGTAGATAGTAACACTACTATCAGCGTCCGTCTTCCTCTTGAAGATCCATTTATTTTCTATGGCTTGCCGATCATCGGGCAAGTCAACCAAAGTCCACACTTTGTTCTCATACATGGATCCCATCTCAGATTTCATGGCCTCAAGCCATTTCGCGGAATCTGGGCTCATCATCGATTCCTCATAGTTCGTAGGTTCGTCATGGTCAATTAAAATGACCTCCAGAACAGGATTACCGTACCACTCTGGTGCGGATCTCACTCTGGTTGACCTACGAGGTTCAGTAGTAAATTGATCTGAAGTTACATGATCATCATCATCAACTTCCTCACTAATTGGTGTAGGAGTCACAGAAACAGATTTCTGTGATGAACTATTTTCCAATAAGGGAGCAGGTACAGTTTGAAAAAAATATGCCCTATAGGCAATAATAAAGTTATTATTTATTTCCTTATATCATGATAAATGTTTATTATTCATGCTAGAATTGTATTAATCGGAAACATAATACATGTGTGAATACATAGACAAACAACGTGTCACTAGTATGCCTCTACTTGACTAGCTCATTGATCAAAGATGGTTATGTTTCCTAACCATAGACATGAGTTGTCATTTGATTAATGGGATCACATCATTAGGAGAATGATGTGATTGACTTGACCCATTCCGTTAGCTTAGCACTTGATCATTTAGTTTGTTGCTATTGCTTGACTTATACATGTTCCTATGACTATGAGATTATGCAACTCTTGTTTACCGGAGGAACACTTTGTGTGCTACCAAACGTCACAACGTAACTGGGTGATTATAAAGGTTCTCTATAGGTGTCTCCGAAGGTACTTGTTGGGTTGGCGTATTTCGAGATTAGGATTTGTCACTCCGATTGTCGGAGAGGTATCTCTGGGCCCACTCGGTAATGCACATCACTATAAGCCTTGCAAGCATTGCAACTAATGAGTTAGTTGCAGGATGATGTATTATGGAACGAGTAAAGAGACTTGCCGGTAACGAGATTGAACTAGGTATTGAGATACCGACGATCGAATCTCGGGCAAGTAACATACCGATGACAAAGGGAACAACGTATGTTGTTATGCGGTTTGACCGATAAAGATCTTTGTAGAATATGTAGGAGCCAATATGAGCATCCAGGTTCCGCTATTGGTTATTGACCGGAGACGTGTCTCGGTCATGTCTACATAGTTCTCGAACCCGTAGGGTCCGCACGCTTAAAGTTCGATGACGGTTATATTATGAGTTTATGTGTTTTGATGTACCGAAGGTAGTTCGGAGTCCTTGATGAGATCGGGGACATGACGAGGAGTCTCGAAATGGTCGAGACGTAAAGATCAATATATTGGACGACTATATTCGGACATCGGAAAGGTTTCGAGTGATTCGGGTATTTATCGGAGTACCGGGAGTTACGAGAATTCGCCGGGAAGTCTATGGGCCTTATTGGGCTTTAGGGGAAAGAGAGAGAGGCAGGCCGCGCGCCCCCAAGGCCTAGTCTGAATTGGACTAAGGGGAAGGGCTGCGCCCCCTCCTTCCTTCTCTTCTCTTTTCCCTTTCCTTCTCTCCTACTCCTACTGCTTGGAAGGGCTCCTAGTTCTACTAGGAAAGGGGGAATCCTACTCCCAGTGGGAGTAGGACTCCCCTAGGGCGCGCCATAGAGAGGGCCGGCCCCTCCCCTCCTCCACTCCTTTATATACGTGGCCAGGGGGCACCCCATATACACAACAATTGATCTCTTGATCTCTTAGCCGTGTGCGGTGCCCCCCTCCACCATAATCCACCTCGATCATATCGTAGTGGTGCTTAGGTGAAGCCCTGCGTCAGTAGAACATCATCATCGTCACCACGCCATTGTGCTAACGAAACTCTCCCTCAACACTCAGCTGGATCGGAGTTCGAGGGACGTCATCGAGTTGAACGTGTGCA
The DNA here is from genome assembly GCF_002162155.2 of Triticum dicoccoides. NCBI lineage: Eukaryota > Viridiplantae > Streptophyta > Magnoliopsida > Poales > Poaceae > Triticum > Triticum dicoccoides. Next base: position 514,615,633 of record NC_041382.1, on the reverse strand, counting down.
GAACTCGGAGGTGCCGTGCGTTCAGTACTTGATCGGTCGGATCATGAAGACGTACGACTACATCAACCGCGTTGTGCTAACCCTTCCTTTTTCGGTCTACGAGGGTACGTGGACACACTCTCCCCTCTCGTTGCTATGCATCACCATGATCTTGCGTGTGCGTAGGATTTTATTTTTTGAAATTACTACGTTCCCCAACAGTGGCATCCGAGCCAGGTTTTATGCGTTGATGTTATATGCACGAGTAGAACACAAGTGAGTTGTGGGCGATACAAGTCATACTGCTTACCAGCATGTCATACTTTGGTTCGGCGGTATTGTTGGATGAAGCGGCCCGGACCGACATTACGCGTACGCTTACGCGAGACTAGTTTTACCGCCGTGCTATGCACACAGGTGACAAGCGGGTGTCAGTTTCTCCAACTTTAGTTGAACCGAGTGTGGCTACTCCAGGTCCTTGAGAAGGTTAAAACATCACTAACTTGACAAACTATCGTTGTGGTTTTGATGCATAGGTAAGAACGGTTCTTGCTCAGCCCGTAGCAGCCACGTAAAACTTGCAACAACAAAGTAGAGGGTGTCTAACTTGTTTTTGCAGGGCATGTTGTGATGTGATATGGTCAAGACATGATGATGTATAAGTTGTTGTATAAGATGATCATGTTTTGTTGAAGTTATCGGCAACTGGCAGAAGCCTTATGGTTGTCTCTTTATTGCATAACATGCAAGCGCCAAATAATTGCTTTACTTTATCGCTATGCGATAGCAATAGTTGTAAGAGCAATAGTTGGCGAGACGACCATGTGACGACACATTGATATATATCAAGATGATGGAGATCATGGTGTCATGCCGGTGACGATGGAAATCATGACGATGCTTTGGAGATGGAGATCAAAGTCACAAGATGATGATGGCCATATCATGTCACATATTTTGATTGCATGTGATGTTTATCTTTTATACATCTTATTTTGCTTAGTTCAACGGTAGCTTTATAAGATGATCTCTCACTAATTATCAAGGTACTGTCTCCCTGAGTATGCACCATTGCAAAAGTTCTTCATGCTGAGACACCACGTGATGATCGGGTGTGGTAGGCTCTACGTTCAAATACAACGGGTGCAAAACAGTTGCACACGCGGAATACTCAGGTTAAACTTGACGAGCCTAGCATATAATAGATATGGCCTCGGAACACTGAGACCGAAAGGTCGAGCATGAATCATATAGTAGATATGATCAACATAGTGATGTTCACCATTGAAACTACTCCATCTCACGTGATGATCGGACATGGTTTAGTTGATATGGATCACGTGATCACTTAGAGGATTAGAGGGATGTCTATCTAAGTGGGAGTTCTTAAGTAATATGATTAATTGAACTTAAATTTATCATGAACTTAGTCCTGGTAGTATTAGCATATCTATGTTGTAGATCAATAGCTCGCGTTTAGCTCTCCTGTTTTATTTTTGATATGTTCCTAGAGAAAACTAAGTTGAAAGATGTTAGTAGCAATGATGCGGATTGGATCCGTGATCTGAGGTTTATCCTCATTGCTGCACAGAAGAATTATGTCCTTGATGCACCGCTAGGTGACAAACCTATTGCAGGAGCAGATGCAGATGTTATGAACGTTTGACTAGCTCAATATGATGACTACTTGATAGTTTAGTGCACCATGCTTAAACGGCTTAGAATCAGGACTTCAAAGACGTTTTGAACGTCATGGACCATATGAGATGTTCCAGGAGTTGAAGTTAATATTTCAAGCAAATACCCAACTTAAGAGATATGAAGTCTCCAACAAGTTCTATAGCTAAAAGATGGAGGAGAATAGCTCAAGCGGTGAGCATGTGCTCAGATTGTCCGGGTACTACAATCGCTTGAATCAAGTGGGAGTTAATCTTCCAGATCAAATAGTGATTGACAGAATTCTCTAGTCACCATCACCAAGTTAGTAGAACTTCGTGATGAACTATAATATGCAAGGGGTAACGGAAATGATTCCCAAGCTCTTTGTGATGCTGAAATCGACGAAGGTAGAAATCAAGAAAAGCATCAAGTGTTGATGGTAAACAAAACCACTAGTTTCAAGTAAAGGGACAAAGGGAAGAAAGGGGAACTTCAAGAAGAACGGCAAGCAAGTTGCTGCTCAAGTGAAAAAAACCAAGTCTGGACCTAAGCCTGAAACTGAGTGCTTCTACTGCAAATGGACTAGTCACTGGAAGCGGAACTACCCCAAGTAATTGGCGGATAAGAAGGATGGCAAAGTGAACATAGGTATATTTGATATACATGTTATTGGTGTGTACTTTACTAGTGTTTATAGCAACCCCTCAATATTTGATACTAGTTCAGTTGCTAAGAATAGTATCTCGAAAAGTGAGTTGCAGAATGAACAGAGACTAGTTAAGGTTGAAGTGACGATGTGTATTGGAAATGGTTCCAAGATTGATATGATCATCATCGCACACTCCCTATACTTTCGGGATTAGTGTTAAACCTAAAATAAATGTTATTTAATGTTTTCATTGAGCATGAATATGATTGGATCATGTTTATTGCAATATGGTTATTCATGTAAGTTAGAGAATAATTGTTGTTCTGTTTACATGAATAAAACCTTCTATGGTCATACACCCAATGAAAATGGTTTATTGGATCTCGATCGTGGTGATACACATTTTCATAATATTGAAGCCAAAAGATGCAAAGTTAATAATGATAGTGCAACTTATTTGTGGCACTGCCGTTTAGGTCATATTGGTGTGCCTCATGGGCAAGATGACTAAGACTCCGTTCTCCGGAACAATGGAGCGAGCAACAGATTTGTTGGAAATCATACATACTGATGTATGTGGTCCGATGAATATTGAGGCTCGCGGCAGGTATCATTATTTTCTGATCTTCACAGATGATTTGAGCATATATGAGTATATATACTTGATGAAACACAAGTCTGAAACATTTGAAAAGTTCAAAGAATTTTAGAGTGAAGTGGAGAATCATCGTAACAAAAATAAAAGTTTCTACGATATGATCGCAGAAGTAAAATATCTGAGTTACGAGTTTGGCCTTCAGTTAAAACAATGTGAAATAGTTTCACTACTCACGCCACCTGGAACACCACAGTGTAATGGTGTGTACAAACATCATAACCGTACTTTATTACATATGGTGCGATCTATGATGTCTCTTACCGATTTACCACTATCGTTTTGGGGTTATGCATTAGAGACAGCTACATTCACGTTAAATAGGGCACCATCTAAATCCGTTGAGACGACACCGTATGAACTATGGTTTGGCAAGAAACCTAAGCTGTCGTTTCTTAAAGTTTGAGGTTGCAATGCTTATGTGAAAAAGTTTCAACCTGGTAAGCTCAAACCCAAATCGAAGAAGTGCGTCTTCATAGGATACCCAAAAGAAAATGTTGGGTACACCTTCTATCACAAATCTGAAGGCAAGATATTCATTGCTGAGCATGGATCCTTTCTAGGGAAGGAGGTTCTCTCAAAAGAAGTGAGTGGGAGGAAAATAGAACTTGATGAGGTAAATGTACCTGCTCCCTTATTGGAAAGTAGTTCATCATAGAAATCTGTTCATGTGACTACTACACCAATTAGTGAGGAAGCTAATGATGATGATCATGTAACTTAAGATCAAGTTACTACCGAACCTCGTAGGTAAACCAGAGTGAGATCTGCACCAGAGTGGTACAGTAATCATGTTCTGGAGGTCATGTTACTTGACCATGATGAACCTACGAACTATGAGGAAGCGATGATGAGCCCAGATTCCGCGAAATGGCTTGAGGCCATGAAATCTGAGATGAGATCCATGTATAAGAACAAAGTATGGACTTTGATTGACTTGCCCAATGATCAGCGAGCCATTGAGATTAAATGGATCTTCAAGAGGAAGACGGACGCTGATAGTAGTGTTACTATCTACAAAGCTAGAATTGTCGCAAAAGGTTTTCGACAAGTTCAAGGTATTGACTACGATGAGAGTTTCTCACTCGTATCTATGCTTAAGTCTGTCCGAATCATGTTAGCAATTGCCGCATTTTATGAAATCTGGCAAATGGGTAAACAAAACTGCATTCCTTAATGGATTTATTAAAGAAGAGTTGTATATGATGCAACCAGAAGGTTTTGTCAATCCTAAAGGTGCTAACAAAATATGCAAGCTCCAGCGATCCATCTATGGACTGGTGCAAGCATCTCGGAGTTGGAATATACACTTTGATAAGTTGATCAAAGCATATAGTTTTATACAGACTTGCGGTGAAGCATGTATTTACAAGAAAGTGATTGGGAGCACTACAGCATTTCTGATAAGTATATGTGAATGACATATTGTTGATCGGAGATAATGTAGAATTATTCTGCAAAGCATAAAGGAGTGTTTGAAAGGAGTTTTTCAAAGAAACACCTTGGTGAAGCTGCTTACATATTGAGCATCAAGATCTATAGAGATAGATCAAGATGCTTGATAAGTTTTTCAATGAGTACATACCTTGACAAGATTTTGAAGTAGTTCAAAATGGAACAGTCAAAGAAAGAGTTCTTGTCTGTGTTACAAGGTGTGAAACTGAGTAAGACTCAAAGCCCGACCACGGCAGAAGATAGAAAGAGAACGGAAGTCATTCCCTATGGCTTGGCCATAGGTTCTATAAAATATGCCATGTTGTGTACTAGATCTATTGTATACCCTACACTGTTTTTGGCAAGGGAGTACAATAGTGATCTAGGAGTAGATCACTGGACAGCGGTCAAAATTATCCTTAGTGGAATAAGGATATGTTTCTCGATTATGGAGGTGACAAAAAGGTTCATCGTAAAGGGTTACGTCGATGCAAATTTTAACACTGATCCAAATGACTCTAAATCTCAATCTGGATACATATTGAAAGTGGGAGCAATTAGCTAGAGTAGCTCCGTGCAGAGCATTGTTGACATAGAAATTTGCAAAATACTTACGGGTCTGAATGTGGCAGATCCGTTGACTAAACTTCTCTCACAAGCAAAACATGATCACAACTTAGTACTCTTTGGGTGTTAATCACATAGCGATGTGAACTAGATTATTGACTCTAGTAAACCCTTTGGGTGTTGGTCACATGTCGATGTGAACTATGGGTGTTAATCACATGGTGATGTGAACTATTGGTATTAAATCACATGGCGATGTGAACTAGATTATTGACTCTAGTGCAAGTGGGAGACTGAAGGAAATATGCCCTAGAGGCAATAATAAAGTTATTATTTATTTCCTTATATCATGATAAATGTTTATTATTCATGCTAGAATTGTATTAACCGAAAACATAATACATGTGTGAATACATAGACAAACAGCGTGTCACTAGTATGCCTCTACTTGACTAGCTCGTTGATCAAAGATGGTTATGTTTCCTAACCATAGACATGAGTTGTCATTTGATTAACGAGATCACATCATTAGGAGAATGATGTGATTGACTTGAACCATTCCGTTAGCTTTGCACTTGATTGTTTAGTTTGTTGCTATTGCTTTCTTCATGACTTATACATGTTCCTATGACTATGAGATTATGCAACTCCCGTTTACCGGAGGAACACTTTGTATGCTACCAAAAGTCACAACGTAACTGGGTGATTATAAAGGTGCTCTACAGGTGTCTCCAAAGGTACTTGTTGTGTTGGCGTATTTCGAGATTAGGATTTGTCACTCCGATTGTCGGAGAGGTATCTCTAGGCCCACTCGGTAATGCACATCACTATAAGCCTTGCAAGCATTGCAACTAATGAGTTAGTTGCAGGATGATGTATTACAGAACGAGTAAAGAGACTTGCCGATAACGAGATTGAACTAGGTATTGAGATACCAACGATCGAATCTCGGGCAAGTAACATACCGGTGACAAAGGGAACAACGTATGTTGTTATGCGGTTTGACCGATAAAGATCTTCATAGAATATGTAGGAGCCAATATGAGCATCCAGGTTCCGCTATTGGTTATTGACCGGAGACATGTCAAGTTCATGTCTACATAGTTCTCGAACCCGTAGGGTCCGCACGCTTAAAGTTCGATGACGGTTATATTATGAGTTTATGTGTTTTGATGTACCGAAGATAGTTCGGAGTCTTGGATGAGATCGGGGACATGACGAGGAGTCTCGAAATGGCTGAGACATAAAGATCGATATATTGGACGACTATATTCAGACACCGGAAAGGTTTCGAGTGATTCGGGTATTTATCGGAGTACCGGGGAGTTACGGGAATTCGCTGGGGAGTGTATGGGCCTTATTGGGCTGTAGGGGAAAGAGAGAGAGGCAGGCTGCGCGCGCCCCAAGGCCTAGTCCGAATTGGACTAAGGGGAAGGGTTGCGCCCCCTCCTTCCTTCTCTTCTCTTTTCCCTTTCCTTCTCTCCTACTCCTACTACTTGGAAGGGCTCCTAGTTCCACTAGGAAAGGGGAAATCCTACTCCCGGTGGGAGTAGGACTCCCCTAGGGAGCGCCATAGAGAGGGCCGGCCCCTCCCCTCCTCCACTCCTTTATATACGTGGCCAGGGGGCACCCCGTATACACAACAATTGATCTCTTGATCTCTTAGCCGTGTGCGGTGCCCCCCTCCACCATAATCCACCTCGATCATATCGTAGCGGTGCTTAGGCGAAGCCCTGCGTCGGTAGAACATCATCATCGTCACCACGCCGTCATGCTGACGAAACTCTCTCTCAACACTCGGCTGGATCGGAGTTCGAGGGACATCATCGAGTTGAACGTGTGCAGAACTCAGAGGTGACGTGCGTTCGGTACTTGATCGGTCGGATCGTGAAGACGTACGACTACATCAACCGCGTTGTGCTAACGCTTACGCTTTCGGTCTACGAGGGTAAGTGGACACACTCTCCCCTCTCGTTACTATGCATCACCATGATCTTGCGTGTGCATAGGATTTTTTTTGAAATTACTACGTTCCCCAACACACTTACCTCATCAAGTTCTACTTTCCTCCCCCTCACTTCTCTCGAGAGAAACTCCTTCTCTAGAAAGGATCCATTCTCAGCAACAAATATCTTGCCTTCGTCTGTGACAGAAGGTGTACCCAACAGTTACTTTTGGGTATCCTATGAAGACGCACTTCTCCGATTTGGGTTTGAGCTTATCAAGATGACACTTTTTCACATAAGCATCGCAACCCCAAACTTTAAGAAACGACAGCTTAGGTTTCTTGCTAAACCATAGTTCATATGGTGTCTTCTCAACGGATTTAGATGGTGCCCTTTTTAATGTGAATGCAACTGTCTCTAATGCATAACCCCAAAACGATAGTGGTAAATCGGTAAGAGACATCATAGATTGCACTATATCAAATAAAGTACGGTTATGACGTTCGGACACACCATTACACTGTGGTGTTCTAGGTGGCATGAGTTTGTGAAACTATTCCACGTTGTTTTAATTGAAGACCAAACTCGTAACTCAAATATTCGCCTGTGCGATCAGATCACAGAAACTTTATTTTCTTGTTACGATGATTTTCCACTTCACTCTGAAATTCTTTGAACTTTTCAAATGTTTCAGACTTATGTTTCTTCAAGTATATATACCCATATCTACTCAAATCATGTGTGAAGGTCAGAAAATAACAATACCCTCTGCGAGCCTCAACACTCATCGGACTGCATACATCAGTATGTATTATTTCCAACAAGTCTGTTGCTTGCTCCATTCTTCCGAAGAACGGAATCTTAGTCATCTTGCCCATGAGGCATGGTTCGCAAGCATCAACCGATTCATAATCAAGTGATTCCAAAAGCCCATCAACATGGATTTTCTTCATGCGCTTTACACCAATATGACCTAAACGGCAGTGCCACAAATAAGTTGCATTATCATTATTAACTTTGCATCTTTTGGCTTCAATATTATGAATATGTGTATCACTACGATCGAGATTCAATAAACCATTCACCTTGGGTGTATGACCATTGAAGGTTTTATTCATGTAGACAGAACAACAATAATTATTCTTTGACTTTAAATGAATAACTGTATTGCAATAAACATGATCAAATCATATTCATGCTTAACGCAAACACCAAATAACATTTATTTAGGTTCAACACTAATCTCGAAAGTATAGGGAGTGTGAGATGATGATCATATCAATGTTGGAACCACTTCCAACACACATCGTCACTTCACCCTTAGCTAGTCTCTGTTCATTCTGCAACTCCCGTTTCGAGTTACTAATCTCAGCAACTGAACTAGTATCAAATACTGAGGGGTTGCTATAAACACTAGTAAAGTACACATCAATAATATGTATATCAAATATACATTTGTTCACTTTGCCATCCTTCTTATCCGCCAAATACTTGGGGCAGTTCTACTTCCAGTGACCCGTCCCTTTGCGGTAGAAGCACTTAGTCTCAAGCTTAGGTCTAGACTTGGGCTTCTTCACTTGAGCAGCAACTTGCTTGCCGTTCTTCTTGAAGTTCTCCTTCTTCTCTTTTCCCTTTTCTTGAAACTAATGGTCTTGTCAACCATCAACACTTGATGCTTTTCTTGATTTCTACCTTCGTCGATTTCTGCATCACGAAGAGCTTGGGAATCATTTCTGTTATCCCTTGCATATTATAGTTCATCACCAAGTTCTAGTAACTTGGTGATAGTGACTAGAGAACTTTGTCAATTACTATCTTATCTGGAAGATTAACTCCCACTTGATTCAAGCAATTGCAGTACCCAGACAATCTAAGCACATCCTCACTAGTTGAGCCATTTCTCCTCCATCTTTGTAGGCAAAGTACTGTCAGAGGTCTCCTACCTCTCGACACGGGCATGAGTATGAAATACCAATTTCAACTCGTGGAACATATTATATGCTTCGTGGCGTTCAAAACATTTTTGAAGTCCCGGTTCTAAGCCGTAAAGTATGGTGCACTAAACTATCAAGTATTTATCATACCGAGCTTTTGTCAAAATGTTCATAACGTCTGCATATGCTCCTGCAATAGGTCCGTCACCTAGCGGTGCATCAAGGACATAATTCTTCTATGCCGCAATGAGGATAATCCTCAGATCATGGATCCAATCCGCATCATTGCTACTAACATCTTTCAATTTATTTTTCTCTAGGAACATAATAAACGGGGAAGCTATGTGCGAGCTATTGATCTACAACATAGATATGCAAATACTATCAGGACTAAGTTCATGATAAATTTAAGTTCAATTAATCATATTACTTAAGAACTCCCATTTAGATAGACATCCCTCTAGTCATCTAAATGATCACGTGATCCAAATCAACTAAACCATGTCCGATCATCACGTGAGATGGAGTAGTTTTTAATGGTTAACATCACTATGTCGATCATATCTACTATATGATTCATGCTCGACCTTTCGGTCTCCAGTGTTCCGAGGCCATATCTGCATATGCTAGGCTCGTCAAGTTTAACCCGAGTATTTCTGCGTGTGCAAAACTGTCTTACACCCGTTGTAGATGAACGTTGAGCTTATCACACCTGATCATCACGTGGTGTCTCAGCACGATGAACTTTGGCAATGGTGCATACTCAGGGAGAACACTTTTACCTTGAAATTTAGTGAGAGATCATCTTATAATGCTACCGTCAAACAAAACAGAATAAGATGCATAAAGTATAAACATCACATGCAATCAAATATGTGACATGATATGGCCATTATCATCTTGTGCTTTTGATCTCCATCTCCAAAGTACTGTTATGATCTTCATTGTTACCGGCATGACACCATGATCTCCATCATCTTGATCTCTATCAATGTGTCATCACATGATCGTCTCACCAACTATTGCTCTTGCAACTATTGCTATCGCATAGCGATAAAGTAAAGCAATTATTTGGCACTTGCATCTTATGCAATAAAGATACAACCATAAGGCTTCTACTAGTTGCTGATAACTTCAAAAAAACATGATCATTTTATACAACAATTTATATTTTATCACGTGTTGACCATATCACATCACAACATGCCCTGCAAAAACAAGTTAGATGTCATCTACTTTGTTGTTGCAAGTTTTACGTGGCTGCTACGGGCTGAGCAAGAACCGTTCTTACCTACGCATCAAAACCACAATGATAGTTAGTCAAGTTAGTGTTGTTTTAACCTTCTCAAGGACCGGGCGTAGCCACACTCGGTTCAACTAAAGTTGGAGAAACTGACACCTGCTAGCCACCTGTGTGCAAAGCACGTTGGTAGAACCAGTCTCGCGTAAGCGTATGCGTAATGTCGGTCCGGGCCGCTTCATCCAACAATACCGCCGAACCAAAGTATGACATGCTGGTAAGCAGTATATATGACTTGTAACGCCCACAAGTCACTTGTGTTCTACTCGTGCATATAACATCTACGCACAAAACCTGGCTCTGATACCACTGTTGGGGAACGTAGTAATTTCAAAATTTTCCTATGTACATGCAAGATCATGGTGATACATAGCAACGAGAGGAAAGATTATCGTCCACGTACCCTCGTAGACCATAAGCGGAAGCGTTATGAGAACGCGGTTGGTGTAGTTGAACGTCTTCATGATCCGACCAATCCAAGTACCGAACGCACGGCACCTCCGAGTTCAGCACACGTTCAGCTCGATGACGTCCCACGAACTCCGATCCAGCGGAGCTTCACGGGAGAGTTCCGTCAGCATGACGGCATGTTGACGATGATGATGTTGCTACCGACGCAGGGCTTCGCCTAAGCACCACTACGATATGATCGAGGTGGATTATGGTAGAGGGGGGCACCGCACACGGCTAAGGGATCAATGATCAACTTGTGTGTTCTAGGGTGCCCCCTGCCCCTATATATAAAGTATCAAGGGGAGGGGGCCGGCGGCCTCATAGGATGCGCCCCAAGGGGGGAATCCTACTCCTACTAGGAGTAGGTTCCCCCTTTCCTAGTCCAACTAGGAGGGGAAGGAAAGAGGAGTAGGGGAGAAGGAAAGAGGGGGCCGGCCCCCAAAGCCCTAAACCAATTCGGTTTGGGCCTAGGGCGGAGCACCCCACACTTCCTTGATGCCCTCTCTTTCCACTAAGGCCCATGAAGGCCCATTGACCTCTCTGACGAATTCCTGCAACTCTCCGGTACTCCAAAAAATATCCGAATCACTCGGAACCTTTCCGATGTCCGAATATAGTCATCCAATATATCGATCTTTACGTCTCGACCATTTCGAGACTCCTCGTCATGTCGCCGATCTCATCCGGGACTCCGAACTACCTTCGGTACATCAAAACACATAAACTCATAATACCGATCGTCACCAAACTTTAAGCGTGCGGACCCTACGGGTTCGAGAACTATGTAGACATGACCGAGACACGTCTTCGGTCAATAACCAATAGCGGAACCTGGGTGCTCATATTGGCTCCCACATATTCTACGAAGATCTTTATCGATCAAACCTCATAACAACATACGTTGTTCCCTTTGTCATAGGTATGTTACTTGCCCGAGATTCGATCGTCGGTATCTCAATACCTAGTTCAATCTCATTATCGGCAAGTCTCTCTACTCATTCCGTAATACATCATCCCGCAACTAACTCATTAGTTACAATACTTGCAAGGCTTATAGTGATGTGCATTACCGAGTGGGCCCAGAGATACCTCTCTGACAATCAGAGTGACAAATGCTAATCTTGATATACGGCAACTCAACAAGTACCTTCAGAGACACCTGTAGAGCACCTTTATAAGCACCCAGTTACGTTGTGACGTTTGGTAGCACACAAAGTGTTCCTCCGGTAAACGGGAGTTGCATAATCTCATAGTCAAAGGAACATGTATAAGTCATGAAGAAAGCAATAGCAACATACTAAACGATCAAGTGCTAAGCTGACGGAATGGGTCAAGTCAATCACATCATTCTCCTAATGATGTGATCCCGTTAATCAAATGGCAACTCATGTCTATGGTTAGGAAACTTAACCATCTTTGATTAATGAGCTAGTCAAGTAGAGGCATACTAGTGACACTATGTTTGTCTATGTATTCACACATGTATTATGTTTCCGACTAATACAATTCTAGCATGAATAATAAACATTTATCATGAAATAAGGAAATAAATAATAACTTTATTATTGCCTCTAGGGCATATTTCCTTCAGATGGCTCGGTCGGGGCCTTCGTCTTTAGATGTTAGGCTTAGGTGAGAGGTCTGGGTATATGGCCCAGATTGCACCCCTTCATCATATGGATACGAGTAGCGGCAGATTGCCAAGATGGTGGATTCAGGCATAATGTTGTTCTCGTTTGTAAGATCCTCGAGGATAATCAGTAAAATGGCTGCATGCATCTCCTAGATGCAGAGGCCGGGGGTCATCCTCCTTTTCTAAAAAAAGAACGGAAGTTTGTTCATGTTGTTCACTTTTTGCAGAATGGGGGAATAGTTAGTGGAGTAGAAGGGGGGGTTAGCCTTGGTTACTCTCGGAAAGGTACATATTATGAAAAGGAAAAACCAAGGCAATGGAGAGGAGATAGCGCACAGATTGCATGTTTTAGAGAGGCAATTGATCTATGTGAGCTCTCTGATTTAGGTTATAGAGGTTTGGATTGGACATTGAGCGCAATGCGGTGGAGAATATTGTAGGGTCAGGTTCGATCGTACCCTTGCTACTTCTGATTGGTTAGAGAGGTTCCCTTTTGCATCTGTGAAGCATCTAACGGCGGTAAAGTCTGATCATAGTCCTATCATGCTTATGAATGAGATGAAACCACAGAATCGTAAGATCGCCTGGGAGAGACCATTTTGGTTTGAGTGTATGTGGGAATCTCATGAGGTGTTTGGGGAGGTTTTGGAGGAAGCATGGAGAGCTACACCTAGGTGTGCAACAATGAATGATTTGTCTAAGGAGTTATCATCTGTGGCTGGGGCGATGAAGGAGTAGAACACGAGCAGTTTTGGTTTAGTTGGAAATGAGATGAGGCGGCTATGTAAGAAACTTGCTACGTTGCGTGAGGACCCATCTCGAGTAGGTCCATCTGAGGAAGGGAAGAAGGTTGAAGGCAAGATGATTGGACTATGTTATAGAGAGGAGGTCATGTGGAGTCAGCGATCCCGCAAACTTCTCTTTAGCAAGACGAAGTAAGAACAGAACTACAAAATTGACAAAATCTAAGGGCACAACTTGTGATGTGACTGTAAGAATTGTTGTAACGTCTTAGTCGATTCAGGCTGACGGTTCCATGTTATATACTGGGAATAAACCCATCGTGATGTATACAAAGTTCTCTATTACATAGCTTGTAGATCAAGCAAGGAGAGATAGAATACATGAAGAATAAGTTACATGAGATAGACTAGGAGATACAGGTGCGCCTACAGTCTATTAACGTAACCCAATAAACCTCCTGAATAAGTCTTTTAACACCCTCCCTTAATCACAATGGTTCCAAGTTGAGATTACGCTTGAATGCATCAAAACTCCTTGTTGGTAATGCTTTGGTAAAGCCATCTGCAATCTGATCTCTGGAGTGAACAAATCTGACTTCCAATTGTTTATTAGCAACTCTTTCTCGAACAAAGTGAAAATCTATCTCAATGTGCTTAGTTCTGGCATGGAAAACAGGGTTAGCAGAAAGATATGTAGCACCAAGATTATCACACCATACACAGGGAGTCTGTCCACGAATCCCAAGTTCCTTTAGCATGGACTAGACCCAAATAATCTCAGTCATAGCATTTGCTAGGGCCTTATACTCAGCTTTTGTACTTGACCTTGAGACTATAGCTTGTTTCTTTGCACACCACGAGATCGGATTTGGTCCATAGAACACTGCAAAACCTCCTGTTGATCACCTATCATATGGACAGCCTGCCCAGTCAGAATCAAAGAAAGCACTAACAAGAGTAGATGATGACTTACAAAATTTTAGGCCAGTACTCGAGGCACTTTTAATATATCTCAATATTTGCTTTGCAGCTATCCAGTGTGATGTGGTGGGTGCATGAAGAAACTAGCACACTTTATTAACAGCAAACAAAATATCTGGCCTAGTAAGAGTCAAGTACTGAAGTGCTCCTACTATGCTTCTGTATCTGGTGCCATCCTCTTGATTCAATAGTTCTCCATCTGTCAAAGATAACTTTGCTGTACTGGATAAAGGGGTTGATGATGGTTTGCAATTTTGCATGCCAACTCTAGTTAGAAGATCAGTTTCATACTTCTCTTGAGAGAGATGAAGGCCCTCCCTAGTTTTCTTCACTTCAATGCCAAGAAAGAAATGCAAGTCTCCTGGATCCTTAAGAGCAAATTCAGAGCTCAAGTCCTTTAGAAGCCTTGTTACAACCTTATCTGAAGAGCTTGTAACAATGATACCATCAACATATATAAGCACAAAGATAGAGGTATTGCACTTATTATAGATAAACAGTGATGTGTCAGACTTGGAGGGAGCAAAACCAAGTTTCTGCAATTTCAGACTCAAACGTGAATACCATGCCATGGGAGCTTGCTTAAGACCATATATTGCTTTGTCAAGTTTGCACACGTGGAAAGGGGTATTCTTGTCTTGGAAACCAGGTGGTTGTTTCATGTATACTTCCTCTTCCAGAATACCATGAAGGAACGCATTCTGCACATCTAGCTATCTCAAACTCCAACCCGTGGACACAGCAATCGACAAGACAAGATGAATGGTGGCAGCCTTGACAACTGGGCTAAAAGTGTCCTCATAATATATACCGTACCTTTGCTTAAAACCTTTAGCAACAATTCTGGCCTTGTAATGATCTATGGTTCCATCAGATTTCTTCTTAATTCTGTAAACCCACTTGCAATAAATCAAGTTTTTACCTCTCTGTGGAGGCACCAAATGCCAAGTTTTATTTTTCTGCAATGCAAGATATTCTTCCTCCATAGCCTTTTTCCAGAGTGCATCACCAAATTCTTCCTCAAGATTAGTTGGTTCTCATGTGGAACATGCTAACCATACTTAGTAACATGCTTATAATTAACAGGTTGAATCACTCCCTTTTGTAGACGTTACGCGCTGGTATAGTTGGTGTTGTAGAGTTGGGCGGCCTAGATGATCCTGGTGCCTGCGCAGAAGATCCAAGTGATTGCATAGAAGCATCTCTATTACTTGTCATATTTAATCCCGGCGCGGACGCATCGAACGCGAGCGGTCGGTGCAGATCTTCTGTGACTGGCTCACGATGTGTAGACGTGTGAAGAGTTGCAGACGATCCCAACCCACAATCATTTGCCAATGATTGCGCATCGACCATAGGACGAGACACGCTAGTCCCAACCGCATAATTGTTGGGTCCTGAGTCGGACACAGGCCGTGCACGATGACGCGTATAAACGCGTGGTTCGCTAGCGAATCACGAGACGGCTGGTGAAGCCCCACCACGCTGCGTGATAGATTATGTTAGGCCCGGGTCCATGCGTGCTGGATCACCGCGTTCTGGCGCGTCCTGACGCGGCGTAGATCCTGGAGAGGGTTCTTCAGGTGGCTGACACGGGGATCCCGCAGAGGATTCTTCCACAGAATTGTTCCCCAACAGATTACACATGAAATAACGCCCGTTTTGAGTGGAATGTTCACCGTTTTCTTCTTCTATTCCTGCTATACCATCTGCAACATCAGACAACTCACGTCCAGGATTAGTAGCAGGGTTAGTAAATTGATCATTGCTATTATCACCCCCGTGATTAATGCCGGTCAAATGTATGGAAGAAGTAAAATTTCTTTGCGAAGGAGGGCTCCTACATTTGGATGAAGATGTTCAAAGGGAAATATGGTTTCATCAAAACAACATCACGGGAAATATAGACACGACCAGTGGGAACATCAAGACACTTGACCCCTTTATGTTGTGGATTATAGCCGAGAAACACACACTATTTGGAGCGAAACATAAGCTTGCGATTATTGTAAGGGTGGAGATTAGGCCAACATGCACACCAAAAAACTCGAAGAGATTTATAATCTGGTTTGGTATGAAGTAAACGCTCTACCGGAGTTTCATTGTTGATGACACGACTAGGAAGCATATTGATAAGATAAACAGCTGTGAGAAAAGCTTCGTCCCAAAACTTAAGAGGCATGGAGGCACCGGCTAGAAGAGCTAAGCCTACCTCAACAATGTGTCGATGTTTACGTTCGACAGAACCGTTCTATTGATGAGCATGGGGACAAGAAACATGATGAGATATACCTAGTTGCTGAAAACAAGATTTGTTGAGTTTTTCATATTCACCTCCCCGGTCAGATTGGAGGGCAACAATTTTGCGATCAAATTTGCGTTCAACAAGTGCTTTAAATTTTTCAAAAACTTGAAAGACATCTGCTCGTTTCTTAAGAAGATAAATCCATGTGTATTTGTTATAGTCATCAATAAAACTAACATAATAAGTATGATGACCAACAGAGGTAGGGGCTGGACCCCACACATCAGAAAACACAAGTTGCAATGGTTGAAGAGAAATACTAGTGGAAATAGAATATGACAACTGATGAGATTTAGCTCTTTGACAAGAATCACAAATTGTTTCACTACGACGCTCACCAGCAAACGGGAGCTGATTATTTCTAAGCACTTGTTGAACTATAACAAAAGAAGGATGTCCTAAACGTGCATGCCATCTCTCCGGTGAAAGTTTAATGACACCATAAGCTTGTTTATTGGAACTTCAAAATCGAGGAATCAATGGATAAAGCCCTCCCACGCATCTACCTCGATAGAGAATTCTCTTCGTGATCTGATCCTTGATAAAAATAAAAAGGGATGAAATTCAAGGAAAACTTTATTGTCAATGGCAATACGATGGACAGAGAGTAAATTTTGTGAAGTAGTAGGGATATGCAAGACTTTTTTAAGATGTAAATCTTTGTGTGGGGTTTTGATAATAGAATGACCAATATTACTAATCTACATACCTGCTCCGTTTGCGCTATGCCGAGGACAACTACTACGAAAAGAAATGAGTCCGGTGAACTACACTTGCTTCTTGATAGATGTGTGGGACAGAGGGCTTGTGGTACCTGCTGCCCGCCCTTCCTCCGCTTTGATAACCGTGTGAACGGAGAGTGGGCAGAGCAAAAGGGAAGGAGGTCCTCATACGAACTCGCACACTTGAGCAGTGCGGGAGACTGGAGAATGGGTCGGAGACTTGCTTCACATTTGGAATTACACAAAAAAGATTTTTCATCGGAAAGAGGTCTACGAAATCTTCTAATCAATGGTGGGCCAATAATGAATTTTTTTGCATATGTATTAAGACGCTTGGCCTGATTTCGAAATTGTCCAGAGTTTTATATGTTGTTTTCATTGCAAAATGATGGGTCTCCTTCCAGGTGCGTCCTTCCCGGTCCTCTCGTACTAGGGAAAGGTCCTCTCAATGCTCTAACGCCCACACCGGATATGGACCGAACTGTCTCACGACATTCTGAACCCAGCTCACGTACCGCATTAATGGGCGAACAGCCCAAAAGCGGCATTGCCCTTCTTCACTCACGCGATATTGCTGGATCGGGCTTTCGCCCATTGTCCAAGATTCCCCACTGCCGCCCCCCGTGGGAGTCCGGGCCGTTCCACCACGACGTGCATATCGTGTTATTGCTCTTCGTCCTGCTTCTATCTGTCTCGCCATGATCCAAGCGGGCCTCGGTTTCTGTTTTCTTATTCGGGATCTTGCTTTTCATGGTTCTCATCTTTACAACTCGCGATTTTCGCGAGCTGCAGCTGCAGGTCACTCATACTGAGTTGACACCAATTGGTATGTCGACAGTGGTGCTACAGATCACATTACTGGTGAGCTAGACGAGTTGCTGCAACTATAGATCACTCATATGGAGTTGACACCAATTGGTATGTTGACAGTGGTGCTACAGATCATGCCAATTGGTATGTTGACATACCAATTGGTGTCAACTCCATATGAGTGATCTACAGCTGCAACAACTCGTTTCTTTTGGTAGCTGTTGTCCTCGGCATAGCACCAATTGCAATCTTTAGCAATGTGATTTGTTTTCTTGCATATCTGACAGGGGCCATCAAGATCAAGATCATACCTCTGATACGTCTCCAACGTATCTATAATTTTTGATTGTTCCATGCTATATTATATTCTGTTTTGGACATTATTGGGCTTTATTATACACTTTTATATTATTTTTGGGACTAACCTATTAACCGGAGGCCCAGCCCAGAATTTCTATTTTTTGCCTATTTCAGATTTTCGCAAAAAAGAATATCAAACGGATCCAAACGAAATGAAACCTTCGGGAACGTGATTTTCGGAACGAACGTGATCCAGAGGACTTGGACCCTTGATACGTCTCCGTCGTATCTATAATTTTTGATTGTTCCATGCCAATATTCTACAACTTTCATATACTTTTGGCAACTTTTTATACTATTTTTGGGACTAACATATTGATCCAGTGCCCAGTGCCAGTTCCTGTCTGTTGCATGTTTTTTGTTTCGCAGAATATCCATATCAAACGGAGTCCAAACGGGATAAAAACGTACGGAGCTTATTTTTGAAAAATATGGAATTTGGAAGGAAAATCAACGCGAACTAGTGCCCGAGGTGGTCATGAGGCAGGGCCCCCCCCCCTTAGGGCGCGCCCCTACCCTCGAGAGCCCACTGTAAGGCGGTTGACGCTCTTCTTTTGCCGCAAGAAAGCTAATATTCGGGAAAAAATCACGGCGAAGGTTTCAGGCCAATTGGAGTTACGGATCTCCATATATACACGAAATGGTGAAACAGAGCGAGGAGAGAATGCATGTAGCAACCTGACCCGAATGGATCAAGTCTCTGTGCTTAAGTGTCATCCCTGGATCGGTATGCTGACACACACAGTACTCGAGGATTTATAACAAAGGTAAATCACATGTAAAAGTAACGTAAATACTATTACCTCAAATCCAAAATAGCGGAAGTAACAAGGTTGTGGATTCCCATCAACACCAACGGCAAAGTTGAGTGTAGAAATCGTAACCCTAACGTATCACTTACTCGTCGTAAGATAATCCCGCAACATGAGACGTTGCAGCCACAAAGGGTCAGTACATTGAATGTACTGGCAAATTCACACTGTAGAGCAATGATGAATAATGGCTATCACTACATGCATATATGGCTGGTGGAAAAGCTCTACGGTTATAAGGTTTTTGCGAAAAGCCAATTTTCCCCTACTACAAAGGAATAAATTTTTATTTAACTATCATGGTGGTTGTTAATCATTGAGAATGGTTGACAGCATTCTCAATCCCAATTAAGTAACATCATTAAACCCAACAAAATTAATTTAAAGTAACATGATGAGATTCACATGATAATCCAAGTACTAGATACTCAAGACGTCCATAATCGGGGACACGGCTAATCATGATTAGTTTATACACTTTGCAGAGGTTTGCGCACTTTTCCCCACAAGACTCGATCTCCTTCGTTGGATTTCTTGCACTACATGGTGTTTGAGAAACGGATGACCGAGACATAGTCTTTCAGAAGTGCTAGCACCTTACGATGGGTATACCGTTACACCTACTTTCCCCTACATCTACTAGTCTACCACTGTAAGAGTTCGCACGACTTAATCAACTATGCTATAGCCCATAATAGCTTGTGGCTGCACACGGAAGTGTCTAGTATGAAAAATCTCATGATCCCTTTGAGCCTGAATGGCGGTCCATAAAAAAAACAGGCAATCCTGGTCTACCCAGGTGCCTAGACAGGCAAATCCTGGAATACCCAAGTACCTCAATTCACCCAGATGTGTGTTTAAGTTGCCACCTTAAGTAAACCATTAATTAACAATCTCACATCTGTCATGAATACTCTCAAAACCCAATCCACGTCTACGAGCATAGCATGGCACTATAAGCATAACGTAATAGTAACTCCCAAGTTTTGAATGCGGGGCAAATAGGTTCCTACCTCATCAACTACTTCCCAATACCCACATGTTATCAATCCTACTCATGCAATGTTTGAGGGTGAAACTAATGCATAAAAACTGGGTATGAAAGAGGATATGATCAAAGTGTGAACTTGCCTGCAATGTTGATGAAGATGATTCGCACTCATAACTCTTGATAGTTCTATTCGTCATACTCCGGTCAATCTATCGTAAGCAAGCAATAGTAACCACACATAAGCAATCACTCAAATAATCAAAAAGAACGAAGAAGACGAATCGGAAAACACCAAAACCAAGCAAATACTCTTGCAACATAAAACAATTTCTAACAGTACCAAAATTATGTGAATTTGTCCTTATCAGAAAGTTTAATTCAAGCGCTTCGATTTGCAAAAAGAATCAACTAAATCGGAGTTACGAAACTCAAGTTATGATCAAAAGAAGTTTGAATATAAAAGAAAATTCAAAATTTGAAAATTTCAAAAAGTTGATGTGATAGGTTCATTGGATAGGTGAAAACAAGACGAAGCTATAGGTGATGGTTTCATCTAATTTGGATAAACGAGTGAAAAGTTATGGCTATTTAAAAAATCAGGGCCAAGTTGTTTTACGAAAGAAAAATAACTACGGTTAAGGTCTAACGTATAAATACGTAGACTAATTGATAATCTAATTATTCTATCATATTAGTCTAAATAATAATAAACTACGGAAGTATAAGAAGAAGAAAAACAAAAAAAGATACATTTATAAGGCAAAGAAAAGACGACTTTGGAGAGAGGAGACAACTTTCAGAAGTCGCGTCGGAGAGGAGAAAAATATTTTTCTTAAATGAATCTAGTCAAACAAAAATATTGATTTAACCCGAATCGGATGATTTTTTGGAGGCTCTATGGGTCTATATTTATTGGTGGAAAAGAGGCTTAGGGGTCAAAGACTAGGCAATGTGGGACTAAACATAGATGAAAATATACAAAACAGAGAAAAAAAGAGGCGGATGGGCCTAAAGGCCTTCGGCCGGCCGCACGCGCACGCTGCGGCTGCGTTTAAAGAAAACAAAATCAGCCTAAGAGAAAAAAATGAAAAGGCGGGCTGGGCCTGGCCCATATAGGATAAAGAAAAAAATAGGGCACCCGCTGGTACTATGATGCGCACGTGAGCGATAGTTAGTTTCAGGTGTACGTGCAGTTTTTTGTTTTTTTGACAGAATGCGGTAAACTGAAAAACGAAAATAAAAATAAAACTTTATATAGTCATATTATATATCAAAATTTTCAGAAAACGATTTTCTACAAGTTGAACATTTTTATAATGCCAAATAAAATCCACACAAATTTAGATAATTCAAAGAGTGCCACTAGTCTAATAAAATCCAATAAAAAATCATTCTAAAAATATCAAAATAATTTCAAATTTATTTCTCTGCAATTTTCTGTTGTAGGGAATCATGTTACCCTAATTTCCATAAATTTTATTTTTGGAGAAAAATAATTTGAATAAAACTCAAATAACTCCAAATTGAAAATAAATTCAAAAGAACTTTGAATTTAATTCTTTGAAACTCCCAACTCATATTTCATATAATTTGAAGAAGTCGTTTTACCTTCTCTCATGAAAATCATTGAGCTGCATGAAGTTTATGAATTGAAATATTTCCAAATGAAATTCAATTATTTTCAAATACCCTTTCATTTAATTTAAATGGAAGAAGTCATATCATGTTCGCTCAAGGGTTTTGTATTTGAAAAGAATTTGAATTCATGAAGATCAGAAAGCAAATATGAAAGTTTGGGAAAGTCCTTTTATTCCCTCTCATTTAACTTTCAAAAAGTTTTGAATTCACTCACTTTCAGTCAATCAATCAAACAATCAATCAAATCTATCTATTTAATATAACATTCCAAAATTTAGAATTTTGGAATGTTACAATGCAGAATCAGAGAGAGACAGAGAGATAGATCCAATCTTGGAGGGGCTCTCGCCCCTCCCACGCCATGGGAGCCAAGGACCAGAGGGGAAACCCTTCTCCCATCTAGGGAGGAGGTCAAGGAAGAAGAAGAAGAAGGAGGGGAGCTCTCTCCCCCTCACTTCCGGAGTGCCACCAGGGGCCATCATCATCACCGCCATCTTCACCAACAACTTCACCACCATCATCACCAACTCTTCCCCCCTCTATGCAGCGGTGTAACCTCTCTCTTACCTGATGAAGCTATGTACCTAGGGTAGGGTCATGGACCTGTCCTAACTGCCCTACCCAAGGACATCTCTAGAAGAAATCACCTTTCAATCGACTTGGAGGTGTTCCACTCGACAGACTCGAAGACACTCGACCAAGAAGCAACCACTCGACCAAATCCAACCACTCGACGGCCAGGAGACCTAAATTCACTCCGCACGCTAACGGTCGGTCATTAAGTAGCTTTTGTGGTCATCATAGCACTTTATTAGGGGCGTTACCAGTAACGCCCGACCTTAATGTACTTAAAACCCTGCATAACTGAGGGCCGGAGGGGTCTGGCGAACTCTATATAAGCCACCCCCTCCTCAGTGTAAAGGGTTCGCACCCCTGTAATTCATACACACATAATCCAGTCGACCGCCTCCGGGCTCTGAGACGTAGGCTATTACTTCCTCCGAGAAGGGCATGAACTCGTAAACCTCGTGTGCTTACAACTACTCCATAGCTAAGATCTTGCCTCTCCATATCTACCCCCTACATCACTGTCAGACTTAGAACCATGACAGTTGGCGCCCACCATGGGTCGGGTGTCTTAGCGATTTGTTGGAGGAGTTGCGATCTTTTCCGATCCAAATCATCATGGTTTCTGGCGGAGTTTTGGTGGAGGGCCGCGAGATCCGTCTCGGCGCGCTCATGTTCATCGCCGACGACCCCGCTTGGCTTCAGGAGGCTCCGCTCGACGTCGACGCACTCCCTGTCCGCGGGGCAACGCACTTTCGCGCGTGCGTCCGCGGCGTCCTCTTGCGGCAACCGTCGACCCATTATCGGTCGGCCCCTGTGTTGTCCTCCCTCCCTGTTTCCCGCCGGCGCAAGCGCTCCGTGATGAAGCTATGTACCTAGGGTAGGGTCATGGACCTGTCCTAACTGCCCTACCCAAGGACATCTCTAGAAGAAATCACCTTTCAATCGACTTGGAGGTGTTCCACTCAACAGACTCGAAGACACTCGACCAAGAAGCAATCACTCGACCAAGAAGCAACCACTCGACGGCCAGGAGACCTAAAGTCACTCCGCACGCTAACGATCGATCATTAAGTAGCTTTTATGGTCATCATAGCACTTTATTAGGGGCGTTACCAGTAATGCCCGACCTTAATGTACTTAAAACCCTGCATAACTGAGGGCCGGAGGGGTCTGGCGAACTCTATATAAGCCACCCCCTCCTCAGTGTAAGGGGTTCGCACCCTTGTAATTCATACACACATAATCCAGTCGATCGCCTCCGGGCTCCGAGATGTAGGGCTATTACTTCCTCCGAGAAGGGCCTGAACTCGTAAACCTCGTGTGCTTACAACTACTCCATAGCTAAGATCTTGCCTCTCCATACCTACCCCCCTACATTACTGTCAGACTTAGAACCACGACAGTTGGCGCCCACCGTGGGGCGGTGTCTTAGCAATTTGTTGGAGGAGTTGCGATCTTTTCCGATCCAAATCATCATGGTTTCTAGCGGAGTTTTGGTGGAGGGCCACGAGATCTGTCTCGGCACGCTCACGTTCATCGCCGATGACTCCGCTTGGCTCCAGGAGGCTCCGCTCGACGTCGACGCACTCCCTGTCCGCGGGGCAACGCACTTTCGCGCGTGCGTCCGCAGCGTCCTCTTGCGACAACCGTCGACCCATTATCAGTCGGCCCGTGTGTTCTCCTTCCTCCCTGTTTCCCGCCGGTGCAAGCGCTCAGGACGGCCGAGACTTCAGTGGTGGGTGAGACACGCGGTGGCATGCCAGTCGGCCACCCCTCAAGTCGCGGCGATCAAGCCCGATGAATCCCTCTACGGCCTGTTCGACTGGCTCCGTAGACACCGCATCCGAGTGCGACAGCAGCAATCCGGCGGCAGAGGTTCTGGTGCTCAGTCCTCCCGGTTTTCCCCGCACCGACGGAGGCGCAGGTGGAGGCGACCCGTCACATCCCCATGAGGAATATCTCCCTGAGCCTCTCACATTGTTGCAGAGAGAAGAACTTTGTCGCCGGAACATGGATGCACTACACACTCCTATCGTTGGAGAAACCCCCGAGGCTCGTGTCTTGGAGGACGCGCGCCTGGCAAACTTGGCTGAGCGCACTCGACTGGAGAACCTCTAGCGAGCACTCGACGAGCGTGCGTGACAACGGGTTCCAGAATCCAGTCGACGTCAGCTCTTTCCGCCCCCGCAGGTATATCGAACTCCGATTCAGAATTTAGCAGCTGCAACCCGTATAGCAGAGTCGATTCAACCTTCCCAGTCAGAGGCTGGCAGAGGCTTGCTGCAGATTAGAGCGTTACTCCAGGCAGCAGGAGACCAGAATTCCGTTGTTTCTCAGTCGCGGAACAGGATTCATAGCAGATCCGTTGCTGTAGACACAGTCCAGTCGGCTCATAGCCCAAGATCGCCCCCGAGGCGTGAGGGACGTGGGGACCGGCGTGATCAGTACGGGAACCGTGAGCAGTATGATCACCGATTCGATCGTGACGATCGACGTCGAGTGCCTACCCCTCCCCCGAGGAGTGGATCGTATGTGCCTCGACAGCAGGATGACAGGCACCCTCATAGTGTTGGGCGAAGGATTCCAGTCGACCCCAGGGAACCAGGCTTTGATGCGAGATCCATTCTCGTTCAAGGTTTGGTCGACAGGATCAGAGCTCACCGAGAAGGTCACGACAGAGATGCACCTATCAGCAGCAGAGTACATGTTTCGGGGCCAGAGTGCTTTAGTAGAGCCATCAGGGCCGCTGTGATTCCTCCCAACTTCAGGTTGGCGACTGGAGTCAGTAAGTTCACTGGTGAGTCCAAGCCCGATACTTGGCTTGAAGACTACCGAGTGGCTGTCCAGATTGGCGGTGGCAATGATGAAGTGGCCATGAAGCACCTGCCTCTCATGTTGGAGGGCACGGCCAGAGCGTGGCTGAATCAGTTAGCACCCAGCAACATTTACACTTGGGAAGATCTCGCCCGAGTGTTTGTCACCACATTTGAAGGAACATGCAAGCGACCGGCAGGGCTGACGGAACTGCGGTCTTGTGTGCAGAAGCCAAATGAAACTTTGAGGGATTACATCCAGAGATGGATCACGTTACATCACACGGTAGAGAATGTGTCTGATCACCAAGCAGTCTGTGCCTTCAAAGAAGGCGTCAAGTACAGAGAACTGAATCTGAAATTCGGTCAAACCGGAGACATGTCTCTGAATCAGATGATGGAGATTGCCACCAAGTACGCTAATGGTGAAGATGAGGATCGATTCCGGAGTGGAAAGCACAAGTCAGTCGCCCAAGAAACCGGAGGAGGAAATTCCAATTGGGAACAGAAGCGGAAAGCTGAGCCAGCTGCTCCTGGGGAAGCCTTGGTTGTAACTCAAGGAAAGTTTAGGGGAAACCCAAAGGGCCTTGGAACCCCAAGAAAGTTAAAGACCAAGACGGAAATGATGTGTTGGATTTGCCATGTCACATCCACACCAAGAAAGACGAAGAGGGTAAGCTCATTTACCCGAAACATGCCACTCAACAGTGTCGGCTCTTAATCCAGCAGTTCCAGGGCAAACAACCCAAAGATAAGGAAAAGGAGCCGGACAAAGTTGAGGACAAGGAAGACAGTGATGATGGATACCCCCAGGTCAATTCCACCTTGATGATTTTTGCTGATGTTGAAAGCAAAAGTCGACTGAAAGTTATCAACCGTGAGGTGAATATGGTTGCTCTGACAACACCCAATTATCTGAAGTAGTCTCGGACTGCCATCACATTCGACCAGTCTGATCACCCAATGCACATTGCCACCCCTGGGAGGCAAGCTTTGGTGGTCGACCCAGTTGTTGAAGGCACTCGACTGACCAAAGTCTTGATGGATGGTGGCAGTGGTTTGAACAAACTGTATGCTGAGACGTTGAAAGGAATGGGCATTCCGATGTCCAGACTCAGTACCAGCAACATGAGTTTCCATGGAGTCATTCCTGGGAAGAAGGCTGAGTCGCTCGGCCAAATTGCTCTTGATGTGGTTTTCGGTGATTCCAAGAATTACCGCAAAGAAAAGTTGACGTTCGAAGTCGTGGATTTTCAGAGTGCTTATCACGCTATTTTGGGCAGGCCAGCTTACGCATGCTTCATGGCTCGACCATGTTATGTGTATCTCAAATTGAAGATGCCTGGTCCCAAAGGTGTGATCACCTTTACAGGCAATCGGAAGAAAGCAGAAGAGTGTTTTCAGAAAGGCTCAAAGATCGTTGATGCTCAGATGGCAGTGGTGGAGCTGCAGGAATACCAGAAGACTGCAGACCCGAGTGATTTGTTGCGAGCCAAGAAGCCCGCCATAGAATCAACTTTTCAGTCGTCTGGTGAAACGAAGCCGGTTCACATTCACCCGACCGATCTCAGTGCTGCTCCGACTCATATCTCAACAACACTCGACTCCAAATAGGAAGAAGCGCTCATCCAGTTCCTCCGTGAGAACTGGGACATCTTCGCATGGAAGCCTTCTGACATGCCGGGTGTTCCCAGGGGGCTGGCTGAGCACCGCCTATGAGTCGACTCAAAAGTGAAACCCGTCAAAGAACATCTCTGACGGTCCGCCGTACAGAAGAGAAAGGCTATTGGTGAGGAGGTGGCTCAACTCTTAGCAGCAGAGTTCATCCGAGAGATTTACCACTCCGAGTGGCTCGCCAACATTGTCATGGTCCCCAAGAAGGACAAGTCACTTCGCATGTGCATTGACTTTAAACATATCAATCGGGCCTGCCCGAAAGATCATTTTCCTCTCCCCACATCGACCAGATAGTCGACTCGACTGCGGGATGTGAGCGACTGTCTTTTTTAGATGCCTATTCCGGGTACCATCAGATCCGTATATATGGACCTGACCTGACGAGATCAAAACAGCTTTCATCACTCCATTCGGGTGCTTCTGTTATGTTACCATGCCATTCGGCCTCAAGAATGCCGGAGCCACCTTCATGAGGATGATTCAGAAGTGTTTGCTCACTCAAATCAGTCGGAATGTGGAAGCATACATGGATGATATTGTGGTCAAGTCACGGAAGCACCCGAAGCTGGTCTACGGAGCTGAAGCAGTTTTGCTGAGTGACCTGCTTTACAATGCACCCCGAGTCGAGCTCTACTCTGAAGATGAAGCAGAACAAGCCCGGCAGGACACAGTCGACCTCCTGGAAGAAGAAAGAGAAATGGCCATGATCCGATCGACCATCTATCAGCAAGACTTGCGTCGATTCCATGCCAGAAATGTGAAGAGTTGAGCCTTCCAAGAAGGAGACTTGGTCCTCCGAGTGGATCAACAGAAACCACACAAACTCGCTCCTACTTGGGAAGGTCCCTTCATAGTCACCAGAGTCCTCCACAATGGAGCGTATCACCTTTACAATGTCGATCGCCAGATTGATGAGCCACGAGCCTGGAATGCGGAGCTGCTCCGCCCCTTTTACACTTGAATTCTCACTCGAATGAGATGTAATAAGAAAAACTTCTGTAGTTTATTTATCAAAGACAAGAGCGTTATAATTTTCCCAGTGATTGTTATTGTTTTTGTTTGCGTGAGAAATCCCCCAGTGGGTGGCTTAGCTGCGAATCCGTTTCTCCTAAGTTTGTAAAAATAATTTCCTACCGAGTGGTGAGCCAGCCTCTCACTCGGAGGCTTAGCTGCGAACCCGTTTCGCCTAAGTGTTTGAAAATCCTACCGAGTGGTGAGCCAGCCTCCCACTCGGGGGCTTAGCTGCGAACCCGTTTCTCCTAAGTGTTTGAAAATCCTACCGAGTGGTGAGCCAGCCTCCCACTTGGGGGCTTAGCTGCAGTCCAGTACTTGCCTGAGTATTTGAAAATCCTACCGAGTGGTGAGCCAGCCTCCCACTCGGGGGCTTAGCTGCAGTCTAGTACTCGCCTAAGTATTTGAAAATCCTACCGAGTGGAGAGCGACCCTCCCACTCGGGGGCTTAGCTGCAGTCCAGTACTCGCCTAAGTATTTGAAAATCCTACCGAGTGGAGAGCGACCCTCCCACTCGGGGGCTTAGCTGCAGTCCAGTACTCGCCTAAGTTTGAAAAATCCTATCGAGTGGAGAGCGACCCTCCCACTCGGGGGCTTAGCTGCAGTCCAGTACTCGCCTAAGTTTGAAAAATCCTACCGAGTGGAGAGCGACCCTCCGACTTGGAGGCTTAGGTGCAGTCCAGTACTCGCCTAAGTACGAAACACATCCCAATCCGCAAGGATGACGAGGTGCAGGTTGACTGCCACCTTCTCCTTTGTTGCTTCGCCACAAATACAACGTGCGCTCCATCCCAATCCGCAAGGACGACGAGGTGCAGGTCGACTGCCACCTTCTCCTTTGGAGCTTCGCCACAAATACAACATGCGCTCCATCCCAATCCGCAAGGACGACGAGGTGCAGGTCGACTGCCACCTTCTCCTTCGGAGCTTCGCCACAAATACAACGTGCGCTCCATCCCGACCCACAAGGACGACGAGGTGCAGGTCGACTGCTACCTTCTCCTTCGGAGCTGCGCCACAAATACAAAAGTTGTCTCGAGTGAAGAACGAGTTCCACTCGACGGAGAATTCATGAAGATATTCAACGATAAACCAAGTTCAGATAAATACTAAAAGGTTCCAAGCAGCGAATCAAAGGTACTCGGGCTCCATGCCCGAAGGAGTTTAATGGTTACAGAAACCACTCGGCATTCTGAGGCAAATTTAAAGCGTATCCAAGTTACATAAGATTGTTCACTCGACCGGAGGAGGGCTGGCAGGCTCCACGAACGAGTCCAGATCGATCCCATCAGCGATCCGAGTAGCGGCAGCAATGAAAGTCTCCATGAAGGACTGGAAGTCGTGCTTTTTGGTGTTAGCGACTTTGATCGCAGCCAGCTTGTCCTCACGAGCCTCCTTGCAATGGACTCGCACCAGGGATAGCGCCACACTAGGCGGAGGATTTCTTCCATTCTTGCACTCGGCCAGGGATCTCGTTCAGTCGAGTCATCAGAGATTCCAGATCATTCTGAAGCGTTGCCCCGACCAAAGCGTCGATTCGATCCAAGAAACAACCTCCTTTAGGCGTGCGAGGTAGCTTGTGGCGCTGGCGATACGGGACTCTAGTCGGAGCATGTTCATCGTAGTTTCGTCGCAGACCAGGGAAGCGATAGGGTTTAGACCCGTCTCGACCCTTCCAGTTTCTTCATGAAAGTCTTGACAAAGTTCTGCAGCCAAAAGTCAGTTCAATCAACCGAGCAAAATCCGATGGCAAGCATCAACACAGTCGGATTAAAAGAAATACCTCCCAGCACGAGATTAAGCTTCTTGGCAAGGGTCCTCAGATAAGCTTCTGTGTCGTTCCTCTTGCAGATCGCAGACTCCAACTTTTCGTTCAGGGCGACCTTATCCTTCTTCAGGCTGGTCACTTTGCGGTTAGCTTCATTAAGACAAGATGTGAGTCTAGTCACCTCTCCTTCAAGCGTTCCGACTGAAGAAAGCTTCTCTTCTGCGAGAACTGTTTTGTCTTGGGCTGCTTTTTGCGCGGCGGCGAGGTCCAAGTCCTTCTTGTCCAGAGCCAACTTCATTTTCTCTGCAAAAGAAATAATCGAATCAAAAAAGATACCAAAGAGATATATTGAAGTTCGGTCGGCAATCAGTTACCTTCCATACCAGCAGCCTCGTCTTGCACTTTTTTCAGATTTTGCTGAGCCAATTCCAAGTCAAGGTTTAGCTGGATCTGCTGTTTCTCCAAGTCAGCAAAGCGAGCTCCAAGATCACAAGATTTTTGCAATCAGGGAGGGGAAGTTATTTTACAGCAAAAAACGACAAAGACAATAAATACTAAGACTACGGTCGACTGCCCGCAGCCCACCATAGTCTCGGGGACTACACCTAGTGGGTGCACTTTGCGTGCCCCCACCGGTTCTGATCCCACTTGACCGGCCCACCGGAGTCGAGTGCAGGGAGTAAAAAAAAGAGAGAGAAAGAACAATTGCGCCGTCAAGAAAGAAGAACTCAGACCACAGAACTCAGACCACAGTCGACTGCCAGCAGTCGACCGCGGTCTCGGGGACTACACCCAGTGGGTGCACTTGGCGTGCCCCCACCAGTTCTGATCCCACTCGCCCAGACCGAGTGGAAGAGCGGAACTACCAAAAAAGATAGCAACTCGACACGGCCAGACCAGATCGAGCAAAAGAATCAAAATACAAAGACTACAGTCGACTGCCAGCAGTCCACTGTAGTCTCGGGGACTACACCCAGTGGGTGCACTCAGCGTGCCCCAACTAGTCCAAAAATTCAATCAACGCACCCAGTGGGTGTACAGATGCAAAGATTTTCAGAAAGAGAGTCTTCAGATAGCATATCCTAACAGAACAAGCGGTGACCAACTAACCTGAACATTGCTTTGGAGAGCCGAGCTGGCGTCATAGGCGGCCTGACTGGCATCCCGCACCGCCTTCATCTTCTCCATCATAATGCCCGCCTGGCGTATGGCTTCCTTGGCAGCATTCACTTCGTCCTCTAGGACATGATGGATCACAAAAACTGAAGGTGGGTCGGCGGGAGCTTGAGCAGTCGATGAAGAAGGCAGGGCACTCGACAATGGTACGACGGAGGTAACTGAACCCCGATTGGCATCACCAGCGTCCTGAACGACTGGTTCCGCCATCGGCGTCGACTATGGCACCTTGCCTGCAGGAGCTTTCCTATTTTTCCTTGTCAAAGGCCTCTCAGGCTCTTCATCATCATCATCGGGGAGGTCAATAATGTTAGGAGCTGTTCAAAGATCAATCGCCAAAATCACATCACCCAATGGTACACATTGCAGTTGAGTCGACCAAGTAAAGACAGAATGACAGAAATCATACCCAGATTGGAAGTGACTGCATCCTCCATTACCTCATCCTCATCCCTGTAATCTGAGGTCCTGGAAGTAGCAACGCTGCCAGTTCCAAAGTTCGTCTGGTTAAATCAAGAAAAAATAAACAGCACGGAGCGTCGAGTGAATACAAAGGGAGACACTCACGCAGAAGCGACGGGGATGTCAATCTTAATCTTCGGCAGCGCCTTCCGAGGCTTCTGCTCTGCAACTTTGGGATGCTTTGACATTTTTTCAGTTGGAGGTGGTGAAGATGTCCGAGGACGCTTTGAAGACTGACCAGTCTGAGCAATCGCCTTTTCACGGGCGCTCGGTCGTTCTTGGTCAAGCTTGGATCGCCTCTCCCTGCGAGAAGGCGACTCGACTTCTTCTTCGCCACTTGAGTCGTCGCCTTCTTCGTCCCCTTCTCTGTCAGAATGCCATTCGCCACTGTCGCCGCCGCTTGCCTCTCCTTCCGGGTCTTGCTCTTGCTCTCCGTTGGGCACTGAGTACATTTCGATAAGGGCCTAAAAGAAAGCAG
Organism: Triticum dicoccoides; assembly: GCF_002162155.2. Classification (NCBI taxonomy): domain Eukaryota; kingdom Viridiplantae; phylum Streptophyta; class Magnoliopsida; order Poales; family Poaceae; genus Triticum; species Triticum dicoccoides. The sequence goes on along the minus strand of NC_041382.1, from coordinate 514,584,107 downwards.
GAAGAATAAAGTCAGTCGATGCAGTATAGACAGCTGCGCGAGTGAATTCAGATTATAATCAAAAGCTCAGAATCGTACCTTTTCTGGTTCATGAGACTGGTCGAATGGAGGAACTCTCCTAGCTCCCCTGGGGTTGTCCTTGTTTCCGGTGATGCCCGACAACCACCCCTCCAGCGTGTCGTCATCGACCTCCTCCGGGTGAATCCGAGTGGTGTCGTCAAGACCCGAATACATCCACATCGGATGGTCTCGAGCTTGAAGAGGCTGGATGCGCCGCCGAAGGAAAACCTCCAAGAGATCCATACCAGTGACCCCGTCACGGATAAGATGGACCACTCGTTCGACCAGCACCCTAACTTGCGCCCTCTCCTCCGGGATCACCTTCAAAGAGGAGGGTTTCCTCACTCGGTTCATGGTAAAAGGAGGGAGGCCAGTCGACTGCCCTGGCGTCGGCTGGTCTTTGCAGTAAAACCAGGTCGACTGCCATCCGCGGACCGAGTCGGGAAGAATCATGGCCGGAAAGGAACTTTTCCCTCTCATCTGAACACCAAGACCCCACACATCCGAATCACTTGTGTTCTCTCATCACTAGGGTTGGCCTTTTTCACCGTCTGAGAACGACAGGTGAAAATGTGCTTGAAAAGACCCCAGTGAGGCCGACAACCCAAGAAATTCTCGCACAAAGACATGAAGGCAGCGAGATACACGATTGTGTTGGGAGTGAAGTGGTGGAGTTGTGCCCCAAAGAAATTCAGAAATCCCTGAAAGAAAGGGTGAGGAGGCAAGGAAAACCCACAGTCGACGTGAGTGGCAAGGAGAACGTGCTCACCCTCCCAAGGTTGCGGCTCGGATTCCTTCCTCGGAAGCCATGCCGATCCGTGGGGGATCAGTCCTCCGTCGGCTAGGTCGTCGAGGTCTTCTTGGCGGATCGTCGAGCGGATCCAGTCGCCCTGGATCCAGCCCGTCGGCAGGCCGACTCGTGAGGAAGATCCACCCCGACTGGTCGCCTTCGCCTTTGCCGTCGCCTTCTTTGCCCGCTCCAGAGCCGCCGTCTTCTCCTTCCCCATCGTCGCCGGCGAGACACGTACAGAGCGGCGGCGCTGGGGCGAGAGCGAGCGCGACGAAGAAGCCTGAAGAGGAGGAGAGGAAATGAGAAGGCACTGTTCAAGAAACCCCGGTCCGACGCCTTATCTGAGGTTACTTCCGAGTGGCTGACTGGTAGGCCCGGACGATCCTGTCAAATCCCACAACAGTCGCGTGCGCAATATGTGGCGAAAAAGGTGGTGCTGAGATCGAGGAGGCTCCGCCCTATCCCATCCGATTACTGCGGCCTCCCCCGTCCCGCGCGCTTCCCAAAATTCGAATCCCGTGAAATCTACGGGCAGCAGAACAACTTGTCAGACGGAAGATCTCCTCCACACCGTCACTCGGAGCTTTTCAAGTAAAGAAACTCACTCGACAAAAAACTAAGAATGGATCAAGGCGACTGAAAAGGAAGTTGGTGTCGTCACTCAGGTTCATTGATCCGAAACAAGATATGCTCGTGGCATGAAAAATGAGTCGGAGAAGTTCTCAACTCCTTCCCCACTCAAACCTCGATCCATTCGAGGGCTAATGATGAAGCTATGTACCTAGGGTAGGGTCATGGACCTGTCCTAACTGCCCTACCCAAGGACATCTCTAGAAGAAATCACCTTTCAATCGACTTGGAGGTGTTCCACTCGACAGACTCGAAGACACTCGACCAAGAAGCAACCACTTGACCAAGATCCAACCACTCGACGGCCAGGAGACCTAAAGTCACTCGCACACTAACGGTCGGTCATTAAGTAGCGTTTATGGTCATCCTAGCACTTTATTAGGGGCGTTACCAGTAACGCCCGACCTTAATGTACTTAAAACCCTGCATAACTGAGGGCCGGAGGGGTCTGGCGAACTCTATATAAGGCACCCCCTCCTCAGTGTAAGGGGTTCGCACCCCTGTAATTCATACACACATAATCCAGTCGACCGCCTCCGGGCTTCGAGACGTAAGGCTATTACTTCCTCCGAGAAGGGCCTGAACTCGTAAACCTCGTGTGCTTACAACTACTCCATAGCTAAGATCTTGCCTCTCCATATCTACCCCCTACATTACTGTCAGACATAGAACCACGACATTACCCGCTGTAATCTCTACTTAAACATGGTGCTCAACGCTATATATTATTTCCCAATGATGTATGGCTATCCTATGATGTTTGAGTAGATCTGTTTTGTTCTAATGGCTATTTGATGATCGTGATTGGTTTGAGTTGTATGTTTTATTATTGGTGCTGTCCTATGGTGCTCTCCGTGTCGCTCAAGCGTGAGGGATTCCCGTTGTAGGGTTTGCAATATGCTTATGATTTGCTTATGGTGGGTGGCGTGAGTGACAGAAGCACATACCCGAGTAAGTAGGTTGTTTTTGTATGGGATAAAGGGGACTTGATGCTTTAATGCTATGGTTGGGTTTTACCTTAATGAATCTTTAGTAGTTGCGGATGCTTGCTAGAGTTCCAGTCATAAGTGCATATGATCCAAGTAGAGAAAGTATGTTAGCTTATGCCTCTCCCTCAAATAAAATTGCAATAATGATTACCGGTCTAGTTATCGATTGCCTAGGGACAAATAACTTTCTTGTTGAAAAAAGCTCTTTACTAAAACTAATTTAGTTGTGTCTTTATCTAAACAGCCCCTAGCTTTTATTTACGTGCTCTTTACTTTATTGCAAGCTTACCCAAAAACACCTACAAAGTACTTCTCGTTTCATACTTGTTTCCGGTAAAGCGAACGTCAAGTGTGCGTAGAGTTGTATCGGTGGTTGATAGAACTTGAGGGAATATTTGTTCTACCTTTAGCTCCTCGTTGGGTTCGACACTCTTACTTATCGAAAGAGGGTACAATAGATCCCCTATACTTGTGGGTTATCAACCCTACGTCAAGACATCAACTAGGAGGCCACGAGGTAGGGGGGCACGCCTACCCCCCAGGCGCGCCCTCCACCCTCATGGGCCCCCTGTTGCTCCACCGACGTACTCCTTCCTCCTATATATACCTATGTACCCCCAAACTACCAGATAAGTAGCCAAAACCCTAATTGCACCGCTGTAACTTTCTGTATCCACGAGATCCCATCTTGGGGCCTGTTCCGGAGCACCGCCGGAGGGGGCATCGATCACGGAGGGCTTCTACATCAACACCATAGCCTCTCCGATGAAGTGTGAGTAGTTTACTTTAGACCTACGGGTCCATAGTTATTAGCTAGATAGCTTCTTCTCTCTTTCTGGATCTCAATACAAAGTTCTCCCCCTATCTTGTGGAGATCTATTCGATGCAATCTTCTTTTGCGGTGTGTTTGTTGAGACCGATGAATTGTGGGTTTATGATCAACTTTACCTATGAACAATATTTGAATCTTCTTGAATTCTTTTATGTATGATTGGTTATCTTTGCAAGTCTCTTCGAATTATCAGTTTGGTTTGGCCTACTAGATTGATCTTTCTTCCAATGGGAGAAGTTCTTAGGTTTGGGTTCAATCTTGCGGTGTCCTTTCCCAGTGATAGTAGGGGCAACAAGGCACGTATTATATTGTTGCCATCGAGGATAACAAGATGGGGTTTATATCATATTGCATGAGTTTATCCCTCTACATCATGTCATCTTGCTTAAAGCGTTACTCTGTTCTCTTGAACTTAATACTCTAGATGCATGCTGGATAGCGGCCGATGTGTGGAGTAATAGTAGTAGATGCAGGCAGGAGTCGGTCTACTTGTCTCGGACGTGATGCCTATATACATGATCATACCTAGATATTCTCATAACTATGCTCAATTCTGTCAATTGTTCAACAGTAATTTGTTCACCCACCGTAAATACTTATGCTATTTAGAGAAGCCACTAGTGAAACCTATGGCCCCCGGGTCTATTTTCCATCATATTAATCTTCCAATACTTCGTTATTTCCTTTGCAATTTATTTTACTTTGCATCTTTATCATAAAAATACCAAAAATATTATCTTATCATATGTATCAGATCTCACTCTCATAAGTGACCGTGTAGGGATTGACAACCCCTTATCACGTTGGTTGCGAGGATTTATTTGTTTGTGTAGGTGCGAGGGACTCGTGCGTGGCCTCCTACTGGATTGATACCTTGGTTCTCAAAAACTGAGGGAAATACTTATGCTACTTTGCTGCATCATCCTTTCCTCTTCAAGGAAAAACCAACGCAAGTGCTCAAGAGGTAGCAAGAAGGATTTATGGCGCTGTTGCTGGGGAGGTCTATGCAAAAGTCAACACACCAAGTACCCTCACAAACCCTTATCTCCCACATTACATTATTTTCCATTTTCCTCTCGTTTCCCTCTCCCCCACTCCACCCTTGCCGTTTTATTCGCCCTCTCTCTCTCCATCCTCCCTCTCTTTCTCCGTTTGCCTCTTTTTGCCCGTCTCTTGTTTGCTCGTGTGTTGGATTGCTTGCTTGTCACGATGGCTCAAGATAATACTAAATTGTGTGACTTCACCAATACCAACAACAATGATTTTCTTAGCACTCCGATTGCTCCTCTTACCGATACTGAATCTTGTGAAATCAATGCTGCTTTGTTGAATCTTGTCATGAAAGATCAATTCGCCGACCTTCCTAGTGAAGATGCTGCTACCATCTAAATAGCTTTGTTGACTTGTGTGATATGCAAAAGAAGAAATATGTGGATAAAGATATTGTTAAATTGAAGTTATTTCCTTTTTCGCTTAGAGATCGTGCTAAAGCTTGGTTTTCGTCTTTGCCTAAAAATAGTATTGATTCTTGGAATAAGTGCAAAGATGCTTTTATCTCTAAGTATTTTCCTCCTGCTAAGATTATCTCTCTTAGAAACGATATTATGAATTTTAAGCAACTTGATCATGAACATGCTGCACAAGCTTGGGAGAGGATGAAATTAATGATACGTAATTGCCCTACTCATGGTTTGAATTTGTGGATGATTATACAAAAATTTTATGTCAGCTTGAATTTTACTTCTAGAAATCTTTTAGATTCGGCCGCGGGAGGCACTTTTATGGAAATCACTTTAGGAGAAGCTACTAAACTCCTAGATAATATTATGGTTAATTATTCTCAATGGCACACTGAAAGATCTACTAATAAGAAAGTGTATGCGATAGAAGAAATTAATGTTTTGAGTGGAAAGATGGATGAACTTATGAAATTATTTGCTAATAAAAGTGTTTCTTCTGATCCTAATGATATGCCTTTGTCTACTTTTATTGAGAATAATAATGAATCTATGGATGTGAACTTTGTTGGTAGGAATAATTTTGGTAACAACGCGTATAGAGGAAACTTTAATCCTAGGCCGTAGCCTAGTAATTCCTCTAATAATTATGGTAATTCCTACAACAATTCTTATGGAAATTATAATAAGATGCCCTCTGATTTTTAATCTAATATTAGAGAATTTATTACTTCGCAAAAAGAATTTCAATGCTTTGATTAAAGAAAAATTGCTTAAGATTGATGACTTGGCTAGGAATGTTGATAGAATTTCTCTTGATGTTGATTCTTTGAAACTTAGATCTATTCCTCCTAAACATGATATCAATGAGTCTCTCAAAGCCATGAGAATTTCCATTGATGAGTGCAAAGAAAGAACCGCTAGGATGCGTGCTAAGAAAGATTGCTTTATAAAAGCGTGTTCTTCTAGTTCCCATGATAATAAACATGAAGATCTAAAAGTTATTGATGTGTCCCCTATTAAATAATTGTTTTGCAATATGAATCTTGATAATGATGGGACTGAATATGATCCACCTTTACCTAGACGGCATTCTAAGAATTCAGAGTCTTTAGATCTTGATGCTAAAATTGTTAAAAGTGGGATTGAAGAAATCAAAACTTTAAATATTAATGAACCCACTATTTTGGATTTCAAGGAATTTAATTATGATAATTGCTCTTTGATAGATTGTATTTCCTTGTTGCAATCCGTGCTAAATTCTCCTCATGCTTATAGTCAAAATAAAGCTTTAACTAAACATATCGTTGATGCTTTGATGCAATCTTATGAAGAAAAACTTGAGTTGGAAGTTTCTATCCCTAGAAAACTTTATGATGAGTGGGAACCTACTATTAAAATTAAAATTAAAGATCATGAATTCTATGCTTTGTGTGATTTGGGTGCTAGTGTTTCCATGATTCCGAAGACTTTGTGTGATTTGCTAGGTTTCCGTGATTTTGATGATTGCTCTTTAAACTTTCACCTTGCGGATTCCACTATTAAGAAACCTATGGGAAGAATTAATGATGTTCTTATTGTTGCAAACAGGAACTACGTGCCCGTAGATTTTATTGTTCTTGACATAGATTGCAATCCTTCATGTCCTATTATTCTTGGTAGACCTTTCCTTAGAACGATCGGTGCAATTATTGATATGAAGGAAGGAAATATTAGATTCCAATTTCCGTTAAGGAAAGGCATGGAACACTTCGAAATAAAATAAAATTACCATATTAATCTATTATGAGAGCCACTTATGGATTGCCTACCAAAGATGGCAATACCTAGATCTATCCTTGCTTTTTATGCCTAGCTAGGGGCGTTAAACGATAGCGCTTGTTGGGAGGCAACCCAATTTTATTTGTATTCCTTGATTTTTGATCATGTTTAGTAATAAATAATTTATCTAGACTCTGTTTTGGTTGTGTTTTTTGTGTTTAATTAGTGTTTGTGCCAAGTAGAACCGTTGGGAAGACTAGGGGAAAGTCTTTTTAATCTTGCTGTAAAAAACAGAAACTTTAGCGCTCACGAGAATCGCTGCCATTTTTATTTGGAAAGTGGTATTTAGTTAATTATTTTTGAAGATGATTAATAGATAAATTCCTCACGTCCATAAATTTACTTTAGAATTTTTGGGGTTCCAGATCTTGCTTTAGATACAGATTACTTCAGACTGTTCTGTTTTTGACAGATTCTGTTTTTCGTGTGTTGTTTGCTTATTTTGATGAATCTATGGCTAGTAAAATAGTTTATAAACCATAGAGAAGTTGGAATAAAGTAGTTTTAACACCAATATAAATAAATAATGAGTTCATTACAGTACCTTGAAGAGGTGTTTTGTTTTCTTTCGCTAACGGAGCTCACGAGATTTTCTACTTTAAGTTTTGTGTTGTGAAGTTTTCAAGTTTTGGGTGAAAGATTTGATGGATTATGGAACAAGGAGTGGCAAGAGCCTAATATTGGGGATGCCCATGGAACCCCACGATAATCTAAGGACACCTAAAAGCCAAAGCTTGGGGATGCCCCAGAAGGCATCCCCGCTTTCGTCTACTTTCATCGGTAACTTTACTTGGAGATATATTTTTATTCACCACATGATATGTGTTTTGCTTGGAGCGTCTTGTATGATTTGAGTCTTTGATTTTTAGTTTACCACAGTCATACTTGCTGTACACACCTTTTTAGAGAGACACACACGATTCGGAAATTATTAGAATACTCTATGTGCTTCACTTATATCTTTTGAGTTATATAGTTTTTGCTCTAGTACTTCACTTATATCTTTTAGAGCACGATGGTGGTTTTGTTTTATAGAAACTATTATTATCTCATGCTTCACTTAGATTATTTTGAGAGTCTTAAATAGCATGGTAATTTACTTAAATAATCCTAATATGCTAGGTATTCAAGACTAGTAAAAAGTTTCTTATGAGTGTGTTGAATACTAAGAGAAGTTTGATGCTTGATGATTGTTTTGAGACATGGAGGTAGTGATATCAAAGTTGTGCTAGTTGAGTAGTTGTGAATTTGAAAAATACTTGTGTTGAAGTTTGCAAGTCCCGTAGCTTCACGTATGGTAAACTTATGTAACAAATTTGAAACATGAGGTGTTCTTTGGAGTGTCCTCCTTATGAGTGGTGGTCGGGGAGGAGCGATGGTCTTTTCCTACCAATCTACCCCCCTAGGAGCATGCACGTAGTCCTTGGTTTTTGATGACTTGTAGATTTTTGAAATAAGTATGTGAGTTCTTTATGACTAATGTTGAGTCCATGGATTATACACACTCTCACCTTTCCATCATTGCTAGCCTCTTCGGTACCGTGCATTGCCCTTTCTCACATTGAGAGTTGGTGCAAACTTCGCCGGTGCATCCAAACCCCGTGATATGATACGCTCTTTCACACATAAACCACCTTATATCTTCCTCAAAACAGCCACCATACCTACCTATTATGGCATTCCCATAGCCATTCCGAGATATATTGCCATGCGACTTTCCACCGTTCCGTTTATCATGACACGTTCATCATTGTCATATTGCTTTGCATGATCATGTAGTTGACATAGTATTTGTGGCGAAGCCACCATTCATAATACTTTCATGCATGTCACTCTTGGTTCAATGCATATCCTGGTACACCGTCGGAGGCATTCATATAGAGTGATACTTTGTTCTAGTATCAAGTTGTACTCATTGAGTTGTAAATAAATAGAAGTATGATGATCATCATTTTCTAGAGCATTGTCCCAAGTGAGAAAAGAGAGATAGAGAGAAAGGCCATAAAAAGAGAAGGCCCAAAAAAATGAATGAGAGAAAAAGAGAGAAGGGACAATGTTACTATCCTTTTTATCACACTTGTGCTTCAAAGTAGCACCATAATCTTCATGATAGAGAGTCTTTTGTTTTGTCACTTTCATATACTAGTGGGAACTTTTCATTATAGAACTTGCCTTGTATATTCCAACAATGGGCTTCCTCAAATGCCCTAGGTCTTCGTGAGCAAGCAAGTTGGATGCACACCCACTTAGTTTATTTTGTTGAGCTTTCATATATTTATAGCTCTAGTGCATCTGTTGCATGGCAATCCCTACTCCTTGCATTAACATCAATTTATGGGCATCTCCATAGCTCATTTATTAGCCTCGTTGATGTGAGACTTTCTCCTTTTTGTCTTCTCCGCATAACCCCCATCATTATATTCTATTCCACCCATAGTGCTATATCCATGGCTCACGCTCATGTATTGTGTGAAGGTTGAAAAAGTTTGAGATTACTAAAGTATGAAACAATTGCTTAGCTTGTCATCGGGGTTGTGCATGATGAGAGCATTCTTGTGTAACGAAAATGGAGCATGACTAAACTATATGATTTTGTAGGGATGAACTTTCTTTGACCATGTTATTTTGAGAGGACATAATTGCTTAGTTAGTATGCTTGAACTATTATTATTTTTATGTCAATATTAAACTTTTATCTTGAATCTTTCGGATATGAATATTCATACCACAATTAAGAAGAATTACATTGAAATTATGCCAAGTAGCATTCCACATCAAAAATTCTGTTTTTATCATTTACCTACTCGAGGACGAGAAGGAATTAAGCTTGGGGATGCTTGATACGTCTCCAACGGATCTATAATTTTTGATTGTTCCATGCTATATTATATTCTGTTTTGGACATTATTGGGCTTTATTATACATTTTTATATTATTTTTGGGGCTAACCTATTAACCGGAGGCCCAGCCCAGAATTGCTGTTTTTTTGCCTATTTCAGAGTTTCGCAGAAAAAGAATATCAAACGGAGTCCAAACGGAATGAAACCTTCGGGAACGTGGTTTTCGGAACGAACGTGATCCAGAGGACTTGGACCCTATGTCAAGACATCAACCAGGAGGCCACGAGGTAGGGGGCGCGCCCTCCACCCTCGTGGCCCCCCTGTTGCTCTACCGACGTACTCCTTCCTCCTATATATACCTACGTACCCCCAAACTACCAGATACGGAGTCAAAACCCTAATTCCACCGCCAAAACTTTCTGTATCCACGAGATCCCATCTTGGGGCCTGTTCCGGAGCTCCGCCGGAGGGGGCATCGATCACGGAGGGCATCTACATCAACACCATAGCCTCTCCGATGAAGTGTGAGTAGTTTAGTTCAGACCTACGGGTCCATAGTTATTAGCTAGATGGCTTCCTCTCTCTTTTTGGATCTCAATACGAAGTTCTCGCCCTCTCTTGTGGAGATCTATTTGATGTAATCTTCTTTTGCGGTGTGTTTGTTGAGACCGATGAATTGTGGGTTTATGATCAAGTTTATCTATGAACAATATTTGAATCTTCTCTGAATTCTTTTATGTATGATTGGTTATCTTTGCAAGTCTCTTCGAATTATCAGTTTGGTTTGGCCTACTAGATTGATCTTTCTTGCAATGGGAGAAGTGCTTAGATTTGGGTTCAACCTTGCGGTGTCCTTTCCCAGTGACAGTAGGGGCAGCAAGGCACGTATTGTATTGTTGCCATCGAGGATAACTGTAACGCCCCGAGCCCGTTGCGCCAGGTGTCTTCCGGTTATTCGCCGTTGTTGCCTTGTCTTTTGTTTCCGTGTCATGCATTTCATATCATGTCATCATGTGCATCGCATTTGCATATGTGTTCGTCTCATGCATTCGAGCATTTTCCCCGTAGTCCATTTTGCATTCCGACACTCGTATGTCCTCCGGCGCCCCCTTTTGTCTCTTTTTGTGTGCATGTGTTAAACTTTCTCGGAATGGACCGAGATTTGCCAAGCGGCCTTGGTACACCACTGGTAGGTCGCCTGTCAAATTTCGTGCCATTTGGAGTCCGTTTGATACTCCAACAGTTAATCGGGGAACCGTAAAGGCCTCGTGTGTGTTGCAGCCCAACACCCCTTCAAAGTGGCCCAATAACCCATCCAAACCCCCTCCATCCTCTCGGTCGTTTGATCACGATCGCGTGGCCGAAAACCGCACTCCATTTGGACTCTCCTAGCTACCTCTACCTATATATTTGCACCTCCCCCCTAAATTTCACGGATGAACCCTAGCCTTTTCCCCTCTCCGCCGCCGGACAAATCCCCCCAGCCGACGAACATGTCCGTTGCCACCTCTTATCCAACCATAGAGCACCACGTCGCCTCAGCCTCCTCCCCACCGCGCCGCGGCCCGCGGAGCTCAAGTCTGGCCCGCGCCGGGCCGCGCCGGGCCCAAACCCCACCGCCGCAGCGCCCGAGCGCCCCGGCTCCCGCGCCGCTTGACCTCGTCGCCATGCCGTGCCGCCGTCCTCCATTCGCCGGAGTTCGTCTCCTCCGCCGCCCCGTCGTGCCTCGCATCGCGCCGCTGCCGTCATGGTGAGCCCGCGCCATTCCCGCTTTCTTCTCCTCCCTCTCTTGTCTCTCTCTCACTGCCTCTCTCTCCCGAAGGATCTCGCCGGCGTCGGAGCTTCAACTCGTTGTCCTGTTCGTTCCCGCACCGGATCCGATGAGCCACCGCCTGGATCCATCCATCCCCGACGCGGATCCGTCCTCCCTTGCCTTTCTACCTTGCCGGAGCTCCTCAACCGTCGCGGCCGGCGATCCATGTCCTCCTGCTCGTGCGGGAGCACGAGGAGGACGCCGACTAGGCACCCCGTCGCCCTGGTGGGCCCCACTGCCGGCCCAGCAGCGCCAAGGCCGGTCCAGCAGCGCCTCCCCTCAGGCCACTCCGATCCGGCCTAAGGGCCCATGGTGAGCGCCAATCTATCCTCCGCCCCGTACGACATTTACTATTCTACGCTCGGGTGTTTTTTTACTAAGTCCTCATCTGTGCACATATTTTAAGTCATGTTCATCATGCCATAACTCCTCATCCATAGTTCCGTTTTGCATGCATGATATATCAAAATGTTCATCATGATGTGCTCTTCATTTTGTTCCATTGTACCATGCTTGTTTGAGTCCATCTTGATGCCAAAATTTTTGATGCAAGAGTGCTATAAAATGTTAGTTCCTGTTTCTTAACAGATCTTGTGCATTTGTCATTTTTGCCATGATTTTTGTGTGCTGCATATGGTCATGAGCTCCACATGTGTTTTAGGCTATGCCATGCCATCTTTACAGGGGTGTATGCCATGTATTTTTGTGATCCTTGTGGTGACTAGCACAAGCATGCAAAGTAGCTCTCGTAATATTGCTGTTTTCAGAGACTTAGAATTTCACCAAGTCTTTGCTCTGCTGTTATTTTTATGCCCTGTTTTCATGTTGCTACAGAGAGCTCCATGCTTCTTTTGAGTATGTTCAGTAAGGATGATTTGGGCATATGGTTGTGCTCTATCCGTCCATGCTCCTGTTTGCATTTATGGAGTACCCTAGCATGACTCAATCTTGCTCTACTTTTGCTATAAAATGTTCCTGGCAGATTGTTTACGTGTTAATCAATTTTGCCAAGGTTGTTGTAGCTGATCCATGCATGCTATGAGTTTTCTCTTACTTTGGTTAGCTTCTTTAACATGTCTTCTTGATGGTAGTATGCTTAGCTTGTTATGCAATGCCTTGTGTTGAGTGAATCGAGCTCGCAAACATGCATTCATAATTCTGTTTTTGCGATGTCCAGTTTTGTACTAAGTCTGAATCTGTTAACGAAACTTGCTATGTTTACGTGGGTGCCATCATAATTTCTATGCCCTTTTGGCTTATGGTTAGTAAGGAACTTTTGTTATATCCTTTGAGTAGATCCATGCCATGCCTTGTTTTGCTATGTTCTGTTCCTGTAGCATGTTCTTATCTTGCTCTAAACATTGCTTCCTGATGTTAACTCCTGGCATGTTAGTATTTTCACTAAGTCTGTGATGCTGATATCTTTTGCACTTTTGCCATGCTTGTTTGAACCTGCTCTTGTGTGTTTTAGCCGTAGCTCAGTGTCATCTTTTGTCAAGCATCTTGATTAGATCACTTCCATGTGCTTTGTTGCTATGTTGGAGTGCAGTAGCTTAGTTTCTTGTTGCATTCTAGATGGAATCGTGATGTTAATCGCAGATATGTGCCATTATTGTTTTGCTTGCCATTTGCAAACCGTGCATCTGATTCCGGTGATCTTTATATTGATTTTGACCGAAATAATCTCATCTTTCCAGAGGCACACTTGGTTTGCCAAGTTGAGGCCTGGTTCAATCTTTTCCTTCCGGAGCATGCATATGCATTGCATATCACATCCCGCATGTCATGTCATGTTTTGCATCATGTTGCTTGCGCATTGCACCGTGATTGATTGTTGGTCCTTTTCTTGTGTTCTTTCTTTGGGTAGAGTCGGGAGACGAGTGCGTGATCGAGGAACCCGTTGAGTATGCTTACGAGGATCAGGCTTTCGTCAACTCGGAGAACTTTGCAGGCAAGATGACCATACCCTCGAAATCACTTCTATCTTTGCTTGCTAGTTGCTCGCTCTTTTGCTATGCCGCGATACCTACCACTTGCTATATCATGCCTCCCATATTGCCATGTCAAGCCTCTAACCCACCTTTCCTAGCAAACCGTTGTTTGGCTATTTTACCGCTTTGCTCAGCCCCTCTTATAGCGTTGCTAGTTGCAGGTGAAGATGGAGTTTGTTCCTTGTTGGAACATGTTTATTTTTGGGATATCATTATTATATCTTGTTTACTTTAATGCATCTATATATTTGGTAAAGGGTGGAAGGCTCGGCCTTATGCCTGGTGTTTTCTTCCACTCTTGCCGCCCTAGTTTCCGTCATACCGGTGTTATGTTCCTTGATTTTGCGTTCCTTACGCGGTTGGCTTATAATGGGAACCCCTTGACAGTTCGCCTTGAATAAAACTCCTCCAGCAAGGCCCAACCTTGGTTTTACCATTTGCCACCTAAGCCTTTTTCCCTTGGGTTCTGCAGGCTCAAGGGTCATCTTTATTTTAAACCCTCAGGCCAGTGCTTCTCTAAGTGTTGATCCAACCTGAGCGATGTCTGGCGCCCCCGGGGCAACCAGGGTCTATGCCAACCCGACGTCTGGCTCATCCGGTGTGCCCTGAGAACGAGATATGTGCAGCTCCTATCGGGATTTGTCGGCACATCCGGGCGGCTTTGCTGGTCTTGTTTTACCATTGTTGAAATGTCTTGTAACCGGGATTCTGAGTCTGATCGGGTCTTCCTGGGAGAAGGAATATCCTTCGTTGACCGTGAGAGCTTGTGATGGGCTAAGTTGGGACACCCCTGTAGGGTTTTGAACTTTCGAAAGTCGTGCCCGCGGTTATGGGCACATGGGAATTTGTTAATATCCGGTTGTAGAAAACTTGACACTTAACTTAATTAAAATGAATCAACCACATGTGTAGCCGTGATGGTCTCTTCTCAGCGGGGTCCGGGAAGTGAACACGATTCTTGTGTTATGCTTGAACGTAAGTAGTTTCAGGATCACTTCTTGATCACTTCTAGTTCACGACCATGCTTTGCTTCTCTTCTCGCTCTCATTTGCGTAAGTTAGCCACCATATATGTTAGTGCTTGCTGCAGCTCCACCTCACTACCCTTTCCTACCCATAAGCTTAAATAGTCTTGATCTCGCGGGTGTGAGATTGCTGAGTCCCCGTGACTCACACATACTTCCAAACAGTTGCAGGTGCCGATGATTCCAGTGTAGGTGAAGCAACCGAGCTCAAGTGGGAGCTCGATGAATATCGTGTTCGTTGTGTTGTTTCATTTCTAGTTGATCAGTAGAGGAGCCCAGTTGGGGCGATCGGGGACCTAGCATTAGGGGTTGTCTTTCTTTATTTTGGTTCCGTAGTCGGACCTTGATTGTATTCTGGATGATGTAATGCTATATTTATGTATTGTGTGAAGTGGCGAGTGTAAGCCAACTCTTTATCCCATTCTTATTCAGTACATGGGATGTGTAAAGATTACCCCTCTTGCGACATGCCTACTATGCGGTTATGCCTCTAAGTCGTGCTCCGACACGTGGGAGATATAGCTGCATCGTGGGTGTTACAAGTTGGTAATCATAGCCTTCCCCGACTTAGGAGCCCCCTGCTTGATCGAATTGTTGGCGTTGTTGAGTCTAGAAAAAAAAGTGTTTTGAGTCTTATAGGATTATATATATTGGAGAGTAGGATTCTTTCTACTCCTCAGTCCCTTTGTCGCTCTGGTGAGGCATCCTGACGTAGAGTTTTGACTCTTCTCTTCTCAAATTTCACTAAAAAAAATTTAGGATCACGCGGGTATCTTGGAATCATTCCGATGGTTTTGTGACGAGAACACTGTTCTTGGTGCCTCCTGACATTTAGGGGTTGTGGCAGTGTCCCGGGGAGTTGAGCTCCGAGGTGTTGTCATCACAATTTTATCGTTGCAGTTCTGAAATACCTAAGTTCGCCGACATCGAAAATCTCCTTTATGCAGTTGTTGGTGAGATAACCTCGACGCCACCCAGTACTGGGGTGGGAGTTCGGGAGTATTGCCATAACTCGTATAACGGATGCTTTTCGAAGGTTGAGGTAAATGATTTCCGAAGATTTCTTGGTTATGTGTTGAAGGATGGATACAGCTGGATGTAGGAATTGTTAGTTTGGGTGAGATATTATGCTTCCCCTGTATCCCCAACACCTGATTGCATAACCAGAAAGTTTCGAGAGTTTATAAGTGGGAATTCAAGTAGCTCTTAGAATATCTTTCCATCAGACACATGATACGATATGGGGTGTATCATATGTTTGTTTCCGGCTTATTCTGCAAGCCAATCCTTTGTTTTGAGTTGTGGTATTCGAGTTGCTTCGAAGTCAAATGTGGATTCCATACCTTTTCTAAGTGGTGTTCTTATATTCCTATGTGAATTATAATCCTTCTTGATCATCGAATTTGTCATCTCAATTTCTTCTCAACCTGCGTGCTTCTCTTCAAGTTAAGCCGATCCATTCAACATTGAAAGATCAATTACCATTTCTTCTCAATGGTGTTCGTTCCATCTGCCCAAGTTGCCTTTGTTTTCCCGCCCTCCCACCCTTTTTCTTCAAGGACTCAGATTTCTTAATCAAGTATCCATCTTATTGATGTGAAGTCTCTCCATTCTTTTCCATCAATGTTCTTACCCGGTGGTTCTCATGAAGATGTTTTACTAGTTCATCATTCTTCGTTCTCTTTCTTCTCAAGTGGTTCCAATGCAAGCTTTCGGTGTTGATCATATCTTTTTCATGGGTTCACATGCTTTCCGTGTTGGAAGTCCTTACCGAAGACTATCTTATTTACTCACCTCTCGCTATTCAATTGTTCCGGAGTGCTGAAGATACCTCAGAAGATTCACGGTTACATTCTCGATCCGTTCAAGCTATTTCGAGGTTGTTATCTCATTCAAGCCATTTAAATCAACCGGTGCAATCTCCTTTTCAAGTAATCATTCAATGACGTACCTTTTGAGTGGGCCCTAACCCACAGGTCTTTTTCCAGGATCTTACCTGATTCTTCTAATTTTCCCGGAGCTATCGTCAAATTTTCTCAAAGCTTGACGTAAGAATGAGTTATCATCAGTCAAATACCTTTCTCCAAGATTTTCAAATTCTTTTCATCGTTGGTTCAACCTTTCTATTCTTCATTATTCCGGAGTGCCTCAACAATTTAGGGTGTTGTTTCTCATCGTCATTCTCAACACTTGAAGACCGAAGAAGAGTTTTTCCTCCAAATCTTAGCCATTTTCTCAAAGATTCGTGGTTCTAGTTTGACGCCATCCTCTCATAATTGTTTTCGATTGTGATAATTCTTTTCACCCATCTAGAGCATTTCAAGAGCCTTTCAGTTTGATTCTCCGAAGGCCATCATTTCGGGAGTATCCATACCCAGCTTTCAGTTCTCATTCTCCAAATCTTACTGGTGCATCATTCAAGTATTTTCTAATCAGTTCGCGATCTCTTCGTTCACTTGTATCTATATTCCTTCAAGTATCTTCATTCGTTTTCCATTTCTTCCCGGTGAATTGTGCCTTTGCTACTTTCATTTTCAATTCTTACGGTGGTTTGTTCAAAGATTCTTCTTCCTTCGTTATCATATCATGCCTACTATGCGATTATGCCTCTAAGTCGTGCTCCGACACGTGGGAGCTATAGCCGCATTGTGGGTGTTACAATAACAAGATGGGGTTTATATCATATTGCATGAGTTTATCCCTCTACATCATGTCATCTTGCTTAAAGTGTTACTCTGTTCTCTTGAACTTAATACTCTAGATGCATGCTGGATAGCGGTCGATGTGTGGAGTAATAGTAGTAGATGCATGCAAGAGTCGGTCTACTTGTCTCGGACGTGATGCCTATATACATGATCATACCTAGATATTCTCATAACTATGCTCAATTTTGTCAATTGCTCAATAGTAATTTGTTCACCCACCGTAAATACTTATGCTCTTGAGAGAAGCCACTAGTGAAACCTATGCCCCCTGGGTCTATTTTCCATCATATTAATCTTCCAATACTTAGTTATTTCCTTTTCCATTTATTTTACTTTGCATCTTTATCATAAAAATACCAAAAATATTATCTTATCATATCTATCAGATCTCACTCTCGTAAGTGACCGTGTAGGGATTGACAACCCCTTATCACGTTGGTTGCGAGGATTTATTTGTTTGTGTAGGTGAGAGGGACTCATGCGTGGCCTCCTACTGGATTGATACCTTGGTTCTCAAAAACTGAGGGAAATACTTACGCTACTTTGCTGCATCACCCTTTTCTCTTCAATGGAAAACCAACGCAAGTGCTCAAGAGGTAGCAACCCCTGAGTGTTTTGCTGTTGTCCTCCACCTTGGCGGCCCCTGTTGTTAGAGTAGAAGGGGCGGCCATTGCCGGAGTGATTGTTTGCACCACCACCATGATGATTAAATCCACCACCACCACCCCTTGTTGGAAGTGGCCGTCGCCGCTGCTACCTTGCTGGTTGTAACCACCACCACCGCCTTGCTGGTATTTGCCATTGCCGCCACCACGCGGACCGCCAGAGTTGCTCCGTTGAGAGTTACGGTAGCCTCTGGATGTGCCACGGCCATGTTGAGCAGCATTAGCTGAAGACTTGAAGTTGCCGGTGGCGCCCTGAAACAATTCAACCCTCTGGTCGAAATTGGACATGAGGGCGAAGAGGTGATCGAGGGAGAGTAGCTCGGTGCGGACGTCGAGGGCGGAGATCAGCGGCTGGTAATCCATGTCCAGCTCAGAGAGAATATGCGAGATCGACTCTTCATCATCGAGGGGGTGGCCGACGGCTGCAAGCTCATTGGCCAACGATCTCATATGGGCAAAGTAGGTGGCCACATTTTGCGTACCCTTTTGTGCATTGGTGAGGGCGACGCGGAGGTTGTTGATGCGAGAGCGCGACGTGGAGGCAAACATGGTGGCAAGGTAATTCCAGAGTGCATGCGCCATGGGGATCGACACCACCTGGATGAGAACTTCCTTCGTCAGATTGTTTAGTAGGTAGCCGAGCACGAGCTGATCTTGCCTGACCCAGATCGCGTGCTCGGGGTTAATGATGGTGTTGTCCTTGCCATCTTTATCCTTGACGATGATGCTCTTGGCCAGCTCTTTGTCCGATCCATCAAGGAGTCCATAGAAACTTGCGTTGCGAACTTGTGGAAGAATCTGCGCATGCCACAAGGTGTAGTTTTGCCGGATGAGTTTCTCTGTAACCTGGGTGTATAGCAATGTTATGGATGATGAAGATGACGCCATGGATGCAGGGTTGCTCGGGTGGGCTTTGGTGGAAGGTTCTTTCGATCGGGTGGGTTTGGCGGAAGGCTGTTTCGATCGATACCTAGATGTGTCGGAAGAGACCCGCTCTGATTACCATGTAAGAATTGTTGTAACGTCTTAGCCGATTCAGGCTGACGGTTCCATGTTATATACTGGGAATAAACCCATCATGATGTATACAAAGTCCTCTATTACATAGCTTGTCGATCAAGCAAGGAGAGATAGAATACATGAAGAATAAGTTACATGAGATAGACTAGGAGATACAGGTGCGCCTACAGTCTATTAACATAACCCAATAAACCTCCTGAATAAGTCGTTTAACAGTGACCAGATTGAGCTTGCTGCAATGACAACTCAATTTTATTCTAACCTTTATACTTCTGAAGGAGTTATTGGAATGGTGGAGGTGTTATCTCACATACCCACAAAGGTTACTGGGAATATGAATGTTATGATGAACAAGCAATACAACAAGGAAAAAGTGAAGGTTGCACTTTTTCAAATGTTCCGAAGTCTCTTGTTCTTTGGTGCTAATTTGGTGGAGGCAACAAAAGTGAGCAAACTATTACAACAATATTTTGATGCGTCTAGACATCGAATCAATAGAGATAAGTCATCCATTTTCTCTAGCAAGGTTGTTACCGGTGAAAAGAAGGGAAGCTATAAAATGTTTTTTGCAAGTTCCTAATGAATTATTGTCAGAAAAATATTTGAGACTCCCAACTGATGTGGGGCGATCAAAGAATGGGTGCTTTAAATATCTTAAGGATCGTTTGTGGATTAAAGTGCAAGGATGGGTAGAGAAAACATTGGCAGCTTTAGGAAAATAAGTTTTAATTAAATTTGTGGCGCATGCCATTCCAACTTTCTCTATGTCATGCTTTAGACTTCCACGTGGTTTGTGCTCTCAAATCAACAGTATGATCCATAAATTTTGCTGGGGCAGTAGGAAAGGAGAAAGAAAAGTTGCTTGGGTGTCATGTGAGGTGATGACTCAACCAAAACATATGGGAGGGTTGGGATTTCGAGATATTGAGTTATTTAATATGGCGATGTTAGAAAAACAGGCTTGGAGATTAATCCAAGATACTGATACGTCCATTTTACATCATGCTTTTATATCGATATTTATTGCATTATGGGCTGCTATTACACATTATGTCACAATACTTATGCCTATTCTCTCTTATTTTACAAGGTTTACATAAAGAAGGAGAATGCCGGCAGCTGGGATTCTGGGCTGGAAAAGGAGCAAATATTAGAGACCTATTCTGCACAGCTCCAAAAGTCATGAAACTTCATGAAAGTCATTTTCAGAATATATAAAAAATACTAAGCGCAAGAAGTTCACCAGGGGGCTACACCCTGCCCTCGCTGCTATATGAAGTCTTTCGATGAGGAAAAAAATCAGAAGCCATCTTTCCGGACGAGACTCCACCGCCACGAGACGGAACCTTGGCGGAACCAATCTAGGGCTCTGGCGGAGCTGTTCTGCCGGGGAAACTTCCCTCTGGGAGGGGGAAATCATCTCCATCGTCATCACCAACGCTCCTCTCATCGGGAGAGGGCAATCTCCATCAACATCTTCACCAGCACCATCTCCTCTCAAAACCCTAGTTCATCAATTGTATCCAATTCTTGTCTCTAAGTCCGGGATTGGTACCTGTGGGTTGCTAGTAGTGTTGATTACTCCTTGTAGTTGATGCTAGTTGGTTTACTTGGTGGAAGATCATATGTTCAGATCCTATATGCATATTAATACCCCTCTGATTATGAACATGAATATGCTTTGTGAGTAGTTACGTTTGTTCCTGAGGACATGGGAGAAGTCTTGCTATTAGTAGTCATGTGAATTTGGTATTCGTTCGATATTTTAATGAGATGTATGTCGTCTCTCCTCTAGTGGTGTTATGTGAACGTCGACTACATAACACTTCACCATTATTTGGGCCTAGAGGAAGGCATTGGGAAGTAATAAGTAGATGATGGGTTGCTAGAGTGATAGAAGCTTAAACCCTAGTTTATGCGTTGTTTCGTAAGGGGCTGATTTGGATCCACATGTTTCATGCTATGGTTAGGTTTACCTTAATACTTTTGTTGTAGTTGTGGATGCTTGAAATAGAGGTTAATCATAAGTGGGATGCTTGTCCAAGTAAGTACAACACTCAAGCACCGGTCACCCACATACCAAATTATCAAAGTACCGAACGCGAATCATATGAACGTGATGAAAACTAGCTTGACGATATCCCCATGTGTCCTCGGAAGCGCTTTACATCATATAAGAGTTTGTCCAGGATTGTCCTTTGCTACAAAAAGGATTGGGCCACCTTGCTGCACTTTATTTACTTTTGTTACTTGTTGCTCGTTACCAATTATCTAATCACAAAACTATCTATTACCTATAATTTCAGTGCTTGCAGAGAATACCTTGCTGAAAACCGCTTATCATTTCCTTCTGCTCCTCGTTGGGTTCGACACTCTTACTTATTGAAAGGACTACGATAGATCCCCTATACTTGTGGGTCATCAAGACTCTTTTCTGGCGCCATTGCTGGGGAGTGAAGCGCCTTTGGTAGGTGGAATTTGGTAAGGAAAAATTTATATAGTGTGCTGAAATTTACTGTCACTTGTTACTATGGAAAGTAATCCTCTGAGGGGCTTGTTCGGGGTATCTTCACCCCGACCAGAAGAGCAAAGAGTTGCTCCTCAACCTATTGAACCTACTGAAAATGAAGATGTCTGCTTTGAAATTACTTCGGGTATGTTAGAAAAACTGCTAGCTAATCCTTTTGCAGGAGATGGAACAAAGCATCCTGATGAGCACCTAATTGTTGGGGAACATAGTAATTTCAAAAAGAAATTCCTACCACACACACAGGATCATGGTGATGCATAGCAATGAGAGGGGAGAGTGTTGTCTACATACCCTCGTAGACCGAAAGCGGAAGCGTTTTATCAACGCGGTTGATGTAGTCGTACGTCTTCACGATCCGAGCGATCCAAGTACCGAAAGCACGGCACCTCCGAGTTATGCACACGTTCGGCTTGGTGACATCCTCGCCTTCTCGATCCAGCAAGAGGGGTGAAGTAGTAGATGAGTTCCGGCAGCATGAGGGCGTGGTGACGGTGTTGGTGAAGAACAATCTCCGCAGGGCTTCACCTAAGCACTACGAAAACTATGACGGAGGATAAACTAGAGGGGATGGGGTAGCCGGCACACGGCTTGGTGTTTCTTGATGTGTCTTGGGTGCTAGTCCTACCCCTCTATTTATATGTTGAGCCTTGGGGTCGAAACTTGGAGTAAAAGCCTCCACAAAGTCGGTTTCACCCGAAAGGCAAGAGTCCTTCTCGGACTCCAGGGCCAGACGCCAGGGTTCTCGGTGTCTGGACCCAGACGCCAGGGACCCTGGCGTCTGGCCCCTGGACTCCGCAAAACTTCCTTTTGCGCTTTCCAAAAACCTTGTGGGCTTTCCCCTATGGCCCAAATAAAGTGTTCTCGTACCCAAACATTTCGGGAAACATCCGGAAACCCTTCCGATGAATTCCGGAACCCTTCCGGAGTCCAAACACTATTATCCCATATATCAATATTTATCTCCGGACCATTCCGGAGTTCCTCGTCATGTCTGTGATCTTATCCGGAACTCCGAACAACATTCGGTCACCAACATACATAACTCATAGTACTATATCATCAATGAAAGTTAAGCGTGCGGACCCTACGGGTTCAGGAACTATGTAGACATGACCGAGAGACCTCTCTGGTCAATAACTAATAGCGGGACCTGGATGCCCATATTGGCTCCTACATATTCTACGAAGATCTTTATCGGTCAGGCCGCATAACAACATACGTTGTTCCCTTTGTCATCGGTATGTTACTTGCCCGAGATTCGATCATCGGTATCTCAATACCTAGTTCAATCTCGTTACCGGCAAGTATCTTTACTCGTTCCGTAATACATCATCCCGCAACTAACTCATTAGTTGCAATGCTTGCAAGGCTTATAGTGATGTGCATTACCGAGTGGGCCCAGAGATACCTCTCCGACAATCGGAGTGACAAATCCTAATCTCGAAATACGCCAACCCAACAAGTACCTTCGGAGACACCTATAGATCACCTTTATAATCACCCAGTTACATTGTGACGTTTGGTGGCACACAAAGTGTTCCTCCGGTAAACGGGAGTTGCATAATCTCATAGTCATAGGAACATGTATAAGTCATGAAGAAAGCAATAGCAACAAACTAAACGATCAAGTGCTAAGCTAACGGAATGGGTCAAGTCAATCACATCATTCTCCTAATGATGTGATCCCATTAATCAAATGACAACTCATGTATATGGTTAGGAAACTTAACCATCTTTGATCAACGAGCTAGTCAAGTAGAGGCATACTAGTGACACTCTGTTTGTCTATGTATTCACACATGTATTATGTTTCCGGTTAATACAATTCTAGCATGAATAATAAACATTTATCATGAAATAAGGAAATAAATAATAACTTTATTATTGCCTCTAGGGCATATTTCCTTCACTAATATATGTGGATGAAGTTTGTGGAGTATTTAATCTTGCAGGTGTGCTCGGAGATGTTATTAAGAAGAAGGTCTTCCCTTTATCTTTGAAGGGAGATGCATTGACATGGTATAGGCTATGTGATGATACGGGGTCATGGAACTACAAACGATTGAAATTGGAATTTCATCAGAAGTTTTATCCTATGCATCTTGTTCATCGTGATCACAATTATATATATAATTTTTGGCCTCGCGAAGGAGAAAGCATCGCTCAAGCTTGGGGGAGGCTTAAATCAATGTTATATTCATGCCCCAATCATGAGCTCTCAAGAGAAATGATTATTCAAAAAATTTATGCTCGGCTTTCTGATAACAATCGCACCATGCTCGATACTTCTTGTGCTGGCTCTTTTATGATGAAGACTATTGAATTCAAATGGGATTTATTGGAAAGAATTAAATGCAACTTTGACTATTAGGACCTCGACAAAGGTAAGAGTCAGGTATGACACCTAAGTTTGATTGTGTTAAATCATTTATGGATACCGATGTTTTCCGTAAATTTAGCACTAAATATGGACTTGATTCTGAGATAGTAGCTTCTTTTTGTGAATCTTTTGCTACTCATGTTGATCTCCCTAGGGATAAGTGGTTTAAATATCATCCTCCCATAGAAGTAAAAGTAGTTGCACCTATTAAAGTTGAAGAAAAGACTAACACTTATAATGATCCTATTGTTCCTACTGCTTATGTTGAGAAACCACCTTTTCCTGTTAGGATAAAAGATTATGCTAAAGCTTCAACTGTGGTTCGTAAAAGCAATATTAGAACTTATACACCTCCTGAGCAAATTAAAGTTGAACCTAATATTGCTATTGTTAAAGATCTCTTGTCTGATAATATTGATGGGCATGTTATTCATTTCTATGATGAGACTGCTAGAATTGCTAAACCTTGTGCTAAAGATAAACCTAGACATGTGGTAGGCATGCCTGTTATTTCTGTTAAAATAGGAGATCATTGTTATCATGGCTTGTGTGATATGGGTGCTAGTGCTAGTGCAATACCTATTGACTTATACAGAGAAATTATGCATGATATTGCACCTGCTGAATTAGAAGATATTGATGTCACAATTAAACTTGTCAATAGAGATACTATTTCACCAATGGGAATTGTTAGAGATGTTGAAGTCGTGTGTGGGAAAACTAAATATCCTACTGATTTTCTTGTACTTGGTTCCCCACAAGATAGCTTTTGTCCCATTATATTTGGTAGACCCTTCTTGAACACAGTTAATGCTAAGATAGATTGCAAAAAGGATGTTGTTACTATTGGTTTAGGTGATATGTCTGATGAATTTGATTTCTCTAAATTTAGTAGACAACACCGTGAAGAGGAATTACCTAGTAAGGATGAATTATTGGTCTTGCTTCTATTGTCGTACCTCCTAGTGAT
Organism: Triticum dicoccoides; assembly: GCF_002162155.2. Taxonomy (NCBI): domain Eukaryota; kingdom Viridiplantae; phylum Streptophyta; class Magnoliopsida; order Poales; family Poaceae; genus Triticum; species Triticum dicoccoides. The sequence continues at coordinate 514,559,590 of NC_041382.1, read as the reverse complement.
CCTTTAGAACAATATTTCCTAGACCATGAAAATGGTATGTTTATGAATGAAAGAAGGGAAATAGATGAAGTATTCCTTAAACAGGAACCCATCTTGAAACACAATTTGCCTGTTGAAATCCTAGGGGATCCTCCTCCACCCAAGGGTGATCCCGTGTTTGAGCTTAAACCGTTACCTGATACTCTTAAATATGCTTATCTTGATGAGGAAAAGATATATCCTGTTATTATTAGTGCTAACCTTTCAGAGCATGAAGAAGAAAGATTACTGAAAACTCTGAAGAAGCACCATGCTGCTATTGGATATACTCTTGACGATCTTAAGGGCATTAGTCCCACTCTGTGTCAACACAAAATAAATTTGGAGGAAGATGCCAAACCAGTTCGTGATCATCAACGACGGCTGAATCCTAAGATGAAGGAAGTGGTAAGAAAGGAAATACTAAAGCTTCTTGAGGCTGGTATAATTTATCCCGTTGCTGATAGTCAGTGGGTAAGTCCTGTCCATTGTGTCCCTAAGAAGGGAGGTATTACTGTCGTTCCTAATGATAAAGATGAGTTGATCCCGCAAAGAATTATTATAGGTTATAGGATGGTAATTTATTTCTGCAAATTAAATAAAGCTAGTAAAAAGATCATTACCCCTTACCTTTTATCAATCAAATTCTAGAAAGATTATCCAAACATACACATTTTTGCTTTCTAGATGGTTATTCTGGTTTCTCTCAAATACCTGTGTCAGCCAATGATCAATCAAAGACTACTTTTACTTGCCCTTTTGGTACTTTTGCTTATAGATGTATGCTTTTGGTTTATGTAATGCACCTTCTACCTTTCAAAGATTCATGATGGCTATATTCTCTGACTTTTGTGAAAAGATTTGTGAGGTTTTCATGGACGATTTTTCGAGGGTAGAGTATTCAACCCAAATTTATTGATTCGACACAAGGGGAGCCAAAGAATATTCTCAAGTATTAGCAGCTGAGTTGTCAATTCAACCACACCTGGAAACTTAGTATCTGCAGCAAAGTATTTAGTAGCAAAGTAATATGATAGTAGGGTAATGGTTGCAAATGGTAACAGTAGTAAAAGTAATGTTTTTGGTATTTTGTAGTGATGATAGCAATAGCAGTGGAAAAGTAAATAAGCGAAGAACAATATATGGAAAGCTCGTAGGCAATGGATCAGTGATGGAGAATTATGTCGGATGCGGTTCATCATGTAACAATCATAACCTAGGGTGACACAGAACTAGCTCCAGTTCATCAATGTAATGTAGGCATGTATTCCGAATATGGTCATACGTGCTTATGGAAAAGAACTTGCATGACATCTTTTGTCCCACCCTCCCGTGGCAGCGGGGTCCTTACGGAAACTAAGGGATATTAAGGCCTCCTTTTAATGGAGTACCGGAACAAAGCATTAACACATAGTGAATACATGAACTCCTCAAACTACGGTCATCACCGGTAAGTATCCCGATTATTGTCACTTCGGGGTTAACGGATCATAACACATAATAGGTGACTATAGACTTGCAAGATAGGATCAAGAACACTCATATATTGATGAAAACATAATAGGTTCAGATCTGAAATCATGGCACTCGGGCCCTAGTGACAAGCATTAAGCATAGCAAAGTCATAACAGCATCAATCTCAGAACATAGTGGATACTAGGGATCAAACCCTAACAAAACTAACTCGATTACATGATAGATCTCATCCAAACCATCACCGTCCAGCAAGCCTACGATGGAATTACTCATGCACGGCGGTGAGCATCATGAAATTGGTGATGGAGGATGGTTGATGATGACGATGGCGACGGATTCCCCTCTCCGGAGCCCCGAACAGACTCCAGATCAGCCCTCCCGAGAGGTTTTAGGGCTTGGCGGCGGCTCTGTATCGTAAAACGCGATGAATTCTTCTCTCTGATTTTTTCTCCCCGAAACACAATATATAGAGTTGGAGTTGGAGTCGGAGGAGCTCCAGGGGGCCCACGAGGTAGGGGGCGCGCCCTAGGGGGGCAGGCGCGCCCCACCCTCGTGGACAGGTGGTGGGCCCCTGGCCTTCATCTTTTGCAGGTATTTTTTATATTTTCCAAAAAGTTGGTCCGTGAAGTTTCAGGTCATTCCGAGAACGTTTGTTTCTGCACATAAATAAAACCATGGTAATTCTGCTGAAAACATTGTCAGTCCGGGTTAGTTCCATTCAAATCATGCAAGTTAGAGTCCAAAACAAGGGCAAAAGTGTTTGGAAAAGTAGATACGACGGAGACGTATCAACTCCCCCAAGCTTAAACCTTTGCTTGTCCTTAAGCAATTCAGTTGATAAACTGAAAGCGATAAAGAAAAACTTTTACAAACTCTGTTTGCTCTTGTTGTTGTAAATATGTAAAGCCAGCACACAAGTATTCAGCAAAGATTATAACTAACCACATTTGCAATAATGCTTAGGTCTCAAGTTTACTCATATCAATAGCATAATCAACTAGCGAGCAATAATAATAAATCTCGGATGACAACACTTTCTCAAAACAATCATAATATGATATAAAAAGATGGTATCTCGCTAGCCCTTTCTGAGACCGCAAAACATAAATGCAGAGCACCTTTAAAGATCAAGGACTGACTAGACATTGTAATTCATGGTAAAAGAGATCCAGTCAAGTCATACTCAATGTAAACTAATAGTAATGAATGCAAATGACAGCGGTGCTCTCCAAAGGGTGCTTTTTAATAAGAGGATGATGACTCAACATAAAAGTAAATAGATAGGCCCTTCGCAGAGGGAAGCAGGGATTTGTAGAGGTGCCAGAGCTCGGTTTTGAAACAGAGGTGAATAATATTTTGAGCGGTATACTTTCATTGTCAACATAACAACCAAGAGATGGCAATATCTTCCATGCTATACACATTATAGGCGGTTCCCAAACAGAATGGTAAAGTTTATACTCCCCCTTCCACCAACAAGCATCAATCCATGGCTTGCTTGAAACAACGAGTGTCTCCAACTAACAAGAGTCCCAGGGGGAGTTTTGTTTGCAATTATTTTGATTTAGTTTGCATAAAGCATGGGACTGGGCATCCCGGTGACCAGCCACTTTCTCATGAGTGAGGAGCGGAGTCCACTCCTCTTGAGAATAACCCACCTAACATGGAAGATACAGACAACCCTAGTTGATACATGAGCTATTCGAGCATACAAAACAAGATATTTATTTGAAGGTTTAGAGTTTGGCACATACAAATTTACTTGGAACGACAGGTAGATACCGTATATAGGTAGGTATAGTGGACTCATATGGAATAACTTTGGGGTTTAAGGGATTGGATGCACAAGCAGTATTCCCGCTTAGTACAGGTGAAGGCTAGCAAAAGACTGGGAAGCGACCAGCTAGAGAGTGACAACAGTCATGAACATGCATTAAAATTAATCAACACCGAATGCAAGCATGAGTAGGATATAATCCACCATGAACATAAATATCGTGAAGGCTATGTTGATTTTGTTTGAACTGCATGCGTGAACATGCGCCAAGTCAAGTCACTTAAATCATTCAGAGGAGGATACCACCCTATCATACCACATCACAACCATTTTAATAGCATGTTGGCACGCAAGGTAAACCATTATAAGCTCCTAGCTAATCAAGCATGGCACAAGAACTATGATCTCTAGTTGTCATTGCAAACATGTTTATTCATAATAGGCTGAATCAGGAATGACGAACTAATCATATTTACAAAAACAAAAGAGGTCGAGTTCATACCAGCTTTTCTCATCTTAGTTAGACCATCATATATCGTCATAATTGTCTTTCACTTGCATGACCGAACGATGTGAATAATAATAATAGTGCACGTGCATTGGACTAAGCTGGAATCTGCAAGCATTCAATAAACAGGAGAAGACAAGGCAATATGGGCTCTTTTGTCAGGTCAACAAGTATGCATATAAGAGCCACTTCAACAATTTAATTATGGTCTTCTCCTATCGACCCCAAAGAAAAGAAATGAAATGAAACTATTTACACGGGAGAGCTCCCAACAAGTAAAAGAAGAACATGAAATCTTTTTGGGTTTTCTTTTTAATTACTACTACAAGCATGGAAAGTAAACTAATTAAAAGCTACAATTAATTTTTTTGGTTTTTCTTAAGGTTTATCAAACACACAAGAAGAAAGCATAAAAAGGAAATTAAACTAGCATGGATGATACAATGAAAAAGTATGAGCACCGACATCTAGCAATGAGTGTGTGAACATAAATGTAATGTCAATGAGAAATACGTACTCCCCCAAGCTTAGGCTTTTGGCCTAAGTTGGTCTATGGCCACAGCTGGCCTGGCGGATATCCATAATAATAGTTGGGGTCGTACTGCGATGAAGAAGAAGACTTCGATTGCCACTGGCTGGCAATCATCTCCGGATCCCACTAGTAATTAGACTGTCGTGAAGGATCAACTTGTGGTTCCGGCTTTGGCTCCATGGCTGGTGCAGGGTTCCGGTAGGCGTGAATAGCCTCTAACAGAACAAGGTACTGGCCTGCAGATAAATCAAACAAAGAAGGAGCAGGCAGGGTAATAGTCTCAGGATGATGTTTATCAAAGAACAATTTGTATTTAAGCTCTCCTTCCCTATTCTTAACAATAAAATCATGTGCCACCATACTTTTATAATCTAAATAAACACGAGGCAGCACTTTTTCTTCCTTCTCATAATGCCTAATAGGTATGTTAAAATGTGCAGCTAGGCGTGAAGCATAGATGCCTCCAAAGATGGGGCCCTTGGTACGGTTCAGACTTAACCGTTTAGCAATAATGCCGCCCATACTAACAGAGTTATCACCGTATAAACCATGGAGCAAAATAATAATATCAGGGACAGTAAGGTTTCCACAGTTTCCTCGACCAATTAAACAACGACTAGCAAATAATGCAAAATAGCGAAAAACAGGAAAATGTATGGTAGTGATTCGTGCATCGGAAACCTTCCTTGTTTCCCCTACAGTGATAGTATCAATAAACCCACCCACATCCTCGCGATGTGGTTCCTCTATCTTGCCCTCGAAAGGGACTAAACAAACCCGACAAAAATCATAAAGTGACATCTCCTTATGCTCATCATATAAATGAAACTCCACCGTAGGTGGTGAGCTCCTAGAATGGAAAATGAAAGTTTTGCACGAAAATATTTGTGAGTAAGAGATACTGATCGCGTTGGTCGTGGAGGAAAGTGGTGAGGCCTGCATTCCTAGCCAATTCATGAAAATCTTCATAAATCCCGGCTGCTCTCAAGAAATCATCGGAAGGCCATTCACACGACCGAACCTCCGCGGTGTGAGGTAGATTATACTTAGGCTTCGGTGCCTTTTCCTTCGAGCTTCGGCTCGATGAGCCCCTCAAAAGTCTCTTCATCATTTTCTGAAAAATTCTGAAATTTTTAGTAACTTCAAAAAAGTAAACCAAACTCAATAATATTGATAGCAACTACTCCTACAAGTGCCTAGGGCCTATATCATGCATCAAAACTACTTTTGACCATATAAATTTGACATGCAAGCTCAAGAACTGGGTCACCTAAGCAGCAAAAATTTGCAATGAATAAAGCACTAGAACAAAAACTAATTGGACCGATGGAGGAGTCACATACCAAGGAACAATCTCCCCAAGCAGTTTTGTGAGAGGTGCTTTGAGCAAGGAGATCCAAAATGGCAGCAAAATGAGCTTGGACTCGGGTTTGAGCTAGTTACTCGTGTTTGGGTGAGGAAGAATGAGTGTGTGGGTGAAAGGATAAGTGGAGGAGGGCCACCGTGGGCCCACGAGGCAGGGGCGCGCCCAGGGGGTAGGGCGCGCCCTCCACCCTCGTGGGCAGGTGGTTGACCCCCCTACTGTGTTCTCAGTGCCAAATATTCTCAAATATTCCAGAAAAAATCATATTTAAATTTCAGGGCATTTGGAGAACTTTTATTTTCGGGGTATTTTTATATTGCACGGATAATCAGATAACAGACAGAAAAATACTATTTTTATTTTATTTAATATAAATAACAGAAAGTAAAAGGAGGGTACAGCAGGTTGTGCCTTCTAGTTTCATCCATCTCATGATCATCAAAAGGAATCCACTAACAAGGTTGATCAAGTCTTGTTAACGAACTCATTCTGAATAACACGGAATCGGAGAAATTTCGAATAACACTATGTTACCTCAACGGGGATATGCACATCCCCAATAATAAGAATATCATATTTCTTCTTGACAGTAGGAAGAGGAAATTCAAAACCTCCAAATATAATCGATGGAATTTTTCCAATGGAGTTGATACTATGAACTTGAGGTTGTTTCCTCGGAAAGTGTACCGTATGCTCATTACCATTAACATGAAAGGTGACATTGCTTTTAGTGTAATCAATAACAGCCCCTGCAGTATTCAAAAAGGGTCTTCCAAGAATAATAGACATACCATCGTCCTTGGGAATATCGAGAATAATAAAGTCCGTTAAAATAGTAACGTTTGCAACTACAACAGGCACATCCTCACAAATACCGACATGTACAGCGGTTGATTTATCAGCCATTTGCAAAGATATTTCACTAGGTGTCAACTTATTCAAGTCAATCTACTATATAAAAAGAGAGGCATAACACTAACACCGGCTCCAAGATCACATAAAGCAGTTTTAACATAGTTTCTTTTAATGGAGCATGGTATAGTTGGTACACCGGGATCTCCAAGTTTCTTTGGTATTCCACCCTTAAAAGTATAATTAGCAAGCATGGTGGAAATTTCAGCTTCCGGTATCTTTCTCTTATTTGTAACAATATCTTTCATATACTTAGCATAAGGATTCATTTTGAGCATATTGGTTAATCGCATACGCAAAAAGATAGGTCTAATCATTTCAGCAAAGCGCTCAAAATCCTTATCATCCTTTTTCTTGGATGGTTTGGGAGGAAAAGGCATGGGTTTCTAAACCCATGGTTCTCTTTCTTGGATAATAAAATGTTGGTTGCGCAGTGCCCACATATGATGAACCAGAGCGCATTAAGAATGCAACTCCCAGCTGTCTCTCGACCATTTCAGGCGGTTGGATGAAGATCCTACGTCTCCTAACCCTTCTTCTTCCTCGTCTCTGATTCTTCCCATACAGAACACCGCACGGGCCGCCGATCGGACCACCAGCCCCCACCACCTGTGTTCCTCAGGCGCCCCCACCTCCGCCCCAACCCCCACCCACGTCGAGTTTTCTTCATTCGGCAAGGCCCCACAACCACCCGCGCCCCTTCGATCGCACCGGCAAACTCCGACGAGTTTTGAAAAATCGACTGACCCAATTTTGAAATTTAGTCTACTTTGATTTAACTAGTGTGGAATATAAAGGGGGAAACCATAAGCATTGGGAGTATAGTGTTGAGCGTGCCATGGCGGATCTGAAGGTGCAAACCGGACAAAGGCAACTTCGCAACCAAGACAGGAAATCAGAGTAAAGCAGTGGTGATCTATTTTCTTGCTGCGATAAATAAGTTGAGTAGATACGAAAGAGTACCGCCTCTAGTGCGGCGCCGTGTACGCATCTGCTGAGAATTTGACAGTGCTGCAGTAGCGATGGCTGTCGGCAGCGTGGAAGCAGATCTAGGAGGGTAGACGGTGGCGGTGGGGCGCGGTGGACGACACGGCCGTAGGAGCGGCGCCGGCAAGGTGGACGACGGCGGGGATGAAGCGAGAGGACGGGATGCAAGGATCCCGGTCCGAAGCCGTGGATGAGAGAGGTCGATCTCTTGTAATGGACGGCGGCGGCGGGGTATCAGCTCCGGCATGGTGGAGGAGGACGGCGGTGGATGGGGCGGCGGATGGCGGTGGACGGAGGAGGGTGGGGTGCAGAGGGTGTTTTGGCGCCCATGGAGTACGAATGGGGAAAAGGGAGATATAGAGGAAGGGGGAACCATGTATTCAGGGCACGCTTGTCTCAAATGCGAGGAAATTTACAAACTTAGCCCCCGTTTCAAATTTCTACTACATCACAGCAACATTAGTCGGTTGGGGATAGGACGGTAATCTCGCATACACCGAATATTTGCCGACGAGAGTTTGTTTTTGGCGCCCACCATGTATGAATATGAATCAGGGAGGGAGTCGATTTCGGCCGAGGACACACTGTGTTTTGGCGCCCACCGTGTATGAATCCGGGTGAGAGGCGGTTACGTCACGTTTGGGTGAAATTACAAAGCTACCTCTATAGAAACCTATAGAAATCCAGCAGATAGGCTTTGCGTGGCAGGGATAGGCAGTAGTGATTTCCATCTCGCAGATTTTGGTTTCAGGCGGTTACTGCGACTTCCCCGCTTCGTTCAAATTTTGCAGAGTGCACGTTTACCGTGCCAACTCAATTCGAATCCCGTTTGTATTCTATTTTTTTTGGCGAGATCCATTTTCAATTGGAATTACATTCTATATACATCATTTTTATATATACTTTCAAAAGCACAACAAAGAATTCTGCTCCTTTATATGTATAATATGATTTACAAATACAACGGTCTTGAAATCTTAAGGTTGAATTCGAAAAAATTTAACCAAATTATGTTCTACTAAAATTTATGGATCAGTAATATCTACATATTAAATAACATAGATGTGCATGAATTCATATGAGTATGCATGTTTGATAGATCAATTTTGGTTCGAGTATGGATTACATGTATCATCATCTCGAATTCAAATATTTGAATCCCTTTTTGTTCACTCCTTTCACGCCCATCTCTCTCGCATGCATGCTCCTTCAGGTAGCTATCACTCTCTTTTCTCCAGCTCACCCGCATGCTCACTTCATGTTTCTCCTATCCTCGCAAACATGGTCTCTCGACGTCTCCCTTGAGAAGTGTCACACTCTCTCTATCATTATACATTACACGGTTTTCATTATCTCTCACGTCTCTATTGTTCTCTGGTATCACTCGGTACCTAAGCTTTCTTTTTCACCGCCACACACACAGTCTCCACTCATCTTTCACTTTGTCTTTCTCTCTATGGGATTCTCTCACACACCCTATATGTCTCTACATATGACTCATACCACTAAAATTACTCTCTCTCTCTCTCTCCTGTAGACACAACATTTGTTGCGGTCTCCTTTTCGTCTCCATCCCAGACTGACATTATTCATTTGTTTACCGATCAGACAACCCTGACTACCGTCTCCTCTCTCTCTCTCACACAGACACACACACACAACTCCTGCTTCCACTCCCCTTCCCGACTACCGTCTCTCTCTCACACACACATAAAACTCTCGCTTTCGCACCCTGACTCATATTTCTCTCACAAACATTTATCGACTAGCTAGCCTCTAGATAGGTTTATACACCTGCACACTCATGCTTCCACCATCGCATACATGTCTCTCTCCCGCTCCTTGTATCTATGTAGATTTTTCTTCCCTTCTTGAGACACGCCCTCTCGATCGTGCACACACACACTATCGCCTCATTTTAAGCTGATACATATCGCACACACACTCCTTGTGTCTTTGTCACACATGCACTCCGTCCTCCTCCACTCTTCCTCTCTCACACACACATGGGCTTTTTGCAACAACTAGCAAGATGCCCATGCGTTGCATGGAACATCAAGATGCATTTGTATGAGTATTTTGTCTTGTGGGGGAAAATGATGAACGAGGGAAGTCCTTATTTGCAAATGTGGAGAGGGGTGTGGGTATCTTTTTGCAAAATTGTCATAGTTTCCTTCCTATCCGTCAGATATAGATCGGACGGCCTATATTGCAGGATGGCAGGCACACGATCATCACCGACAATGCTTTTTATAAGAGTAGGGATAAAAAATAGAGTTGGTGATGATGGTGGGTCTGCCATCCTGCAATGTAGGTCGTCGATTTATATCTGACGGATAGGAAGGAAAATATGGCAATTTACCCGCACTCTTCACCACATTTGCAGATAAGGCCTTCCCTCGTTCATCCTTTTCTCCCACAAGATCTTGATGTTCTGTGCAACGCACGGGCATCTTGCTAGTAAGAGTAGAAATTAGACATATACCACTTATCGAATCTGGAAACCAACAACATTCCTCCCTTATCTCATCAAAACCGCCAAAGGAATATATTTTGAGTGAAACATAACATATTTTTGGTGATATACGTATTTCAAAACTAGACTTTTTTCTATCAAATTGGCGAATATGTATTAATCTACTTTGATCGTGTGGCAATGCATTGGCACATTGCTAGTACTTATTATAATTTTTTGGACACCAGAGAAACGGTGGAGTACATATATGAAGAGAAGAGGCACACGCACGCAGTCGGCCTCTCGCTGTCTCGCACACATGAGTGTTACGTAAAGGCGACATTAACAAATAATCCCTAAAACCCTAGGTGCACGATTGTTGCATTCACGGGTACCGGGTACGTGGTGGAGCAACTTTGTAGGAATAGTCAGCTGAGCACGCCTCCTTGCCGCGTAATTGCTCTGACACGGACGCGACCTCTCATAGCGCAAGCATTGAACTAGCACGCCGGCCAAGAGGGCCGCACTCGCTGCAGGCCCGGCTGAGCACGCCTGCTCACCGCGTGCCCGCGTGCAACCATCTTAAGACTGCCCCGCCTTCCTTCATTGAATCCGCGCCTATGCCGGCAACACGTCCTTCCATGAGCCGGCAGGCATTTTAGAACACAAAAATGACTAAAATATAATTAATTTACGCATGGTCTTGACTTGTTGTGCTCGCACTGGTAGCAGGAACTAGTAGAGGATTTTCTTTATTTATAACTCTCCCCACATTTTTTTGGCTTTGAAGTGAATCATGGTTGTGGACATTTATGTATGAATGTGCAGATATATGTGAACATGAGTTTGATGTGGAAGTTGAACTTGGAATGTCGGGCTTGCTGTCAGGACCCCGATTCCAAGTCACATCGATCTAGCCGGTAACACTTCATATCACTTTGCGGCCTCACGCACGGTATCTCATGGGTGTCGCCTTACCATGGCCCGGAACCTTTTGCGCCTTTTGGCTCACGTATATGATAGTGTCGCTAGCATCCATATGACAGAGAACCCGGGCCGACATGGCTAGTCGTGAACCCAAAGCGGCACAGACCTATGGAGACAGGCATACATGAATCACATCGAGCATGTCGGTCATCAGCGAGTGATTCCGGGCTGTAGCACTGGGCTAACAGGACTCCGGGGAACCCGGGCTGTAGCAGGCTAGACAGGACTCCGGATATCACCGTGTGACATTTCCCCGAAGGGACAGACATAGGAACGAAGTGAAACACATGCCGGCCAGTCAAGTGTCCTGAGCAGTAGTGCTGGGCTAGCAGGACTCCGGTGAACCGGGCTGTAGCGGACTACTATGGCTCGAGGAACACTAGACTACATTTCCCCATAAGAAAGGCTGCCAAGGATAAACAACTAGATTGTCGGATCCCATTCATACCAAGCATTTCAATCATACACACAATATGCCCGATATGAGTACATACAACATGGCATCTCAACAAAATTCTACAACTCAAGTACTTTATTTAAAGGCTCCAGATAGCCATACATAACATGTTCATACAGATAGGGGTCACATGACCCGACACTCAAGTCATACAAACATTCAAGCACATGCGGAAGCAACTAGTCTGAGTACAGACTCTAGAAAGAAAGAAGGCTTCTCGAAGCCTGTCTATCTACATAGGGCCCTCCATGGCCAGGATCACCACCTGGGTGGCTAGTCACTCGTCGATGTCAAGGTCTACGTAGAACCCATCGGAGTGGGCGGTGTCGTCTGAAAACAGTAATTAAGCAAACATGAGTACAAAGGTACTCAGCAAGTCTTACATCAGATCCTACTATACATGCTTATCCTCAAGAAGGTGGTGGGGTTAATGCAGCAAGCCAGCTTTGACTCTTGGCTAAGCTATCCTACGGAACTCCACAAGTAAAATAGTTTTCGCACACGAGTCCACTACTCACCATCACAATACTCCACCGGGGATCCTCCCTCGTCATCCTACGAGAGGGCCATCCTCGGTACTCACGCTTATCTTGAGTCTTTTATTAGTATCCATTGACTTGTCTATGAACTGTATAGGCAACCAAGTAGTCCTTTACCGCGGACGCAGCTATTCGAATAGTTTTATACCCTGCAGGGGTGTACTTCTTCATACACGCTTTCACCACTTACCGCCGCTTACACGACATGTACTCGGCAACCTTCAAGCGGAAGCCCAGCGAGGGTGTCGGCCACAGCCTACCTAAACACTTAAGTCTCTAGTCCAGGTTTATCGCCTATCCAGGTTCCATCCGCAGGGAGTCCGGCCGAGGTTTCCACATACGGCCCCGAACGATGTGAACAGGGTTCCCGAGACACCAAACGGGTGACTCGGTACACCGCGCCACGGTGTATCTACCGCAACATAGCCCACCCCTAGGGTCAGCGCTACGCACGACCGCCAACACATAACCTACAAACACCAGAAACTATTTGCAACTCCTGGACAGAGTACTAGGGTGGTTAAGAAGCCGAGAGGGTCCATTTGTTTCGGGCCCAATGTACGGTAGTAACTGCATCTTAAATCACACATACAAATCTCAGTTCTTAGGGACGGCCTCAATGAAACAACCCACCATGTACTCCTACATGGCCTGTCATCGATACCTTTACCAAAACATGTTCAACACCTCCCTCACATTACTGACATAAGCATTTCACTCTAGCCCATCTCCCAGATGAACCAGACCTGACACAACTCTAAGCATAGCAGGCATAGCAAGGTAGGAATCACATACATGGCTCAATCAACTCCTACACATGCTAGTGGGTTTCATCTAGTTACTGTGACAATGACAGGTCATGCAGAGGATAAGGGTTCAACTACCGTATCACACAGCAGTTTGAATCGCGTTGTCTTAATGCAGTAAATAAGAGCAGAAGCGAGAACATGGGTTTGTATCAGAATGATCAATGGTTGCTTGCCTGATGGAGTGGTAGTGGGATACTGCCCTTCGGTTGGATACTCATGAATATCCTCGGAGGCAGAACCTACCACGAAGAACACATCGGAACACAATCAACACATGACGATATGCAACAATATGATGCATGCTATGACATGGCAATATGAATGTGTCTTGGCCTAATGCAAGTTATAATAGAAAGGAATGAACTCATTTGAATCTAAGATTCAAATATTATCTCATTAAACATGGCCTTAATAGTGCATTTCCTTATTCTGCTTAAACAGCAAGGTAAACTTGTTTTGTCATGCATGAAACCATTACAGATGGATAGATTGAATTTTTCTGATCATTTTTCATATATATAAATCTTTGCATTTGGAGCTATGTTTGATTTTCTATGATTTTTAGAAGTTTTAACTATTTTCTGGAATTTCCTGAATAAAGTTAAATCCAGAAAATGCATTACTGCGTCAGCATTGCGTCAAGCTGACCTCGGCAGGTCAAAGGCGCCAGCCCAGGTCAAACCTGACTGGTGGGACCCTTCTGTTAGCCTCTCAGCTAATTAACATGGTTAGATTAACACTAATTAGCTTTCAGTGAGGCCTGGGCACACATGTCAGTGACTAATTCAATTAAAATCAATTAAGACTAATCCTAAATTAGTTAGCAGACCGGCCCCACCTGTCATAGACTCAGGAGGGTCTACCTGGGCCCACCCAGGGGTCAAACTGGGTCAGACTCGCCGGCGTTGAGCCGCCGGCGAGGCCGAGACAGCGGAGGGCTTCGGATTTGGTCCTCCGGTGACCAAATCGACGATGGAGACGTGCTACGCGTAGCTGGGCTCGTGCGCATCTAGTGGGGCAAGTGGGAGGAGTTGGGGTGGGGCGAGCTCGCCGGAAACGAGCTCGTGGCGGCGGCCGGAGTTCGGACGGGGTGGGTTTCGACGCTACGGTGCACGGGAGGAAGAACTGGTGGTGGCTACGGGCTCCTGGTGCTGCACTGAGCACAACGGCGAGCTTGGCTTCGAGCCACTATGGCTCTGGCCACGACAGCGCCATGTACGACGGCGGGGAGCTCTCGGGTGCGGTGGAAACGGCGGCTACAAAGGCCAAACGAGCACGTGAGCTAGGGGGAAAGGAAGAGGAGCTCACAGCGGAGTCGGAGAGGGGGTCAGCGAGCTCGGGGAGGTCCTGGCGACGGCGAATCGAATGACGGCGTCCGGCGGCCGTGGACGGGGAAGAAGGACACCACATCATCTTGGGGTCGTCCGAGCTTGCGTGAGTCGACGGAGAGGTTCAGGGCGACAAGGCGGAGCGATTGAGCTCGTCGGAGGGGCGAGGGAGGGGCTCTGGTGGCAACTACAGCGATCGGCGACGAGGGACGCGCTCGGCCGTCGTGGGAGAGAGTGAGGGAGACAAGGGGGGGAGTGCGAGAGGATGAGAGGGGACGTGGGGGTCGCGTGGCACCTCTAGGCGTCTCCGGGCGTCGGCAGAAGCAGGAGGTGGCCAGCGCGTGGCCGGCGCGGGGCGAGCACGCGCCCCTGCCTCCTGGCGCGAGGAGGACGACGACTGGCGAAGCCAGTAGGCTGGGCCGAGCCAGGTGGGCTGGCCAGCTCAGGTAAGGCCCAGGTGGGCTTCCCTCTCCCTTTTTTTAATTTGTTTCTGTTTTTCTAATTAACTACAACTGTTGGGCTTTATTTAAAATACTAAAACGTTTCGAAAAATCCTGAAAATAATTGTGGGCTCTGTTTAGATTATTTCCAACAGCGAACATTTATTTCCATAATTATTTGGGCATTTAAATTATTTTATAGCATTTAAATGCCCAAATTCAAATACTTATGATTTAATTCAATGACCTTCTGTTGACCTAGAAAAATGTGCACCAATTTTGCCAGAGGTTTTAACCCAAGACAAAGAGGGTGAACTTTTTAGAAGGGCATTTCAGGTTCATTGAAAATAATTTTAGTAAACCCTAGTTGTTTCCAGGGGGGTGTTGGGGGTTTCTGCCTTCCCCATTTCAAACTTGAAAGAAATTTAAACATGATGCACACTCTAATGCTTGAACTAGCTAGGGTGTGACAACTCACCCCCACTCAAAAGAATCTCGTCCCGAGATTTAGGATCCTCCGGGAAGAAGGTGGGGTACTCAAGTCGAAGACGATCCTCCCTTTCCCAAGTGGCTTCTTTCTCGGAATGGTGTGACCATTGAACCTTGAGAAACTTGATATTCTGACGTCGGGTGGTACGCTCGGCCTGATCAAGGATACGAACGGGATATTCCTGATAGGAGAGGTTATCCTGTAGATCAAGCGTTTCATGGTCCACTCCACGGATAGGATCCGCGAAGCAACGCCTGAGTTGTGAAACGTGGAAGACATTGTGAACTCTGGAAATATGCGGAGGTAGTTCCAATTGGTAGGCAACTTCTCCTCGTTTGGCAAGAATGCGAAAGGGTCCAATGTAACGAGGGGCCAATTTGCCTTTGATACCGAAACGATGGGTTCCCTTTAACGGAGTAACCCGAAGGTAAGCCTTCTCGTCGACTTCATAAGTCATAGGCTTATGTTTACGGTCATATTGACTCTTTTGACAAGATTGGGCTGTTTTCAATTTCTCATGAATAACGCGAACCTGCTCTTCTGCTTCCTGAATCATATCCGGGCCAAAGAGTTGTCTTTCCCTGGTTTCTGACCAGTTAAGAGGCATTCGACATTTTCGTCCATAGAGAACTTCAAAAGGAGCCTTGCCTAAGCTGGCTTGATAGCTATTGTTATAAGCAAACTCCGCGAATGGAAGGCATTTCTCCCAACTCATTCCGAACGAGATGACAGAAGCTCGGAGCATATCTTCCAGAATTTGATTGACTCGCTCTACTTGTCCACTTGATTGAGGATGGAAGGCAGTGCTAAAGGAGAGACGAGTTCCCATAGCATTTTGGAAACTTTCCCAAAATCGAGAGGTGAAGAGACTCCCACGGTCTGAGTTAATTTCCAATGGAACACCATGAAGAGACACTATTCGGGAGATGTATAAATCGGCTAGCTGGCTAGCGGTGATACTCTCACGAACAGGTAGAAAGTGGGCTACTTTGGAAAGACAGTCGATCACGACGAAAATGGCATTATTCCCTCTCTTGGTCCTGGGAACCCAGTGATGAAATCCATACTGATTTTATCCCATTTCCATTCGGGAATAGCCAAAGGTTGAAGGGTGCCAGCAGGCCGTTGATGCTCTTCTTTAACACGACGACAAACGTCGCAATTAGCAATGTATTGAGCGATTTCTCTCTTCATCCTAGTCCACCAAAACCTCTGGCGTAGGTCTTGATGCATTTTAGTACTACTGGGATGAATGGTGAGAGGGGATTCATGAGCTTCCTTAAGGATCAGCCGCCTCAGGTTTCGTGCCTTTGGAACCACTAGGCGATTCCCAAAGTATACGACACCTCGATCATCAATGGAGAAACAAATCGCGATTCCTTTCTTAATGTTTCTCTTAATACGGGAGATTCCCGGATCTACCTTCTGTGCCTTGATGATCTGATCCGTAAGGGTAGGTTTCGCCACCAGGGTGGATAGGAATCCTTGAGGAACAATGTGAAGATTTATCTTACGAAATTCCTCATGGAGAAATGGTTGACTTTGTTGTAACATCAGGTTGTTACAATAGGACTTACGGCTTAGCGCATCAGCCATGACATTGGCTTTGCCCGGGGTGTAAGTTATTCCTAAGTCGTAATCCGAGATCAACTCAACCCAACGTCTTTGCCTGAGATTCAAATCTGGTTGGGTGAAGATATATTTCAAACTTTGGTGATCGGTGAAGATCTCGCAACGATTACCGAGAAGGTAATGTCGCCAAGTTTTAAGTGCATGGACTACAGCTGCAAGCTCTAGATCATGTGTGGGATAATTTTTCCTCATGTGGGTGTAATTGCCGTGAAGCATAGGCAATTACCTGACGATCTTGCATGAGTATGCAACCTAGTCCTTGTCGCGAGGCGTCGCAATAGATAATAAAGTCCTTGGAGAAATCTGGTGGTACCAGTACGGGAGCAGATGTCAGGCGTCTTTTCAGTTCCTAAAAACTGAACTCGCACTGTGGAGTCCACTCGAACTTTTTATCTTTCTTGAGGAGTTCAGTTAAAGGTTTAGCAACCTTGGAGAAATTCTCGATGAAGCGGCGGCAATAGCTCGCTAAGCCAAGGAAGCTCTGAACTTGCTTAACCGTCTCAGGTGGAGTCCAATCAAGGACGGCTTGAACTCGCTCGGGATTGACAGCAATACCCTTGCCAGAGATTACATGGCCTAGATAGGTCACTTCTAGCAACCAAAATTCACACTTGGAGAATTTGGCGTAAAGGCGATGCTCTCAAAGTTTCATCAACACCAGCCTTAGATGTTCGGCATGTTCCTCTTCATTCTTGGAGTAGATGAGTATGTCATCGAGGTATACTATGACAAATTTTTCCAAGTACTCCATGAAAACCGAGTTCATTAACCGAGAGAAGGTAGCTGGGGCATTGGTTAAACCAAAGGACATGACGGTGTACTCGTATTGGCCATAACGAGTAACAAAGGCCGTTTTGGGAATGTCCCCGTTTCTGATTTTGATTTGATGGTAGCCCAACCTCAAATCCATCTTGGAAAAAACTGAGGATCCAGCGAGCTGATCATACAGATCATTGATCCTGGGAAGAGGGTATTTGTTCTTGATGGTGACCAGGTTGACAGGGCGGTAGTCCACAACCATTCGATCCGTTCCATCCTTCTTCTTGACGAAGAGGACGGGACAAGCCCAAGGAGAGGAACTAGGACGGATGAAACCCTTTTTCAAGGACTCATCGAGTTGGTTCTTAAGCTCGGCTAGTTCTAAGGGTGCCATCTTGTAGGGTCTTCTAGAAATTGGAACGGTTCCTGGAACAAGGTCTATCACAAACTCGACATCCCTGTCAGGTGGAACACCTGGCAGTTCTTCTGGAAAGACATCCGGAAAATCTCGGACTACCGGAACATCCTCAAGGTCTGGAAGGGGGTTGGCATTTAAGGAGTAAAGTTGGCGCTTGGCCACTCGAGTTAAGACATTGACTGTCTTGCCCGATGGGTGAGTAAGTTGAACGGTTCTAGTGGCACAATTGATCTTAGCATAATGAGCTGACATCTAGTCCATACCCAAGATGATGTTTATGTCCGAGTACTTGAGAGCTAATAAGGATGCAAGGAAGACAAGTTTATCAACAAGAATTTCGTTCCCATGGCTTACAATAGAGGTTTGCCATTTGGAACTCGGAGTTTGAATTACCATGGAAGTGGGCATGTCACAGAACGTCGTGTTATGCAATCGAGCATAGTTCTCGGATATGAATGAATGAGATGCTCCAGTATCGAAAAGAACAGATGTCGGATGGCAGTTACGAGGAGCGTACCAAGGACGACGTTGGTATCCTCATGAGCCTCCTCGGCTGAAACATAGTTGACATGGCCACGTGTAGTGGTGGCCGGCTTGGCGTAGAATGTTTTTCCCGCGGGCTTACCACGGCCAACGGACTTCCCAGTTTGATTGGGGTTGTTGTTCAGAGGACACTCTCGGCTATAGTGACCCGGCTCTCCACACTTAAAGCATGTCACCACATTGGGGTGTGGAGCAGCATTAGCAGCGGGGCCTCCATAGGGCTTGGGCGGTGCAAATTGCTGGTTGGGACGTGGCGCCTCAAAGGATGGCCTCGGAATGAACCTGGGTGGCAGTGCCGTGCTTGGAATCCACACCCGACGCTTCTGAGTTCCAGAGCCGGATGAAGAGCGAAAATCACGGGAGTGCTTGCGTGAAGCGTCATAATCAGTCTGGCCTGTCTCAGCACTGATGGCTTTGTTGACCAACTTCTGAAAGGAGGTGCACTCGTGCAGACGAAGATCGCGGCGGAGCTCAGGGCTAAGTCCCTTGCGGAACCTTGCTTGCTTCTTAGCGTCAGTAGACACCTCTTCGGGAGCATAGCGTGCCAGATTTCTGAATTCACGACTATAAGCATCCACAGTCAGTCTTCCCTGGGTGAAGTTGCAGAACTCCTCCCTCTTGCGATCCATGAGACCTTCCGGAATGTGATGCTCGTGGAAAGCCTCACTGAATTCAGCCCAAGTAGTGATTTGGCCGACCGGGCGCATAGCTTCGAAGTTTTCCCACCAAAAGCTAGCAGGGCCTTAGAGATGATAGGCAGCATAGGTAACCTTGTCGGCTTCGGCTACGTTGGCAGAACGTAGCTTGTGAGTGATGCTGCAAAGCCAGTCATCCGCGTCGAGGGGTTCGACGGAATGGTTAAACTTTGGTGGGTATAGCTTGATAAAGTCATTGATTGACACCAAGTCATTTCGTGGGTGACGTGCAGTGTTCTGCTCAATCCGCTCCAGCAGGCGGTTAGTCTCACGCTTGTTTCTTTCCGCCTCCAGCATCACTTCGGCCAGAGAAGGCGGGTGAGGCAGATTTTCACCCCTAGCTACACTGGCTTCCCCCTGCTCCGAGGCAGCAGGGTTGCTGCGGGTGTTGACCATCCTAGGAGAAAACAAAACAATGGTTTAGATAAGGATGGCTCAAACTTAGCAAGGAAGTGCAGTATGTAATGGATAACTCGGAATGCAGAGATGTTCATCCGTATGTCATGGTAATATAAAACTGCCATATATATACCAACGGTCATACACATCATACATAGTTTAGTACAAGCCCAGGCTACAGTACAACTATGATGAAAGACATTACATCTCATCGTAGGCATTCCAAGCTCCTATACATTATTTGTCTACACCTCCGGAATTGATTACACACAAAGTCATATTCCACAAATCATGCAGGACAGTGGAGATACAACTACTACAATACTAGTGGTACCACTACTAACTCAGACAGCTCCGTAGTAGTTCTCATAGAAGTCACCTCCATAGCCTGGAAGTTCAACGTGACCATCCGGGAACAAACGGTCCTGAGGAGCCTGTGGACCATAGAGGCTAGGATGAGGTCTTGGACCAACAAACGGTGGCCTGCGGGGACCACGGGGTGGGGTGATGCCTCCCACATCACGCCAATCCACCATGTCTGGCAGGGCTGATCTCACAGGATACAGATCCCTTGTATCCATATATCCATCTTGCACCGCAGGTGCAAACCGAGTCAATGTGGCCCAATGATCAGCACGGGTATTGAAAAGCTCCAGCCTCAAGGCCCGATTCTCTCGGTCCTTATCTTCGAGCAACTCGGCAGTGGTACGAGTTAATGAGTCCTCCTGAGTGGAGTCAGCATAGATAGCCTGAAGATACCCTTGCGCTCCCGGAAGTGAAGCTGGCATGTAACGGAAGTCGGTGTTCCGAAGCAGGCCAGTCCGGACTCGCAAGATGGTCATCATGGAATAGGCAGCATCCTGCACAGCCATCTCAACAGTAACCCCAAGTCCATAGGAACAGTGAAGGGGCTCGGTAGATCCAGGATAAGAAGGAAATATCCTGACGGTGCAGAGATATTGGCTTTGATTAAAGTTGTGGAACTGCTCTTCAATGGTGTATTCGGGATACCAACGGTAGCCCGTCTCGATCATTACCCGGACTAACATAGCAGTATGGCCGGGCATGTCGAGGCACCGGGTCAGGCGAACCACTTGGTTTTGAACACGGTTGGCCATCTGAAAGCACAACCACAATGTAAAGACATCAGAATTTCTAGGGAAAATCGGACATCATAACAGCTGTAAATGCTCAGAAAAAGATTTGAGACATCCACAACAGTTTGCAATACCACTCAACAACATCATATCAAGGTTCTGATCCAATTAGCAACATACTAAGAATAGTAGAAACTGAACTGGGACTGGTAACAACAATCCTATAAGCTACTACGGATTAGTAACACGTGAACCTGATAGAAGAAGAGAGCCTAGTCCTTAACCCACGTTGAATGAAAAGAGAATGACTCAGATCAGAGGCATAGGGTAAAGGAGTAAAAGAGCCTTACGTTCCCTCCCACAATCAATTCCCCTACATATAACTAAAGCATTTCTAGACTCGACATCGACCAGTTTGGCTCAACGAACCTACAGGCAGTCCGGCTCTGATGCCAACGCTGTCAGGACCCCGATTCCAAGTCACATCGATCTAGCCGGTAACACTTCATATCACTTTGCGGCCTCACGCACGGTATCTCACGGGTGTCGCCTTACCATGGCCCGAAACCGTTTGCGCCTTTTGGCTCACGTATATGATAGTGTCGCTAGCATCCATATGACAGAGAACCCGGGCCGACATGGCTAGTCGTGAACCCAAAGCGGCACAGACCTATGGATACAGGCATACATGAATCATATCGAGCATGTTGGTCATCAGCGAGTGATTCCGGGCTGTAGCACTGGGCTAACAGGACTCCGGGGAACTCGGGCTGTAGCAGGCTAGACAGGACTCCGGATATCACCGCGTGACATTTCCCCAAAGGGACAGACATAGGAACGAAGTGAAACACATGCCGGCCAGTCAAGTGTCCTGAGCAGTAGTGCTGGGCTAGCAGGACTCCGGTGAACCGGGCTGTAGCAGACTACTATGGCTCGAGGAACACTAGACTACATTTCCCCATAAGAAAGGCTGCCAAGGATAAACAACTAGATTGTCGGATCCCATTCATACCAAGCATTTCAATCATACACACAATATGCCCGATATGAGTACATACAACATGGCATCACAACAAAACTCTACAACTCAAGTACTTTATTTAAAGGCTCCAGAGAGCCATACATAACATGTTCATATAGATAGGGGTCACATGACCCGACACTCAAGTCATACAAACATACAAGCACATGCGGAAGCAACTAGTCTGAGTACAGACTCTAGAAAGAAAGAAGGCTTCTCGAAGCCTGTCTATCTACATAGGGCCCTCCATGGCCAGGATCACCACCTGGGTGGCTAGTCACTCGTCGACGTCAAGGTCTACGTAGAACCCATCGGAGTGGGCGGTGTCGTCTGAAAACAGTAATTAAGCAAACATGAGTACAAAGGTACTCAACAAGTCTTACATCAGATCCTACTATACATGCTTATCCTCAAGAAGGTGGTGGGGTTAATGCAGCAAGCCAGCTTTGACTCTTGGCTAAACTATCCTACGGAACTCCACCAGTAAAATAGTTTTCGCACACGAGTCCACTACTCACCATCACAATACTCCACCGGGGATCCTCCCTCGTCATCCTACGAGAGGGCCATCCTCGGTACTCACGCTTATCTTGAGTCTTTTATTAGTATCCATTGACTTGTCTATGAACTGTATAGGCAACCAAGTAGTCCTTTACCGCGGACGCGGCTATTCGAATAGTTTTATACCCTGCAGGGGTGTACTTCTTCATACACGCTTTCACCACTTACCGCCGCTTACACGACATGTACTCGGCAACCTTCAAGCGGAAGCCCAGCGAGGGTGTCGGCCACGGCCTACCTAAACACTTAAGTCTCTAGTCCAGGTTTATCGCCTATCCAGGTTCCATCCGCAGGGAGTCCGGCCGAGGTTTCCACATACGGCCCTGAGAGATGTGAACAGGGTTCCCGAGACACCAAACGGGTGACTCGGTACACCGTGCCATGGTGTATCTACCGCAACATAGCCCACCCCTAGGGTCAGCGCTACGCACGGCCGCCAACACATAACCTACAAACACCAGAAACTATTTGCAACTCCTGGACAGAGTACTAGGGTGGTTAAGAAGCCGAGAGGGTCCATTTGTTTCGGGCCCAATGTACGGTAGTAACTGCATCTTAAATCACACATACAGATCTCAGTTCTTAGGGACGGCCTCAATGAAACAACCCACCATGTACTCCTACATGGCCTGTCATCGATACCTTTACCAAAACATGTTCAACACCTCCCTCACATTACTGACATAAGCATTTCACTCTAGCCCATCTCCCAGATGAACCAGACCTGACACAACTCTAAGCATAGCAGGCATAGCAAGGTAGGAATCACATACATGGCTCAATCAACTCCTACACATGCTAGTGGGTTTCATCTAGTTACTGTGACAATGACAGGTCATGCAGAGGATAAGGGTTCAACTACCATAGCACACAGCAGTTTGAATCACGTTGTCTTAATGCAGTAAACAAGAGCAGAAGCGAGAACATGGGTTTGTATCGGAATGATCAATGGTTGCTTGCTTGATGGAGTGGTAGTGGGATACTGCCCTTCGGTTGGATACTCGTGAATATCCTCGGAGGCAGAACCTACCACGAAGAACACATCGGAACACAATCAACACATGACGATATGCAACAATATGATGCATGCTATGACATGGCAATATGAATGTGTCTTGGCCTAATGCAAGTTATAATAGAAAGGAATGAACTCATTTGAATCTAAGATTCAAATATTAGCTCATTTAAACATGGCCTTAATAGTGCATTTCCTTAAACAGCAAGGTAAACTTGTTTTGTCATGCATGAAACCATTACAGATGGATAGATTGAATTTTTCTGATCATTTTTCATATATAAATCTTTGCATTTCGAGCTATGGTTGATTTTCTATGATTTTTAGAAGTTTTAACTATTTTCTGGAATTTCCTGAATAAAGTTAAATACATAAAATGCATTACTGCATCAGCATTGCGTCAAGCTGACCTTAGCAGGTCAAAGGCGCCAGCCCAGGTCAAACCTGACTGGTGGGACCCTTCTGTCAGCCTCTCAGCTAATTAACAGGGTTAGATTAACACTAATTAGCTGTCAGTGGGGCCTGGGCCCACATGTCAGTGACTAATTCAATTAAAATTAATTAAGACTAATCCTAAATTAGTTAGCAGACCGGCCCCACCTGTCATAGACTCAGGGGGGGTCTACCTGGGCCCACCCAGGGGACAAACTGGGTCAAACTCGCCGGCGTTGAGCCGCCGGCGAGGCCGAGACGGCGGAGGGCTTCGGATTTGGTCCTCCGGTGACCAAATCGACGGCAGAGACGTGCTACGCGTAGCTGGGGCTCGTGCGCATCTAGTGGGGCAAGTGGGAGGAGCTGGGGTAGGGCGAGCTCGCCGGAATCGAGCTCGTGGCGGCGGCCGGAGTTCGGACGGGGTGGGTTTCGATGCTACGGTGCACGGGAGGAAGAACTGGTGGTGGCTACGGGCTCCTGGTGCTGCACTGAGCACAACGGCGAGCTTGGCTTCGAGCCATTGTGGCTCTGGCCACGACGGCGCCATGGCCGACGACGGGAAGCTCTCGGGTGCGGTGGAAACGGCGGCTACAGAGGCCAAACGAGCACGGGAGCTAGGGGGAAAGGAAGAGGAGCTCACAACGGAGTCGGAGAGGGGGTCAGCGAGCTCGAGGAGGTCCTAGCGACGGCGAATCGAACGACGGCGTCCGGTGGCCGTGGACGGGGAAGAAGAGCACCACGTCGTCTTGGGGTCGTCCGAGCTTGCGTGAGTCGACGGAGAGGTTCAAGGCGACGAGGCGGAGCGATTGAGCTCGTCGGAGGGGCGAGGGAGGGGCTCTGGTGGCAACTACGGCGATCGGCAGCGAGGGACGCGCTCGGCCGTCGCGGGAGAGAGTGAGGGAGACGAGGGGGGAAGTGCGAGAGGATGAGAGGGGACGTGGGGGTCGCGTGGCACCTCTAGGCGTCTCCGGGCGTCGGCGGAAGCAGGAGGTGGCCAGCGCGTGGCCGGTGCGCGGCAAGCACGCGCCCCTGCCTCCTGGCGCGAGGAGGACGATGACTGGCGAAGCCAGTAGGCTAGGCCGAGCCAGGTGGGCTGGCCAGCTCAGGTAAGGCCCAGGTGGGCTTCCCTCTCCCTTTTTTTAATTTGTTTCTGTTTTTCTAATTAACTGCAACTGTTGGGCTTTATTTAAAATACTAAAACGTTTCCAAAAATCCTAAAAATAATTGTGGGCTCTGTTTAGATTATTTCCAACTGCAAACATTTATTTCCAGAATTATTTGGGCATTTAAATTATTTTATGGCATTTAAATGCCCAAATTTAAACACTTATGATTTAATTCAATGACCTTCTGTTGACCTAGAAAAATGTGCACCAATTTTGCCAGAGGTTTTAACCCAAGACAAAGAGGGTGAACTTTTTAGAAGGGCATTTCAGGTTCATTGAAAATAATTTTAGTAAACCCTAGTTGTTTCCAGGGGGTGTTGGGGGTTTCTGCCTTCCCCATTTCAAACTTGAAAGAAATTTAAACATGATGCACACTCTAATGCTTGAACTAGCTAGGGTGTGACACTTGCGCGTGAACTATACCATGTCCAATGCTTCGTCTATTATTGTTTGAAAAGAAATTGCTATTATTACATGACCCGAAAAATACATTTTGTGCCACATCAGTAGATGCACGGACATCACAACAGGCTTGCTGACTGGATAAACATTTGAACCTAGATATTATGAAGGAAATTTTGTATTGACAACAGTTTTAGATAGCAGGAGACGCCTAGCCTGCTCTGCCTCTGCTAGCTTATTTCTGGCTTCTTCCATCTCTTCTTTGGCTTGGGTGAAGAGAGCATCTGATTGCTCTTTTCGCTTCTTTAGGAACTCAGCTACATTCTCAAGGGTTGCTGCATGCTTTCTTTTAGCCTTTACTAATGCCACGAGGACACGAACAGCTGACGACTCCACCTGGCTTGTGTGCAATCCAGCATCATCTGGGAATTGGCACCTCATGTCTAATCCAGCATCATTAGGGAACTGGCACCTTGTGTGTAATCCAGCCTCATTTTGGAAACATGATCTCGAGGTTGACCATACTTCCCTCCTCGCAGGAACTGCATCCTGACATGAAGTTACTTCTTTTTTAGATCAATACTCAGAGCAACCCAGATCCATTTAGTAGAAGCCAGATAAACAGAACTCGGAGAAGTGAATTCAAAAGGAAAAAAACAGACTACAAGGTGAGAACACCCACTTCCTACATCAAGCTAAAAACGAAAGCATTAGGACGATTAAGACTCTTCTTATTACACATCGAAGAACACCATGCTTAAGAGAAACAGAAACTACAACATATACACATCAAAGGACACGAGGCTACACGAAAGTAATTGAAAGGGTGTTACTTACCAAAGCTCGTTTTACAGGTTCGGTGCAGCTCTCTTTAACTTGCCATGCTCCTTGAAGATGTCCCGAATATCCCGTGTTTGGTCTTCATTGCTCCTCTGCATGTTCGCACTCGTGGTTTTAAAATCTCAACATGGCAAGAAAAATATAGTACTAGTAATATTCGCGCGTCTTGTGGGCAACATTAAAGCACTCGTCTGCCATGTTAGAGCATCTCCAACAGAATCGCAACGCGCGGCGCTTTAAAAATCTCAACATGCTATCTCTACTCTCTTCTCTACTGTTATATTTATTTTATATTTTATATTTAATATTTATCTCTACTTCCTTTACTGTCTACTTTTTCTCTATACTTTTTTCTTGCAATATAGGCCGTCTGATTTATATCTGACAGATAGGAAGGAAACAAATGGGAATTTTGCAAAAAGATACCCATACCCCTCTCTAGATTTGCAAATAAGGCCTTCCCTCATTCATCCTTTTCTCCCACAAGATAAACTACTCATACAAATGCATCTTGATGCGTGCAACGCATGGGCATCTTGCTAGTTCTAAAAACATTTCCATCATTTGCCACACTACTGGTTGCAGATGAAAAACCTACCCAAGCACAACGCGATAAAGGAGCGACGCACAATTACAAGCTGTTATTCTGTTGGACAATGGAGGCTATAACCAATTACTTTTACAGGAAGAATAGCACCCAGGAAATTTGAAGGTTAGGTATGAAAAAAATTGGAACTGCACATGTACTGCTAAGTGATTCAATACACACATTACCAATCGAGGAGGAGAACGATGGTCGCGGCAGCCTCTGTGAGTCATGGTCGGCAACGAGAGTCAGTTCATTGTCCACGGCGCTGGGACTTCTGCGCTTGGCGTCAGCTTCCAGGAAGCAGATCCGAGACTGTGGAAGACGATGCTGGGGAAGAGGCTCCGTGTACAACGACGATGGTGGACCGACTCCAGTGCGGCGTACGAGGACGTCGATGAGGCAGATGTGCTGCGATGGACGAGTGCACCGATGTAAAGGGGAGGAGCACGAAGGTTGCGGTGCCATGGAGAAGTCTATTATGCGGTGGGGATAGAAAATGGGGAGTATTCAGGTGTACTACTCTGGGTGCCGGGGTGGGATTGGCTGGGTAGGGTGAACCTGAAGTTACGAAAACAACCCCCTACCAAGCGTCATCCGTAGGCCTGTTCCGAAGGCTATGATGGTAACTTCCCACTACTCGAATCAGGGTCGTGGGAGATTTTCCCGCCGACCTCAAAATTTTGTGACACTGGACTCCCCGTGTGGCGTGTTGAGTGATTCGGCTAAGCAACTAGCGAGTAGTAGTAGTAAATTCTTCATATTAGGTTTGACCGAAGTCAAACTTCCTAAAGTTTGACCAAGTTTATAGAAAAATATAAATATTTACCATAACAAATATGTATGATGTGAAAGTACATTCAATAATGAATCTAATGGTATTTATTTGTTATTGTATATGTTAATATTTTTTGTTATAAGCTTTCTGAGAGTTTACAAAACTTGACTTTGACCAATGCTAATACGCGGACTTAAATAAAAACGGAGGGAGTACACATTTGTTTTCTTAGTTTGTAGTGAACTAATCATTTGTTGAAATTGTGAAATAAATATATTAGGCTATTGACTTCGAATGTAATGGTCTATACAATTCAATAGTTACAATCATTGTCGAATCCCAAGATGTATACAAGGTCTATAGTACTTCACAACATGCTCAAACTCACATAATCCCAGTCAAATGAGAATCTAAATGCATTTCATAGTTATTACTTTGTAGGATGCAACAAAAACAACCATAACTCTACATCAGCCATTATAGAAGCAACATTTTGACATATCCCAATGTGTGAATGAAACATGCAGAGAGAGCTTTTGAAGATGGAGCAGATAGGGCGGGAAAGATTGTATGTATGTGGATGACAGAGTATGAGACAAACCTAACGAGACAGAGAAAGAGATAGAGAGAGAAAGAGAGAGGAAGAAGTTAGGTTTGTGAGAAAGATGGATACATGTAATATACATGAGATGCGTGTGCATCTGGATTCTGTATATGTGGAAGGAGAAGAGACAACTTGTTTGATGAGAGAGCTGGAAAAACATGGACGAGAGGGGAAGGATCTCGTGGGTTGAGGGATTGACAATTTTGTGCAGGGGAGAGAGGGATTGGTAATTTTGTGCAAGAGAGAGGGTGGGGGCAGGAGTCAGTCAGCCGTCGTCACATCACCCTGCTTCCAAATGACCCCGCATTCTCTAGAGCGGTGTGGTCGCCGTCTTCGATCTGCTCGATGCCCTCTTTGAAGATTGAGGTGTTGTGCATGTTGGGGTGCAAAGAAGCACAAGCGAGAGTTGTTGCCGTATAACCTTGGATGGGGATGAATTGTGTGCTCGGGGGAGTGTGTGTGTGTGTGTGTTGTGCTGCGTGTGTCTCTGTGTGTGTGTCAGATATTGAGAGAAAACAAACCTACAGAGAGAAATGGGTATTCATGAAGATATTGTGTGGGCCTTGAGGTGGGCAGGGGCCGGGTGAGGGTGTCAAAATGTGCGCGTTGATGCATGTGTTGCATGCGACCGTGCGAGGGACGGACGAATCGAGAGAGATGGTTGTTGTGCTACGGATTCTCCTCTCTCTGTCTCTCTCTCTCCCTCTCTCTCTCTCACACACACACAAGTAAGGCCCTGTTTGGTTCCAAATAAGTCACCAACTTATAAGTCGAAAAGTGCAAAAAGTGACTTATTTTGCCAAACGGACCCAACTTATAAGTCACCCCAACTTATAAGTCATAAGTTGCTCCACCCCGACTTAAAACTTACAAGTGACCCCTTTTTACGTGGGTCCCATCACCTTTACATTAAAAAACAAGGTGGGAAGGTGTGGTCAGCTGACTTATAAGTCATATGACAACCAAACAGGCGTGACTTATAAGTCACTGATTTTAAGTCACCTGACTTATAAGTCAGGTGACTTATTGGAACCAAACAGGCGCTAAACTAGAAGACCGTTCTCTCATGTATACACAACGTATCAGCATCTGTCTATGTCTCACTCATGCATGATCATTTGCACATTCACACCTCTCTATGTATGTATCACACACACACCGTCTCCACATTACCCTTCCGCCACAACACACATATGGACACATACACACGTTCTCTCTCAGTCACACACACACAAAATCAGTATTAAAAAAAACTAGGGCGCACCTAAAACGTCCAAATCCAAATAAACACAAACTGGAGATAAATTCAAATATATGGAAATATTGCAGCGTCAAGAACTTTCACAGGAAAAAAAAGTTGAGTAATATTCGAGGATTGTTTTCACACACACAAAAAGGTTCGGTGGATGTCCTTCGAGCGCGACATGGTGACGCACCGTTCGATCGACCGCGCGGCCGCGGTTCACGCGCTTGCATAGGATTACGTATCGTGGTTGTGGTACTAACTAATAAAAGCGCTGCCTAAGTCTAATGTTTACGTGTACTAGTACGGTTTTCTTTTAAGTTTGACCAACCTAATATATATAAAAATAAAGTAAGCTCCCACACGTGCACTCATCAATATGCCGCCGTCGTTGCGCATGCCGGCGCCCACCTGCTCCGGCCAACAATTTATCGCCCATCACCGCTGTGTCGCCGCCATCCCTATGCCATGAAGCTGAAGGCTCGCCCGCTCACGTCGTCTGCAGTCCCTCCTCGTGATGCCGCCGCGCTGCCAAGCACGCGAGAAGCTGGTGGAGCCGCGTCTATCCACGCAGCGTACGAAGAGGAGGGCAAGCGCGTGCTCCAGCACGCCGGCGAGGAGGAACTACCATGTCATTGTCGTCTCCGGCCGCGCGGAGGAGGCGCGCATGGTGGCTGTCGCGGCGGAAGCCGGTCACGCGTGCGTTGAGCCTGCAAACCGGGTGCGGACGCGGAATCTACCTTCGATACCTTGAATGCCATGTGGATCCTGCAATCTGAAGGAGCAATTTGGGTCAGTCGACTCATGTGAGCCGTTTGATGCAACATGGATGGGTAGAAGGGCTTCTTCCACCTCTTCTGCCGTCTTCTTCCTTCGCTCCGTCGAACTTCTTTCACAAATCGACTGACCCAAATTATACTACTAGTACGAGCGTATTAAGTACAGTAGGAACACGAAGATACGAGCAGTAGTACCAACTGCAAGAAGAACAGTAGTAAGACATAGTACTAGTACTACTGTACATAATAAAGAGTTCAAATAACGAGAAAGAACATAAACATAGTTCTGCTGGGGCCTCAACACAACACACCCTTGAAAATAAACTAAGCAACTAGTCCACTTGACACTGCAGTAGAACCAGCATGAGCGACGGCACGGCCACCTACTCGGAGTCCGAGTCCACGTCCTCGACTTCGTCCTCGTCCCTCTTCCTCTTCCTCTTAGCCGACGCTTCTTTGCTTGAACTGGACACTGGGCTCTGCTTCTTCATCCAACCCTTGTAGATATTTAAACAAAGGTAGGCATCCATTGCTGCATACAGGATGTGATCTTCATCTAATGTCTTCGACTCCCATGCATGATGAAACTCGTGATGAGGTTTCTTCAGTTTAGCGTACGAAGGATCAATCATGGCTGCTGCCAGGGTCAGCATTGAAGGTTGAGAGGAGGACACTAGGCTTGCCTTCTGGAGATCGAAGGGCTGGCCTACAACGAGACCTATCCGACGCAGGACATCCCTGTCATTATTAAAGCCTATAGTAATGAATTTCACTCTTTTGTCCTTGAGGAAGTTCTTAAAATCCTAGCACTCAACGTCGGCATGGCATATGTGGTAGACCAAGCAAACGTTATGTACGCAAACCTGGATCACAGCGGGCTTCTTCCTCTCTTCGTCCTTTAGATCCTTCTCTCGTCCCAGGACTGTGGTGTACTCAACATCTAGCCCAGCGACCCACTCATCCGTTGAACTGTTGAACATGCGTAGGAAGCGAGCAAGCCATGCTTTCACCGTCTCGGATCCACGTGTGTAGATGAAGATGAACTGATCACCGGTGATGGCTCTAACCTGGTACTCAGCGGCGACCATGGAGATTTAGGAGGCCATGGATTTTGGAGGAGGGTTAGGAGAAGTTGAACCATTGTACCCCACAAAAAAAACTGGGAGCGAACTAATGTGAAAGGACGGGACGACTGGGAGCGAACTGTTGTAAGGTAGAAGACGGGGACGAGTAGGGCGTGCGAACGGCGTGGGGTTGCTGGCTTGCCCGGTGGATAAACGGCTGCAAGCCCCCAAAGAGTTCTCAAGAACTATGCGGGACCCACTAGATGTCATGTCTACTAGACCCATATCGTAGGCCTGAAGGTATAGCTTCTGCCTGTTCGCATGCCATGTCGGCGCGTGGATGTAACTTCACTTAATTCCGTCAAACATCGCGCCTCCCATGACCTTCGCCTCCCTCGCGCGGTCGCGCCCTTTGAGACTTCGACCGGCTATAAATGAGCAAATTTTTTTTGCCTTTTTTAGACAAGCAATTTTTTTGCCTACTCCACATGCATGATACTCCCTCTGGTCCTTTTTACTCCCGTCAACCATTTGCAAAGTGTTTGACCAAATTTATACTTTTTTGAACACCACCTTATATTAATTAACCAGCCACACCAGTACACTCATTCGATACAATGTTCACCACACAGGGCGGTACGTTATTTACAAGAATACCATCTAATCTATTGTCAAAGCTATACTTAGCGATTAAGTGTGCCACCTTATTGGCCGAACGGCTAATCTTTGACAATTGAAGATTGTTGATCAACTTCGAGATGCTCAACGCTTTCATCTTCAGGTCACGCATAATTCCTGATGCAAGAGACGCTACCACAAAAGCGCAATCATTCTCTAAAATTACAGGATTATGAAGAGAAATACCTATGTAGAGACCGGCAATGCAAGCCCTAAGCTCCGCTTCCTCCATGCTTTGACAGGCATCAATGAAATCCCACGACCAAATTTATACTAAAAATATCAATATCTACAATACTGATTATAATGAGTGTAAAAATATTGATTTGACATTGTGAATGTTGACACATTTTTCTATAAGTCTGGTGAAAGTAGAGGTACATTGACTTCAGACAAAACTTAAATGCACAATGCAGACTAGTTCCTCCGTCCAGGTGTGTGCCATGTCCTATCTTGTCATCACAACAAGGTTAGCTATTAGAGTACCACTACCTCCCTTCTAGTTTAAAGGGCTCGATTCAAAAAATTCACCTACTCTTAGCAAGATAGTAGAGGCGGTGGAATAGTTTTTGAAGTCTGCAAAAGTACTCAACTAGTGATGTCGTTATTCACAAAAAATGTGTTTACCAATGCATGCATGAACACTAGTTACTCTAACCCCCTCTCTTCTTTAATTCTTTGCCACATCAGCATGTTTGCTATTCCCGTGTGCATGATACCAGCTAAGATACCACCATTATGGCCAGCCTTAATCATCGCATGCAATAATTTAGTGCACCTTGAAATATGAACATGTGTGGGGCGTGTATGTTTTTAATGACTTGAGACTATACCTAGCCCGGCATGCAAGATGACTTATTATGCACCGTTCCCCATACCTACAGGAAGCCCGTTTGTCTCCAAATCTTTTCCTCTCCATGTGTGGAAACAATATGCCAGCCAAACTCTCCTTCTCCCTCCGGCGGTCCCACCACTCCACCCCGTGTGAAAAAATCTGCATGCATGACTCTCCTCCCCCCACGCTCGTCCAATCCATTGTGACCAGCAATATTTCCACCCCTTCGCTCCCCCGTAATTTACTCCAACAAATATGCCCACGTAGCTGTTACTTAACTGCAGGTGCATTGGGTCACTGACATGTGCGCCCAATAGGGGTCTGGCCCACATGTCAGTGACGCAACTAGACCTGCAGTTAACTCAGTGCAGCTCAGTCCATATCTTACGTAGGTGTGCCATTGCTCGCTATAAATACTGTGCCTCCCACGACATCGCTATCTCCTCCCCCTCACGTTCACATCCATCGCTATCTCCTCCCTCTCCCTCTCACGTCGATCCTCCAGCGACTCCGGCATGGTGAACGGGTAGCACGTCTCGTACTTGATGTTCTCCGCCAAGGGCCAGCAGTGACCGCTGCACGCATCCGTGAGGTGATGCACCATGTCCGCCGGCGAGCCACAAAACGGCATCGGGCACTCATAGCAATGGACGAAGGGCTCCTTGGAGGCATCGACCAGGCCGTCCATGAAACGGGAGTGGATGTAGGGGACGTTGCGCCAGTTGAATATATGAGCAAGTTACTACGAGATTTAATCCAAATAAGCACAAAATAAATCATGAATTCTACCACGATTTGGAACAGGAAGGACAGAAACACATACGGTGCAACGGGAGTAGCACCGTTGGCGTTGAGGTTATCGCCCATGTCCAAACACCACGTAGACACGGTCTTTGAGCATGGTTCGTAGTCGTTCCACGCTCGGGCATTGAAGTTTGTAACTATTTTAGATTAGAATATACTACTCCACCGGTGCTAGTAGTAGATCAGGGTCCTACTCTACTACTCTACTCAAGCAAGTTAGGGCATAGCACTGTAGGGAGTACCAGTACTGTGATCACTCAAGCAAGTTGTCTGGCATCGACATGACCCTACGCTGCTGGTATGTGTCTCGTAAGTCAAGCGGCATGCTATAGTCATCATCACCTGTCCACTTCCCACATCACATATTCACTTCTCCATCTTTGTCCGTACATAATCTCGTCCAATCTTCCATCCCCGCTAAGGCGCCTCCCCCTCGCCCGAAACCCAAGCACTAACAATGGCAGAACCGAGCAGCGTCCGCCGAAAGAGTGGCTGTAATTCGCTCCCCATAGAGGTAATCAAGCTCATTGTTTCGCGTGTGGACAATCTCAGTACCATGCCACTCGTCGCGTGCTCGTCGGGGTTGTACCGTTTACTCAAAGCCCTCAGGCCGGAGCTTTTTAAGCCAGCTCCTTGCTTGCTGATGCCGCCTGATCTTCAGAAATGGCGTGTCACATAGCATAACGATCGTAGGGTGGTGAGCATCAACCCCCTTGACTGCGATCCGATCCCCGTCAGCCTCAACTACATTAACGGTATGTACTGGGTCGGCATGAACACGTCTTGGATGGTGCTCGTCGACGGTCGCGGCAGCTGGATGCTCGTGGAGGTCTACACCCGGCGATTGATCCCCCTTCCTTCGATTAACACTGCACTGCTTTGGCACCGCAGCCCAGAATACTCGGAATCTTACAGTAGCCAACATGATACCAAGTTTGATTTGCTCAAGGTTGTAATCTGCCAAGTGCCCACAAGATCTGCGAATTATAAAGACTTCATGCTAATTGCGTTCTTCAATCGCGGTCTTGCCTATCTGACAAGTCACTGCGGTAAGTGGATAAATCTGCACGTCCATCGTAGGATCATACATCCTCCATGGTTCTCTGATGCCATTGAACACAAGGGCTTCATTTACGCCATCGACTCCTTCTATGGCTGGATGTATTGCTGACCTACTCCAGTCATCGCTACAAACGGCTGTTACAGTAGTATGTTACTTTCCTATGATATCATGATGGTTTGCTTATATTACTATCAACATTTACTGAAAAAATATTCATGCTCATAACATGTTGTTCTTAAGATTGACTAAATCAAGAGCCCTTTTTTATTTGACTCCAACTTGATATGATGTTGTAGGCCGCCTGGTGTCCCTACCCTTCCTAATCCCAGAACCTTTCAAAGAGAAGCGGCATGGCAGTTGCAGGTGGTTCCTGGCTCGATCAGACGACGGCGAAAGATTGATGATCGTTCGCACGTACCAGACGTGTTGTTTCACGGAATACAATCACAGTCACTGCAAGGTCTTTGAGCAGGATCCCAGCTTCTCTGGGCCTTCAGGAATTTTTGACTGGAGGCTGGTAAGTAGCCTTGGTAGACGTTCTCTGTTTGTCAGACTGAATTATTCGATTAACCAGGAGATAACCGACAGCAAGGATCATGATGGCAGCGCGGTTTCGTTCATCAGGCAAAACTGTGTGTACACAACGTACCATGCGTCTCTGCATGCACCATACCCTGATATGTGCCGCCACGCTCTGCAGCCCAAAGTAGGAGAGAGGGTCGTAAGTATCAGACTTTGACCTGCTAGCTGGAGTTTCCCCCGTCAGGCACCCATCTGGTTCAAGCCATCAGCCAATCTCCACAGCTTAATAAATAGTAACGTCTAACTGAGCCAGTTAGTTAGATGCGTACACTTGGTGTAGTAGGATCTTTATTTAGTTTGATGCATACACTTGTTCTTTTTGGTAGCCCTTTTGTAATGATGGATGATGTTTGGTTTGGAAGAGAGAGCTGCGTCTTCACTCTTCTGACCTGCTTACTGCTTCTGTTGCACCCCCAGCCCTGGTTGCTGCTGCTGCTGCTGTTTTCAATGTACAATCAGTAGTATATTTCGTCTGTTGGTTGAATAAATGTGTTGTTAGAACGACAAACACAATGTTTTGGAAGTCGTTGCACGGTTCGATCCTTTAGTGCCCCGTACCATACGTAGTGCATACTATTTTTTCGTACGGAACACATTTTCCACTTGTTGATAACATGCATCCCACTGATGAAGGCCCAATAGAGAAGCCCATAATTAACTGGAAGGGAGGCTCTCACATGAATCCGGCCCAGGTACATGCTCATGGTCCCCTAAACATAAATAAGTAAATAAATAAAGCTAAATGCTCATGCACCAGTTCTTTGGGAAAATAGGTAGCCCAGTATTTCTTTTTGAAGAATACCCAAGCTAGGCCTATTTGTTTTCTCCGAATTACTGGGCTGCAAATCTTTCAAGACGAGGAGGGATGCACTCCGGCCTAGCTTAAGAGTATGGTCAATGTCTGTTAAAAGTAATATCAAAGGGGGTTGAAAATTCCAAAAAAATTATAGCAAATGAGATATAAGTTTCTTTTTTTGTTTTTGTTCTTCACTGATATCTTATACGTATTTCATTGGATTTAACATGACATAGTACTAATTTATTTTTAAATATGTTTTAGTATGGCTATTTTGGATTAAGAATATTTCGTCCCCCAGCAAAAATTTGCGAATTTTCAAAATTTCCCACATATTTAGTTAATTTTTTAACCCTGGTACTGACCAAAAAAATGGCCAGCAATTCTAAAAATGGAAAACGGACTGCAATAAATTCCATATGAATTAGAAAATGAGTAAAAGTTATAAAAATAATAGCAAATGGGTTGTACACGCCACCGATTTCGAGGCTGACTTATTTGCGCAAGGCTTTGTCGGTGAACACACGATTCTAGCAGCAGTGACTATTGGATGTCCATCCAATGGCCGACGTGCTTCTTCAATCTCTGATCTTCCTGCTCCATCCGCCTAAACTAGTGCCGGCGGGACTGCCTGCTCCCTCCTCTTGTGGCCCGCTGTGATGTTGCGCAGGCTTCCCCGGCCCGCCCTACTCCCTCTGCTGGCTTGGCCACACGCTATCAACTGCCTCCTTATTACGCGAAAAAATGATTCCTCCCACTGACATCTGGGGCGCACCGGTTGGGAGGCTGACCTGTGGGCCTACTAAGTTGACGCGTACGCAGGGCTTGTCAACTTAGTCAGCAAACGATTCTAGCAGCAGTAACCATTGGATTTGAATCGAACGGTCCTGCTGCTTCTTCAATCGCTGCTCTTCTTGCACCAGCCGCCCAAACCAGCGCCGGGGAGACCGCCTTCTCCTTCCTCCAGTGGCCGGCTGTGCTGCCATTGAGGCCTCATCGCCCCCTACTACTCCCACCGCTAGCCAGGCCCTGCAGCGACGGCAGCCTCACACCGCAGCTGAACCAGTGAACCCTCGTACTCCTCTTTGTGTGGGCATCCACTGTCACGTCCTCCCCGGCTCCACGTCGTCCCCTTCCTAGGCCTCACCATCGTCCATCGCCTTGGTGCTCTCGGCACGACGTGGTCAACGAGGTCAATGACATTCCATCGGAAGAGTACTATACGTGGAGAGGCTGACAGCTGGGTCCACGGCCACAGCCTAGTTTTTGTGTGATTTGCCAAGTAAGTCGCTTTGTCAGGCCTGTTGGGCTGCAAATCTTTCAAGACGAGGAGAGCTTTCATTCGGCTGGCCGAGAAAATGGCCCATCAGTAATGAGAAATGGGCTGTACATTTTTAAAACACATCAAACCGGCAATTAGTTTCAAATATCTTTTTTTCATTTCGAGATTTTAAATTACATTAATTTTTATGCGTGGAGAATTTGTTGGATTTTATATTGATATACATTTATTTTTAAAATCAGTTTGAATGTGAGTCAAAATTTCGGGATTAAAAACAGTTCAGACCGCACCGAAATATGCAAAATTTTGTATAATTTTTTAACCATGGCCACAATATGGGCTGTAATGCTAACAAAAAGAATATGGGCTCCAAAAAAACCTTAATAATTAGCAAATGGGCTGTAAATTATTAGAAATAATGGCAGATGGGATGTATGTTGTTTTCCACAGATTTGAGGCTTTCCTAAAAAAAGGTTGACGCACAAGCAGTGACTGTTGGATGGCCATCCAACGGCCGTCGTGCTTCTTCAATCTTTGCTCTTCCTGCTCCAGCCGCTCAAACAAGCGCTGGCGGGACTGCCTGCTCCCTCCTCCCCATGATCGGCTCTACTGCCGTGCATGCCTCACCGCCCCACCGTACTCCCATCGCTGGCCTAGCCATCCCTCTACTCACCCACACCCGCTGTTATTCTCCGGCGATGGCAGACGAACCAGTAAACCCTCATACAGTCGTACTCCCCTCCGCGTGTGAAACAACTACCGAGTCTTCCCTGCCTCCGTGTCGTTCCCTTCTAGGCCTCGCCGTCGTCCACCGCCCTGGTGCTCTCGGCGCAGCCTAGTCAACGTGGTCAAGGACCGACATACATCTGAAGTGGACTGTACGTGCAGAGGCCGACAGCTGGGTCCATGGCCGCACGCAAGGAAATGCCTCCTTATTACGCGCAAAATAATGATTCCTCCACCTGACATCAGGGACCCACCGAAAGGGCCTCTGTATTTCGTGAAAAAAATGTTACCGCCGCTGACAGCTCGGACCCACCAGCTATATCT
This sequence comes from Triticum dicoccoides, assembly GCF_002162155.2. Lineage (NCBI taxonomy): Eukaryota > Viridiplantae > Streptophyta > Magnoliopsida > Poales > Poaceae > Triticum > Triticum dicoccoides. The sequence goes on along the minus strand of NC_041382.1, from coordinate 514,521,388 downwards.
TCGCACGCAAGGAAGTGCCTCCTTATTACGCACAAAAAAATGAATACTCCCCCTGTTAGCTGGGACCCAGTATAGTGGCAGGCTGACTTGTGGGCCTACTAAGTTGACGGGGACGGAGGGCTTTGTCAACTTAGTCAATATGCACAATTCTAGCTCCAGTGACCGTATGATGTCCATCCAACGGCCGTACTGCTCCTTCAACCTCTAGTCTTCTTGCTCCAGCCGCCCAAACCAGCACCGGTCGTGCCTCGTGCTCCTGCCTCCCATGGCCGGCTGCGATGCGGCGGAGGCCTCACCGCCCCCTACTACTCCCACCGCTGGCCAAGCCATCTCTCTACTCACCCACACCCCCTGTTATTCTGCGGCGACGGCAGCCTCACACCGCAGCGAACCAGTGAACCCTCGTACTCCTCTACACGTGGGCATCCACTGCCGCGTGTTCCCCGGCTCCGCGTCGTCCCCTTCCTAGGCCTCGCCGTCATCCACCGCCCTGGTGCTCTCGGCGCGGCGTGGTCAACGTGGTCAAGGAACGGCTTCCATCGGACATGGACTGTACGTGGAGAGGCTGACAGCTGGGTCCACGGCCGCAGCAAGCAAGTGCCTCCTTATTATGTGCAAAATAATTATTCCTCCACCTGACAACGGGGACCCACCGGACGGGCCACCGTATTTCGCGAAAAAAACATTTCCCCCTGACTGCTGGGACCCACCAGCTACACCTTCACACGCAAGGAAGTGCGTCCGGGCAAAAAAAACAAAATGATTCGCCCCCCTAACTGCTGGGACCCACTAGCTACATCTTCGCACACAAGGAAGTGCCTGACAGTCGGGACCCACCTGGTCGAAGCGTACGTAGCATTGTCATTCTGGTCGCGAACGTGTACGTACATACTGGTCGATGTCGAGGCGCGCACGTGTCATAGTAGAGGCGCGCACGTGTCATAGTAGAGGCGCGCACATAGCATGTACACGTACGTACAATGGCCAAAGTGCAAGAAAGAAAATACGGCCACGTATGTGTACATACGGGCGGGGTCTCAAACGCCTACTTGCGCATACGTACGGCCAGGGCTCGTGTACATGGCTGGGTCGGAACGGAGAAATAGCGTCATCTTCGTGTTCATGGGGAGGCAACGGAATGCGTCGTGTTCATGAGGAGGCAACGGAATGCGTCGTGTTCATGGGGAGCCAACGGAATGCGTCATGTTCATTAGGAGGCAACGGAACGCGTGGGAGCCAACCGGCTGGGTCGGAACAGAATGCGTGGTCGTGTTCATCGGGAGGGCTTAGACGGAACAGGCGATGGAAACGAGGCCTGGCGTATCGCACAACTGAGGAAACAGACCTCCTACGGTTGAAACGGGGGTCCTGTTGATCGGGAGGGGTGTGGCGTACCGCAAAATTGAAGGAAACGAACCTCCTACGGTCGAAACGGGGGTCCTGTTGATCGGGAGGGGTGTGGCATACCGCAAAACGGACGAAACAGACCTCCTACGGTCGAAATGAGGGTCCTGTTGATCGGGAGGGGTGTGGCGTACCGCAAAACGGGACTCCATGGGATACTGTTCATCTCCACCGTCGACCTCCTCCAGCCTCCACGGGCTCCTATTCATCCAGCCTCCACCGTGCGCTACTCCACCGTCTACTACTGTTCAACCACCCCTCCACCGTCTACTATTCATCTAGATCTCCACACCACGGGGTCATGTTCAACCACCCCTCCACGGGCACCCCTCCACCGTCTATTGTTCATCCAGCCCTCCACCACACCACGGGGTCCTGTTCATCCAGAGGCAACGCCACCGCTCATTGTTCATCCAATCGATCGGCTTCAGTTAGCAGCAGTAGCGAAGGAATCGCTCAATCAGGTTCAGTTAACAGCCATCGATCGATCGCTCGGGTTCAGTAATGCGTAGCTTGCAGTGCAATCGCTCAGGTTCAGTTAGAGCCCAACGCCTCGCTCGGGTTTAGTTAGAGCCAATGCCTCGCACACATGCATGTACGTGTACGAGAGAAACATGCATCGCTTGGCCCCCGACCTCCCACCGTAACCGGGAATTCCCCGAAATTTTCCTCGCCCTTGCTTCTACCACGGTTTTTCCGTCATGGACGGCCCAAAGAATGTCATGCAGCCGCGTCTCCGGCCCGCCCAGGACGAAAAGCCCATTTTCTGTCATGATTTTTTGTCATAGAAGTAGGAGCCCACCACATCTATGATGATACCGGGTTTTGTCACAATTATCATCATAGAAGTGTCATATGTATGACAGAAAAAAAATTCGTTCGGCCCAAAAATGTCACAGATGTGTCTTTTTTTTGTAGTGTAGGTTGAGCATCCTCATGAACATTTTCATTAACTTTATCACTAGTTTCAGGTTCATTACCAGATTGAGTTTCAGCATCAGAAATAGAAATATCATTTGGATTCTCATGTGTTTCAGTAATAGGTTCACTAGAAGCATGCAAAGTCCTATCATTTTTCTTTTTCTTCCTTTTAGAAGGACTAGGTGCATCTATATTATTTCTCTGAGAATCTTGCTCAATTCTCTTAGAATGGCCTTCAGGATACAAAGGTTCCTGAGTCATTCTACCACCTCTAGTCATAACTCTAACAGAATTATCATTATCTTTACTATTCAATTCATTGAGCAAATCATTTTGAGCTTTAAGTACTTGTTCTACTTGAGTGGTAACCATAGAAGCATGTTTACTAATAAGTTTAAGTTCACCTTTGACATTAGCCATATAATCACCCAAGTGTTCAAGCATATTTGAATTGTATTTCAATTGTCTACCAAAATAAGCATTAAAATCTTCTTGCTTAGCCATAAATTTATCAAACTCATCTATGCATGGGCTAGCAAACTTAGTAAATGGGATTTCAGCTTTATCATATCTATAGGGAGAATTTACCTTTACTACCTATGTCGGGTTATCAAGACCATGAATTTCTTCAATAGGTAAGGGATTAAGATCATATGTTTCTTCAACAGGCGGTAAATTAAGACCATGTATTTCTTCAATAGGAGGTAAATTCTTAACATCTTCAGCTTTAATACCTTTTTCTTTCATAGATTTCTTTGCCTCTTGCATATCTTCAGGACTGAGAAATAGAATACCCCTCTTCTTCAGAGTTGGTTTAGGAATAGGCTCAGGAATTGGCTCCGGAGGTGTCCAATTATTTTCATTTGTCAACATATTATTCAATAGAATTTCAGATTCATCCGGTGTTCTTTCCCTGAAAACAGAACCAGCACAACTATCCAGGTAATCTCTGGAAGCATCGGTTAGTCCATTATAAAAGATATCAAGTATTTCATTTTTCTTAAGAGGATGATCAGGCAAAGCATTAAGTAATTGGAGAAGCCTCCCCCAAGCTTGTGGGAGACTCTCTTCTTCAATTTGCACAAAATTATATATATCCCTTAAAGCAGCTTGTTTCTTATGAGCAGGGAAATATTTAGTAGAGAAGTAATAAATCATATCCCGGGGACTACGCACACAACCAGGATCAAGAGAATTAAACCATATCTTAGCATCACCCTTTAATGAGAACGGAAATATTTTAAGGATATAAAAGTAACGAGTTCTCTCATCAGTAGTGAACAGGGTGGCTATATCATTTAATTTAGTAAGATGTGCCACAACAGTTTCAGATTCATAGCCATGAAAAGGATCATATTCAACCAAAGTAATTATATCAGGATCAACAGAGAATTCATAATCCTTATCAGTAACACAGATAAGTGAAGTAGCAAAAGCAGGGTCAGGTTTCATCCTAGCATTTAGAGATTGCTTATTCCATTTAGCTAATAACCTCTTAAGTTCGTATCTATCTTTGCAAGCTAAAATAGCTAAAGAAGCTTCTTTATAAAAAAATAACCCTCGGGAATAACAGGCAAGTCTTCATCATCAATTTCATCAGTATTATCAGATTCAATATTTTCAATCTCTCTAGGCTAGCAAGTTGTTCATCAAGAAATTCACCAAGTGGCACAGTAGTATCAAGCATAGAAGTAGTTTCATCATAAGTATCATGTATATCAGAAGTGGCATCATCAATAACATGCGACATATCAGAACAAATAGCAGAAGAAGGTTTAGGTGTCGCAAGCTTACTCAAAACAGAAGGTGAATCAAGTACAGAGCTAGATGGCAGTTCCTTACCTCCCCTCATAGTTGAGGGATAAATCTTGGTTCTTGGATCGTTCAAATTCTTCATAATGATGAGCAGATATAAATCCCAAGTGACTCAAAGAATAGAGCTATGCTCCCCGGCAACGGCGCCAGAAAATAGTCTTGATAACCCACAAGTATAGGGGATCGCAACAGTTTTCGAGGGTAGAGTATTCAACCCAAATTTATTGATTCGACACAAGGGGAGCCAAAGAATATTCTCAAGTATTAGCAGCTGAGTTGTCAATTCAACCACACCTGGAAACTTAGTATCTGCAGCAAAGTATTTAGTAGCAAAGTAATATGATAGTAGTGGCAACGGTAGCAAAAGGTAACAGTAGTAAAAGTAATGTTTTTGGTATTTTGTAGTGATGATAGCAATAGCAACAAAAAAGTAAATAAGCGAAGAATAATATATGGAAAGCTCGTAGGAAATGGATCAGTGATGGAGAATTATGCCGGATGCGGTTCATCATGTAACAGTCATAACCTAGGGTGACACAGAACTAGCTCCAGTTCATCAATGTAATGTAGGCATGTATTCCGAATATAGTCATACGTGCTTATGGAAAAGAACTTGCATGACATCTTTTGTCCTACCCTCCCGTGGCGGCGGGGTCCTTACGGAAACTAAGGGATATTAAGGCCTCCTTTTAATAGAGTACCGGAACAAAGCATTAACACATAGTGAATACATGAACTCCTCAAACTACGGTCATCACCGGTAAGTATCCCGATTATTGTCGCTTCGGGGTTAACGGATCAGAACACATAATAGGTGACTATAGAATTGCAAGATAGGATCAAGAACACTCATATATTGATGAAAACATAATAGGTTCAGATCTGAAATCATGGCACTCGGGCCCTAGTGACAAGCATTAAGCATAGCAAAGTCATAGCAACATCAATCTCAGAACATAGTGGATACTAGGGATCAAACCCTAACAAAACTAACTCAATTACATGATAGATCTCATCCAACCCATCACCGTCCAGCAAGCCTACGATGGAATTACTCACGCACGGCGGTGAGCATCATGAAATTGGTGATGGAGGATGGTTGATGATGCCGATGGCGATAGATTCCCCTCTCCGGAGCCCCAAACGGACTCCAGATCAGTCCTCCCGAGAGGTTTTAGGGCTTGGCGGCCCCTTCGTATCGTAAAACGTAATGAATTCTTCTCTTTGATTTTTTCTCCCTGAAACACAATATATAGAGTTGGAGTTGGAGTCGGAGGAGCTCCAGGGGGCCCACGAGGTAGGGGCGTGCCCCCCACCCTCGTGGACAGGTGGTGGGCCCCTGGCCTTCATCTTTTGTAGGTATTTTTTATATTTTCCAAAAAGTTGCTCCGTGAAGTTTCAGGTCATTCCGAGAACGTTTGTTTCTGCACATAAATAACACCATGGTAATTCTGCTGAAAACAGCGTTAGTCCGGGTTAGTTCCATTCAAATCATGCAAGTTAGAGTCCAAAACAAGGGCAAAAGTGTTTGGAAAAGTACATACGACAGAGACGTATCATTAAGCAACCTTGATCGAGTTTTGCAGAGATGTGAAGAAACTAATCTTGTCTTGAATTGGGAAAAGTGCCACTTTATGGTTAATGAAGGTATTGTCTTGGGGCATAAAGTTTCTGAAAGAGGTATTGAGGTTGATAAAGCCAAGGTTGATGCTATTGAAAAGATGCCATGTCCCAAGGACATCAAAGGTATAAGAATTTTCCTTGGTCATGCCGGTTTTTATAGGAGGTTCATTAAGGACTTCTCAAAAATTTCTCGGCCTCTGACTAATTTATTACAAAAAGATATACCATTTGTTTTTGATGATGATTGTGTAGAAGCATTTGAAATACTTAAGAAAGCATTGATCTCTGTACCTATTGTTCAACCACCTGATTATGCTGTAGGTGTTGTTCTAGGGAAAAGAGTTGATAATAAATTAAATGTTATTCAATATGCTAGTAAGACTCTAGATAATGCCCAGAGAAATTATGCTACTACTGAAAAAGAATTCTTAGCAGTTGTCTTTGCTTGTGATAAGTTCAGACCTTATATTGTTGATTCTAAAGTAACTATTCACACTGATCATGCCGCTATTAAATATCTTATGGAAAAGAAAGATGTTAAACCTAGACTTATTAGATGGGTTCTCCTCCTACAAGAATTTGATTTGCATATTGTTGATAGAAAGGGAGCTGAGAACCCCGTTGCAGACAACTTGTCTAGGTTAGAAAATGTTCTTGATGACCCACTACCTATTGATGATAGATTTCCTGATGAACAATTAAATGTCATAAATGTTTCTCACACTGCTTCATGGTATGCTGATTATGCTAATTATATTGTTGCTAAATTTATACCACCTAGTTTCACATACCAGTAAAAGAAAAAGTTTTTCTATGATTTGAGGCAATACTTTTGGGATGACCCACACCTTTATAAAGAAGGAGTAGATGGTGTTATTAGGCGTTGTGTACCTGAGCATGAACAGGAATAGATCCTACGCAAGTGTCATTCCGAGGCTTATGGAGGACACCACGCTGGAGATAGAACTTCACATAAGGTATTGCAATCCAGTTTTTATTGGCCTACTCTCTTCAAGGATGCCCGTAAGTTTGTCTTATCTTGTGATGAATGTCAAAGAATTGGTAATATTAGTAGACCCCAAGAAATGCCTATGAATTATTCACTTGTTATTGAACCATTTGATGTTTGGGGCTTTGATTATATGGGACCTTTTCCTGCCTCCAATGGATACACACATATTTTAGTTGCTATTGATTACGTTACTAAGTGGGTAGAAGCTATTCCAACTAGTAGTGCTGATCATAACACCTCTATTAAGATGCTTAAAGAAGTTATTTTTCCAAGGTTTGGAGTCCCTAGATATTTAATGACTGATGGTGGTTCACATTTTATTCATGGTGCTTTCCGTAAAATGCTAGCTAAGTATGATGTTAATCATATAATTGCATCTCCTTATCACCCACAGTCTAGTGGTCAAGTAGAATTGAGCAACAGAGAACTCAAATTAATTTTGCAAAATACTGTCAATAGATCCAGAAAGAATTGGTCCAAGAAACTTGATGATGCATTATGGGCCTATAGAACTGCATATAAAAATCCTATGGGTATGCCTCCATATAAAATGGTTTATGGAAAAGCATGTCACTTACCTCTCGAACTAGAACATAAGGCTTATTTGGCCATTAAAGAGCTCAACTATGATTTCAAACTTGCCGGTGAGAAGAGGTTATTTGACATTAGCTCACTTGATTAATGGAGAACCCAAGCCTACGAAAATGCCAAGTTGTTTAAAGAAAAAGTCAAAAGATGGCATGACAAAAGAATACAAAAGCGTAGATTATGTAGGTGATTATGTATTATTATACAACTCTCGTTTAAGATTTTTTACAGGAAAACTTCTCTCTCAATGGGAAGGTCCTTACGTTATCAAGGAGGTCTATCGTTCCGGTGCCATAAAAATCAACAACTTCGAAGGCACAAATCCGAAGGTGGTGAACGGTCAAAGAATTAAACATTATATCTCAGGTAATCCTATAAATGTTGAAACCAATGTTATTGAAACCGTAACCCCGGAGCAATACATAAGGGACACTTTTCGGAACGTTTTAGACTCCAAAAAGGAATAGGTATGTGGTACGGTAAGTAAACCGACTCCAAAACAGTTCTAATGGCAATTTTCTTCCGTTTTGGAATATTTAGAAAAATAGAAAAATAAGAAGCAGTCCGGGAAGGACATGAGGGTGGAGGGCGCGCCCTACCCCCTGGGCGCGCCCCCTACCTCGTGGGCACGTCGTGTGCTCTCTGGACTTTGTTTTCTTACACAACACGTATTTTGGTCGGTAAAAATTCATTATATAACCTCCCGAAGGTTTTGACCCCCGTATCACACAATTATCCTCTGTTTGTGTTTCGAGTTGTTGCTGATGTAGATTAGAGCAAGATGTCTTCACAAGAGTCAGTCAGGGAGAGCCGGGTGTCTCATCCGGCACCGAGATCAATGACAAACAACAATGATGACCACTTTGGGCCAGCAACAGAGGAAGAGATGGAGGCTGATTTGAAGAGGATAGATGCCATGGAGGAGGATCAAGAAGTCACTTATCGATTTCGAGCTGGATTCACAATGGGGGAACTGCAGAGCTCGGCTATCCCAAATTCGGTTATCCCTTCCAATGTTAGATTTCTTTCTTATGAAAATATGAAGAAGAGAGTCACTTGTTCTCCCGCAGCTATGCAACACCCTTGGGTGCTAGAAGCTTTGGCCGTTACAGGAAAGCTTCGAAAGGAAATAATGGACCTGAAGCAGCAAATCAATAAGCTCGAGGAGGAGAATCGTATCCTGAGGGGCATCATCGCCAAGAATATCACATCACCATCCCCGAAGAAGGAGACATAATCACATGGGTATGGGCACTCCCCTTGGCAACCGCCAAGCTTGGGGGAGTGCCCCGGTGTCGTATCACCATCACTTCTATCTTTACCGTTTTCCTTAATTCGATCCTTTTGGTAATATCTTGATCTAGTAGAATAAAGTTTTAGTATGATCTAGTTGTGAGTTTTGCTTTATGATCCTTCTATGTAATCGAGTCCGTGAGCTATATATAATAAAGATTAGTGTTGAGTCAAGGGCTTGATTATTTTGCCATGATCTTGAGTGAATAAAAGAAAAGAGAAAGAAATAAAAAAGAAATAAAAGAGATCATATGGATCTTATGGAGAGTAATGAGCTCACATAGAAAAAGTATGATGAATAAAAGCTGTTGAGAGTTGACAAACATAGTTTTGGTCATCGTTGCAATTAATAGGAAGTAATAAAGAAAGAGAGGTCTTCACATATAAATATACTATCTTGGACATCTTTTATGATTGTGAGCACTCATTAAAATATGACATGCTAAATAGTTGACGTTGGACAAGGAAGACAACGTAATGGGTTATGTTTTCTTACATATGAGATAAATAATCTTGTCATGGATCATCCAACATGATTGAGATTGCCTTTCCCCCTCATGCTAGCCAAATTCGTTGCACCAAGTAGAGATACTACTTGTGCTTCCAAACACCCTTAAACCAGTTTTGCCATGAGAGTCCATTATACCTACCTATGGATTGAGTAAGATCCTCCAAGTAAGTTTTCATCGGTGCAAGCAATAAAAATTGCTCTCTAATTATGTATGACTTATTAGTGTGGAAGAAAATAAGCTTTATATGATCGTGTGATATGGAAGAAATAAAAGCGACACACTGCATAATAAAGGTCCATATCACAAGTGGCAATATAAAGTGACGTTCTTTCGTATTAAGATTTTGTGCATCCAACCATAAAAGCGCATGACAACCTCTTCTTCCCTCTGCGAAGGGCCTATTTTTTACTTTTATCTCCTACCTTACATAAGAGTCATGGTGATGTTCACCCTTCCTTTTTACGTTTTATCTTTTGGAAAGCACAACATGTTGGAAAGATCCTGGTATATATGGCTAATTGGATGTGAGTTTTCATGAACTATTATTGTTGACATTACCCTTGAGGTAAAATGTTGGGAGGCAAAATTATAAGCCCATATCTTTCTCTGTGTCCGATTAAAACTCCATACCCATAAGTATTGCGTGAGTGTTAGCAATTATGAAAGACTATATGATAGTTGAGTATGTGGACTTGCTGAAAAGCTCTTATATATTGACTCTTTCCTATGTTATGATAAATTGCAATTGCTCCAATGACTGAGATTATAGTTTGTTAGTTTTCAATGAAGTTTATGATTCATACTTGAAATAGTGATTGAATTATTACTCTAGCATAAGAGATCATATGACAAGAATTATATAAGTTGTTGTTCTAAGAATGATCATGATGCCCTCATGTGCGTATTTTATTTTTATCGACACCTCTATCTCTAAACATGTGGACATATTTTTCGATTTCGGCTTTCGCTTGAGGACAAGCGAGGTCTAAGCTTGGGGGAGTTGATACGCCATTTTGCATCATGCTTTTATATCGATATTTATTGCATTATGGGCTGTTATTACACATTATGTCACAATACTTATGCCTATTCTCTCTTATTTTACAAGGTTTACATAAAGAAGGAGAATGCCGGTAACTGGGATTCTGGGCTGGAAAAGGAGGAAATATTAGAGACCTATTCTGCACAGCTCCAAAAGTCCTGAAACTTCACGGAAGTCATTTTCAGAATATATAAAAAATACTGAGCGCAAGAAGTTCACCAGGGGGCCACACCCTGCCCACGAGGGTGGGGGGCGCGCCCTACCCCCCTGGGTGCTCCCCCTACCTCGTGGGCCCCTTGGTGGCCCTCTGATGGCCATCTTCTGCTATATGAAGTCTTTCGATGAGGAAAAAAAATCAGAAGCCATCTTTTCGGACGAGACTCTGCAGCCACGAGGCGGAACCTTGGCGGAACCAATCTAGGGCTCTGGCGGAGCTGTTCTGCCGGGGAAACTTCCCTCTGGGAGGGGGAAATCATCGCCATCGTCATCACCAACGCTCCTCTCATCGGGAGAGGGCAATCTCTATCAACATCTTCACCAGCACCATCTCCTCTCAAAACCCTAGTTCATCTCTTGTATCCAATTCTTGTCTCTAAGTCCAGGATTGGTACATGTGGGTTGCTAGTAGTGTTGATTACTCCTTGTAGTTGATGCTAGTTTGTTTACTTGGTGGAAGATCATATGTTCAGATCCTATATGCATATTAATACCCCTCTGATTATGAACATGAATATGCTTTGTGAGTAGTTACGTTTGTTCCTGAGGACATGGGAGAAGTCTTGCTATTAGTAGTCATGTGAATTTGGTATTCGTTCAATATTTTGATGAGATGTATGTTGTCTCTCCTCTAGTGGTGTTATGTGAACGTCGACTACATAACACTTCACCATTATTTGGGCCTAGAGGAAGGCATTGGGAAGTAATAAGTAGATGATGGGTTGCTAGAGTGACAGAAGCTTAAACCCTAGTTTATGCGTTGCTTCGTAAGGGGCTGATCTGGATCCACATGTTTCGTGCTATGGTTAGGTTTACCTTAATACTTTTGTTGTAGTCACGGATGCTTGCAATAGAGGTTAATCATAAGTGGGATTCTTGTCCAAGTAAGGACAACACCCAAGCACCGGTCCACCCACATACCAAATTATCAAAGTACCGAATGCGAATCATATGAATGTGATGAAAACTAGCTTGACGATATCCCCATGTGTCCTCGGGAGCGCTTTACATCATATAAGAGTTTGTCCAGGCTTGTCCTTTGCTACAAAAAGGATTGGGCCACCTTGCTGCACTTTATTTACTTTTGTTACTTGTTGCTCGTTACCAATTATCTTATCACAAAACTATCCGTTACCTATAATTTCAGTGCTTGCAGAGAATACCTTGCTGAAAACCGCTTATCATTTCCTTCTGCTCCTCGTTGGGTTCGATACTCTTACTTATCGAAAGGACTATGATATATCCCCTATACTTGTGGGTCATCAGATACCAATTCGTTAAGTGCTTAAATTTTGCGTGTGGTGTATTACCCAAACACAAACTTGTTGGAATCAAAGTTAAGAAGTTCACCATCTCAGATTTGGCGAGGGATCATGGAAGGAAGAGATACTCTCAAGTTGGGTCTTATAAAGCGTATTAACTAGTCAGGATACAAAAGTCTGGGAACAAAATTGGTTACCAATGGATTATAAGTTGAGACCAGTGTGGCGAAACCCATGGATCCCCCCCCCCACTATGGTTGATGATCTTATTGACCCGGTGAATGTTGTTTGGAATCAAAACTTGCTGGAGCATCATTTTCTTTCAGATTGACAAGGAAATTATTTTGAGTATACCTTTCAGTTCTAGAAGACAAGCTGATTTTTGGACATGGCATTATGAGAAAAGTGGTGGTTTCACGGCTCGACCAGCTTACGGAATGTTAGTGAACATAAAAACACAGAGAGGACTGTCTTGAACATAGATGTGGACAATCCAATGCAGAGGGAGAGAAGAAGTCTTGGACTAAATTGTGGAAAGTCCAAGTGTCATCGAAAGTCAGAGTATTTGCTTGGAGGCCTGCAAAAATGTCACTGCCAATAGGGGATGTTCGTATGCACTGTAAGATGGCTAGCAACGATTTATGTACAATATGCAATGCTTCGGTGATTCTTGGAGGCATTCATTGCTTGATTGCAATATAGCAAGGGGTGTTTGGGCACTAGTGGATGATGAGCTAGTTGAGCATATGATTTCAAATCAGTCACCTGATGCGAGGATATGTCCATTTTGGTTATTTGATACCCTATCTTAGAATGATCTCGCAAGAGTGTTGGTTACCATGTGGTCGATTTGGTGGGCAAGGAGAAGAGCAATTCATGACAATGTGCTCCAGAATCCTTTATCCACCATTTGCTTCATGAACAAATATTTAGAAGAGTTAGATATATCGAACAAATGTGTACAGGTCTGCTCTGCTGCACCAAAACTGGGAGATGGGAAAGCTAAGATGAAGTGGATTTCCCCTGGTGATTTTAGGTATAAGATAAATGTTGATGGGGTTTGTCTAGGGACGGCCGCCGGGGTGAGGCTGCTACTATTTGTCGGGACGTCAATGGAGCCTTCCTGGGTGTTTCTGCTGTTTTCATTGAAGGGCTCATCAATCCTGCTAATCTTGAGGTTGTTGCATGAAATGAGGCACTTGATTTAGCTGTTGATCTCAATGTCAGTTCCATCAAAGTGGCCTCTGATTCCCTTGAGGTGATTTCCAACCTAATAAGTAAGGCCTCATGTGATTATGCTACAATCCTAAGAGATATTTATCGGCGTCCACTATGGACATTAGCTTGGCGCAGAGGGATTGTTATGCAGCGGTGGCGGTCCACATCGCATGTAGCTGCTTGGATTGCGGAAAAGTGGTGGCGACAACACATGTGTGGTGTTCATGGTGGTGCTATTTGAGCACCCGGTCTCGAGCTCTGAGGTGAAAGCCTAGGTCTAATGCCTGGCAATTGCGATGTTTTTACGTCGTTACCTTGTTGAAGGCATTGCTCAGATATGCTCTGGCTGATTCTTCAGGATGAAAATCTAGATTCTGGCCTTGAATGGTTTGATCCATCGACGGAGGCACTTAAGCGTCACTCCCTTCCTGAAGGCGTTGTTGTTGAAGAACCTCGTCCTCCGTGTGGTGTCATGAGATAGTTGATACGAATATGGTCATTTTTATAGTTTGTTGATTAATGGATCCGATCACTTCTTTTTTTTTCATTGCCTACGCATAGCTTTGGTCTTGTATGACTTTGCTATTTCCTGGCATGTCTTTGGTGTGTGTGCGTAGTGTTGGTTGTGTGTATCTTAATTATGTAGAGGCCGGGTGTATACTCACTGTGTTTGTATTCTCTTGATGCTTCATTTTGAGTCAACAAAATCCACCCTTTTATCGAAAAAGCTTTTAAGGAGGTGTCTTTTGTTAATGAGGGAAGACAAGCCAATACTGAAGCTCATAAATTAGTAAAGGCGGCTGCTTCCTTAGGTGTTGGCCGACATGTTTGGCTAGGTACTACTCCTGATATTACTTGTATCCCATGGAGCATCTTAAATGAATAAAAGGCCATGTTCTACTAAAAAAGTTGTTTCCATGGTCCACTTTGCTTCAATGCACATAGTAGTTTGATCAACAATACATGCTTCGAAAAAGGCAAAAAATGGTTTAAAAAATTAATTACTAGCTTTATAAGTCTAGGGCAAAAATTGGTGGTAATATTTCTTTTAAAATATTTATCCAATTTAAAAAGTGTTCATTATACTTATAAAACTGACACGTAATTTGGAAAAATCATACATTTTTAAAAATAATATATATTTCCAAAATAAATGATAAATATTTTTCATATATAGGATGCACATTTTTAAGTACAACCTAACATTTTTTAATACGCTATGAAGATTTTAGTAATATTTTTTTTAATACACGATGAATATTTTTGAAGTGCATGTTAATTTTTTTAAAATACACTATGCACATTTTTAATACATAATGAGCACTTTTTATTACCAATGAATATATTTAATACAAAATAAAATTTATTAATGCATGATAACATTTTGGAATAAATTATGAACATATTTTAATACACACAGAACATATTATAATACATGTTGAACTTTTCTTCACTACACGCCTACCATTTGTTAATATACGATAAACATTTTTGAAACACATGATGGATGTTTTCTAAATACATGGCAAGCATTTTCTAATACACTGTACTTTTTAGAAACACAAGAGGATTAAAAAAATAAACAAGAAGAAGAAAAAAGAAAACAACAATAGAAAATTTAAAAAGAAAAAAATAAAAGAAAGAAATAAACGGGATAAAAAGGTCACATGAAATAAATGTGCATGTATCAGTTAAAAATGATCATGTATTTGTGAAAAAATGTTTATATCTTTTGAATATGAAAGAAATGAAAACACACAAAAAAGAAACAAAAGAACAAAAAAAGGCAACAAAAGATAGGGAAAGGGAAAATAAAGAAACATGAAAATGGACAAAAAAAATAATGTAGATTGAAGAGGAAAAATAGAAGATACAAAACCAGACAAAAAAAAACTTGGCTACCAAACACCAAATAAAGAATCAAACAAGAACAACTGAGTTTACTCTAAGACCATTCCATCCATCAAGTGGTATTGTGCTGGCCCACTTCCAGAACAAATATAGGCGGAGTGATGCTTTATCTCACGATAGGCGAGATATAGCATTCCTAAGAGGAGACAAGCTAACTAGGAAGATTATCGATTAGCTAGAAGTGCCATTCCTCTCCCAAAAGGGAGGCATGTCTCGTATGTATGCCCGCGAGATAGACGTTGGCAGCCCTTCCCTAATTATACGAAGGGTTGGTTTCCCGTAAAAGACCTCAACCCTCACAAAAACAAGCCAACCACGGTTTTATGCAGAAAAGATTAAAAAAAGCTCCACCACGATTGAGCGAAGTGGGCCATGGCCTAATTGTGTGCAATTAAGACGGGTGTCTTCTCGCCTCGCTTTAATCCTTCAATTAATCAAGGGTGTGTGGTATATGCATACACTTTTCAATGGTAAGGCATGTGTGTTTGTGGCGAGGTGATGCCATCCACCAACCACGCATGGTTTAAACTAGCGCATCACTATATCATGTTTTGGCCAATGTATAATTTGATATGTTTTATCAATTGCTCACAAACAATGCCTTTAATGTTAATTTGGGTGAATATACACATGCAGTGGCGAAGCTTAGCATAGACAAATAGGGGCCATGCCCACCCCTAATTTGTGCATTTATTGAAGAGCATGCAAGATTTTAGGCGTAACTAGTGTCTCAACTAGAGATTAGCCCCTCCGTCCCTACTAATTTGCCCCCCTTCAAGTCATGGTCACCTCTTAAATGTTGCTCAAGCTTTGCCGTTGTAAACATGCATCAGACTATGAGAGCTTCTTCATTTGGTTGTCATCTTGGGTAGCATGTACATCACAATGGCTAATCCATCCAAGTGTGCCCAAACTGACGGAAATTTCCCACAGGGTTTAGAATGGCAGTCTATATCATAGAGAAGTGACACTACAAAACATGCTAGAGATGTCGAGCCATACCTCGAACAACACCTTCTTCCACAAACGTCATCTCCTCTTTAACCAATCAGTTGCGCACTAAGTGGTTCATGTCCACCCATCAAAATGCCCACATATTGCTCTCAGGATAGCTAATGTTAATCTCTTGGGAACCTTTTCCAGTAAGTGCATTTGAAGGATGAGGGTCATTGTGTGTGGTCCAGGTCACATGCCATCATATTAGGGTTTGATCCATGTAGCGGCTTGCGGTTAAGTAAACTGCACTGCCAAGTTTAGGGAATCGATTTAACCATTTTAAATGGACTCACTAGCAATTTGAAAGACTCGTCATGCATTGTTCATGGATTAATGATTGACCTATTGTCCTTTCTTGTATCGGTTGTAGGGGTGTTTGATTAGGCATTTACTTTGGCTTTGTGATTTTGGATACTAGACCCAAAAAACATATTTATGTGTTAAAAGCCAAAGTTAAGCATTACCAAAAAAACCAAGAGTCGTGGCCTTCAAAGTTCTAATGTTAGCCACTTAAACTTCTTAATTGGAATTCTGGGTCCGGTAGGTGATTTTCGTGGTTTCATGTATGCAAGTGATATGTCGGCATATTTCATTTATTTCTTACATTTCCAGCGACTGATTCTGACTCTATAGGTGGTGGAGACCATGATGTACATTTTGGGTGTTTAGTTATGGTTCAAATTTTTTACTTTTTGTATCCAGTTGCAAACTGCAGTGTCATCAAGATTGTGTGGCGGTGCAAGAGAAATGGGTCTCTCAACTCTCATTTTTAACAAATGCACAAACCTTATTAAAATGAAATGACAATTACATCATTTATGGAAGGGTACAACTTTATTCAGAGGTTCCTCAAACCAATAAAAAGTCAAAAAAATCTAGCTAGCTTAGCAAGCTCACGAGCAACTTTATTTTCTTCTCTATTATAATGTTCTAACATAGAGATAGGAAAATCACAAGCAAAATGGTAACAATTGTCGAAAACTATTGTCGCCATAGCCGCAATGTCCTCCATTCTTCATAGTGTCAATGACCTCCAGATTATCATAATTAATAATGGGTCAGTTGCATCCCACCCTTTGCACAAGGGAGAGATTGAATCTGAGCACCAAAACTTCAGTCGCCAGGACATCTGCACACCAGTAGATTTTTTAGTTCCCCTGAGCAATGATATTTCACTTACAATCCCTAGAGATCATCCCAACCGTACCCCTAAGCAAGTCTTGATAAAAAAAACATCGACATTAAGTTTAACAAACCCACATGGGGCGGATCCAACCCTCTCTTTTAAGGGTAGCATTTGAAGAGGAAGCGAAACATAGTTTGTCATTAGAGCATGAATCCACATAGTAATATGATAAGCATCTGGAACTATCTCTTCATGAACCAATTTACGCCTTACCCACCACAAATACCAGGCGGGAATGGCGATCATCTCACAAACATTCTGAAGACCCATAAGAGACAAATCCTGATTTTTCAAATGGGTGTCTCGACTCTATCTGCCTCCGTGAAGTGATTTGTCCAACACGGTCTTAATGGTGTAGAAAAACAGATGCCCAAGGGGCAACTAGCAACACACCATAGATTCGATTAGTTATTGCAAGAGTCTTCTCTTTTTTGCTGGGGTTGAAAGAGTCTCAATGGTGGAGCATGGTGAATTTCTTTTCCTTTGTCTGGATCAGTGAAAATTTGATCACATTGTTGTGTTCCGTCAAAAAAGGCACGGTGAGCAATCTTCCAATCATTCAAAAAATAGTCAAACGAAAATATTTTGTGTTATGTATCAAGTTTGTTTTACAGTTCCGAATCAATATCTTTAAATCTATGAAGAAAAATGTCTTTTAAAGAAAAAGTTTAGAGTTGTGGCTAATTGGCCGTCATAATCAAACATACATGCAATGGAGCACCTCGCTTTCCTCCACAAGCAACTTCTCCTAGGACGAGGGTTCCCCTCCTCCTGCCACCGCCGCCGCTGACCTGCATCGTCTCTAGTGGCCTTACGGCCATGGATGCGGGATGGATCCTGGCCTTTCCTGGTGAGAGGACTCCTACTTCATTTTATGTGTTTTTTGAGCTTTTTTAGGGTTCGTGTCCTACTCGGGAAGGTAAGGTAGCGACGGCTCTCTGAAGAAGGAATAAGGTTCTCCCTGCTTAGCCTCCGTCTTGACGATGCGTCTAGCGTTGTCGGAGGGCGTGTTGAGGTGTGTCTCCGGATGATCTTGCAGGATTTGGTTGATGTTTTTCTTTGGTGGAACTGTTTGGATCCTTCCAGTCTACGCTTCTCTTTATCGTCGCGGTTGTTGTTCAAGTGCGCTGATCCTTTAGAATTTTAGCACGACGACCTCGTGATTGTCTATTACAATAAAGTTTGCCCGACTCCGATGAGAGAGAGGCGATGATGACGCCGCATGTTTGGCTTGCTCACATGCTTTTAGTCGTTATATGGACATGAATGTAATTTGTATTATTTGTGTCCTTTGTATTGCCATGATGTTTGATGAATAGATTGAAAGTTTTTTCGCAAAAAGTACATGCCATGGTGACAAATTGATTTTTTTTTGTTGTTGTTGAACTCAGTTTTGTGCTTAGCATGGAAGAGGTAATTAACAAACAGGAATCACACGGCTTGCGAAGCCAGACGCATGCACAAAACCAAAAGGCATGACAGATTTTACATTGAACACGCATGCGCAGAAGCAGCCCTTGAGCAGCCTAAGGACGACGCACATGCATGAACCAAAGCTAGTTAATTCACTACTTCTGGAAGTAGTCCTCGGTCCTGCCCTTGAACCCGATCTGGCCGAAGGTGAGCGCGATGAACAGACCCAGGTGCCACGTCACCAACCACAGCCTGCAGTGTCAATGATATTTAACCAGAATCAAACCCCAAGTTGAAACACAAGCATATATACTGCTGGTGACTAGTGCGTGTGTGTGATGACGAGTGGTTTGGGTTTATCCTGACCAGAACTGCGACTGGAGAGCCGGGGGCGAGGGGAAGTGGGCGAGCTCCTCGCCGATGCTGGAGAAGAAGAGCCCCGTCAGGCTGTTGCCGTTGATCAGCGGGATGCTCGACGGCGCCAGCCACCCGATCAGCCCGAACCCGATCACGTTCAGGTCCCTCCGCAGCCAGTCCCGCGGGAACCTGATCGCCCAGCAACGCGAAACAAACAATCCGTCAGTGACACGGCAACTCACACGCCGATGTATGTGTAAAACAGAGTCGTCTTTTTACGTCATGCAGGTGATCCTGCCGTTCCTCTCCAGGTTCCTTGTCATCAGCGGGTTCCTCGCCGACACCCGGCCGCCACTCGTGAAGCCTACGCACGTACGTACACAGATCCAACATTTCAACACACACAACATAAATGTCAAATAAGAGGTCGACTATGGCACGTACTGGTAGAGAAGGCTGGCCGGCGGGCGAGCGCGGCGCCGGCGAGGCCGGAGACGGTGGAGGAGGCGGCGGCGGCCATGTCTAAGCTGGTGTGCTGCGATGCGAATGGTCGTACGTCTCCGTGTGGAGCACCGGCCGGCTAGCTCTTATTTCCTGGTGGGTGCTGCCTGCTACGGGCACGGATGGAGACGCGCGGTGGCGAGAGCAAACGAGAGGGGGAGATTGTTGTGGGGCCATTCCTGATGTGGATCACTTGCAGTGGATGGAATAGATTTGTTGCCGTAGGAGCGGCCTATGGGGATGCTCCACTTGGATATGTGTGGATAAGGCCTGGTATATCGATGGTGACCTTTATCCTAGCTACACTCGGAGCTTCGCCTGTTTCCAGTAGTGAGGTGCTGAAATCACAAATTCATCTTTCGCTTTAGCAATTGATCTACATATGTGGTGGTGGCTGCACACATTTGTGAGTGATTGTGTAGCTCAAAAAAGGCCTACCCAATGTAATTCAATCTTTTAAACGATGAACTCACTTTACTATTAATCTTTTTGAAAGAAAAAAATTACTTTATTAATTCAATGAAGTTAGTACAAGGACGAAGAGAGCACGGGTGAAGAAACTTCAAGACTGAATTATTGTATCATGTCTAGCAAATTTTCCGAATTGACATAGATAGCCTACCTACAAATAAAAGGCTCACATGAATGCACCACATCTCTACTTCTTCTTGATCGGTGAGCGCTTCGGTCAAAGGATGGTGGAACGATAACCTTCAGATTCGTCTCAGCTCGCCCAAAGCCCTTGCCTCATTGATGATGCTCATCTCATGGGAGATTTGGTCCGAGCGCAACGCGAGAGTCTTTCGCAACGTTGCAGTCCCTCCGGTGGTAATCATTAACAAGATCAAGCAAGAGGTGTCGCTTTGGGCTTTGGCAGGTGCCAAGCACTTGGGTATTGTAATGCCGCGAGAGTAATCTTTTACCTTTTGCCGCTTGCGGCTTTGTCTGAAACCTTCTTCTTAATCGATGAAATGGCAAATCTTTTGCCTCGTTTCAAAAAATAAATAAAGGAACTGATTCTAGCTTTTTCTCTCTACGCCGTGGCTGTTGGGGAAATGCCCTTTGATTCTCGAGTGTATACACCGTATGGGAAAAACATTAACGGAAAAGTCAAAAAATTCTGCAACATTTTTTGGAATAAACTTGTCTTTCTTTTGCACTAGTTAAATTTTTGCGAAGGAAAAATCCCGATTGATTTCAAGGAATTCTTTTTTTTGCTACAAGGTACTATTCACACCTATTTGGCCTTAATTTTTTTCTTCTATAGTCAACAGGGGTTTCACTCTGCAGAAATATTTTTACAAGTACAATAGAAGGTCAACTTTATTTAAAAAAAGATCAGATTTTTTTTACCTTTTTAATTACTATTTCCTCCTTGAACTAAAACTGTGACAAGTATTTTGAAACGGATGGAGTAAATTTTCTTATGTTATACGCGGAAATGTATTGAAGATCGATTTGAAAAAAAAACTAAGCTGCTGGAAGGGTAAGCTTATGTTATACGAAGGTCGGCTGATACTGATAAACTCAGTACTCACGAGTATGCTGATGTTTCTTTTGTCTTTCTTTGAAGTGCCTGTAGGGGTACGGTCGTACGGAAAAGGTTGAACTTCTATCGATCACGATTCTTTTGGCATAGCGACGAAATAAAGAGAAAGTATATGCTTACCAAATGGGGTATTATTTGTGGGCTGAAGGATTAGGGTGGTCTCGAAATTGAGAATTTAGAGGTAAAGAACAGAAGTCTGCTCAGTAAATGGCTGTGCAGGCTCTTTGTTAGGACCGAAGGTACGTGGGTATAAATTTTGTGTAATAAGTACTTGCAATCTAAGACCTTGGCCTAGTTTACCGTTAGACCTAATGACTCACCTTTCTAGAAGGGGCTAATGAGAACGAAAGCAGCTTTCTTCCATAGAACTCAATTCATCATTGGAAATGGTAATTCAACTAGATTCTGTGAGGATACCTAGTTAGGGAGACACCTTTAGCCACACAATATCTGTCTCTGTATAATTTTGTCCAACGCAAGGACTCTTATGTTGCTACAATACTATAGTCCAACCCTTTAAACATTCAATTCTGAAGATCTTTGGTAGGAGACCGATGGGTAGCATGGTTGCATCTGGTGAGAAGGTTGATGGATGTTCACCTCTCTGATGAGCCTGCTAGTGTTGGGGAACGTTGCATGGAAAATAAAAAAATTCTACGCACGCGCAAGATCTATCCATGGAGATGCATAGCAACGAGAGGGGGAGAGCATCTACATACCCTTGTAGATCTCTAAGCAAAAGCGTTTATCAACGTGGTTGATGTAGTCATACTCTTCGCATCCAATCACGATCCAACCAATCTAGTGCCGAACGGACGACACCTCCGAGTTTAGCACACGTGCGGCTCGATGGCGTCTCCTCCTTCTTGATTCAGCAAGCGGGAAAGGATAAGTAGATGGGATCACAACCAACACGACGGCGTGGTGGTGATGATGGTGGTGGACCACTGACAGCGCTTCGCTAAGCGTCGCCAGGACGAGGCGGTGGAACTACGGAGTAACGGGAGAGAGAGAGAGAAAGGCGCCAAGGGCTTGGTGTGTCCTCTTGGGGCACCCCTCCCCTCTATATATAGGTGGAGGGGCATGGGAAACAGCCCCTCCAAGCCCTAGGGTGCAACTAAGAGCATCTCCAATAGATGATGTATATTTTGGTGCTCCAAACCGGCGATGGTCCAAATTTGGAGCACCAAAAAGTGCTTTTTACATCTTCGAAAAAGGCTCAACTCCAACAGATGGTCCAAATGGAGATGGAAATAAAAGAGCAACTCTAATAGATGGTCCAAAACGAAGATTAAAATGACCAACTACTAATTCATCTCAACATAGTTCAAACATGAAATTCAACATAGTTTCATACACAAATTCAACTACTACTTATTCTAACTACTAGATGAAACTATTCCTCGTCGTTGGAGCTACAGAATTGCTCCCAGAACTCGTCCTTGGTCGGGTCATCGCACCCTCGTCCTCCTCCTCGAAGTGACCCCAGTCCTCATCCGACGACTCGATAGGGATCACAGTCGAGGGGCCAGCCTCGTCCTCCTTCTTCACCCCCTTCTTTTTCGCCTCGACGTCGTGCTTCCACTAGTGCTCCAGCTCGGCCTGGACGTACTGCGGATGCTCTCACGCAAACCGATCCATCATCACCTCGTCGCTCTCGCCGGGAGCGACGACAACTGCCGGTCTCTTCTTCGCCTTCTTCGCCGGCATCTCCTCCATCCCGTTGCCCTACGGCACGAGCCATTCCGCCACCTGCTGGGACTCGACCTCCGGGAAGTTGAAGTCCGTCTTCGGTCGTCTGGCACGCTACACCGCCACGTCGTAGGCACACGCGGCCTCATTGGCGGTGGGATACGTGCCGAGCCACCAACTCCACCCGACGTAGGAGAACTCCACTCCGAAGTTCCCGGAGAGCTTCATCCTTACACCGAAGAAACTGGACTTTCCTTTTGGCGTCTTCTTTGGCGACATCGATGAGCGGGCGGTGGCCGAGCGGGGAGCGACTCAGAGATGCGGCCGAGCGGGGAGCGGGGCGGCGGCGTGTGGAGCGGGACGGAGGCGGACGGAGCGGGACGACGGCGTGCGGTGCGGGCGGAGGAGGACGGAGTGGGACGGTGGCGTGCGACGCGGGGCGGAGGTGGACGACATGGGGCGGCGGACGAACCAGAGGCGAAGGAGGCCGGAGAGGAGGCGGGCAGAGCGGGGCCGGGCAGAGGCCGACGGAGCGGGGCCGAATGGATGACTGACCAGAGGCGGAGGCGGTCGGAGAGAAGGCGGACGGGGTTGGGGCGGGGTGGAGGCGGCCAGAGTGGAGGCGGACATGATGGGGCGGCGCGACGGCAGGCAGTGGCCCAGGCGGGGTGGAATCGGTGTCGGGGGGCTGGATCTACGGCGGGCCGGCGGCCGAGCGGGGAGCTGCGGCGGGCGGTCACGGGCGGGTAGTCACGTGGCGGAAGGAGAATGATATGGTGGTTGGTCATTTGGCGGGCGACCGCGGTTTTACATCAGTTGTATCTCGTGATGTAAATTTGCATCACGAAGTTTTCAATTTTACATCTTCGGAAGGCGGTGATCCAATTTTTTTTACATATGGACCGTCTGTTGGAGCAGCGCTTTTTGCTCTCGAAGCTCCAAAAGTTAGTTATTTTTACATATGGACCGTCTATTGGAGACGCTCTGTAATGTCCTGAGACCGATGTGCCAGGTGTCCTCTAGTTTAGTCGCTGCGTTGCCATGTCATTTGCTTGCGTGTTGCATTTCATCATGTCATCATTTGCTTATCATCTTCATGTTTTTCAAAACTTGCATTCGTTCGGGTTCTCCGAGTTCTCTCCGTTGTCCGTTCTGAGCCCAACCACACTTGCACGCGTCCGCGACATGTCCGAGATAGTATTTTATAAGTGGCCGGAAAATGTTCTCGGATTGGGTTGAGAGTTGGCGTGTGGTCTAGTTTTGGTGTAGGTAGACCGCCTGCCAAGTTTCATCGCAATCGGAGTTCGTTTGACGCCCCAACGTTTTCGGTCTCCGGAAACAGTCGCCGGCCTCTCTCTCTCTTCTCTTCTCTCAGCTCGAGCCCTTCTGCACAGTCCACTACCTACCGCCAGGCCCTACCTAATCGCTCTCGTCAGTCCGTGGACCTCCTCCCGCGCGCGTCCGAAATCTGTCCCGGACCCGACCCGGACAGTCGTTACCTTTGGATCCGGATCATCCCCAAACATCTACAAAACATCACCGTTTTATCATTTGGATTTCCTAACCCATTTATTCTCGACCGTCGAATTTCAATCAGATAATCCAAACTCCCCTCTTTCCCTATATATAGACTCCCTAGTCTAATTTAGGACCTAACCCTAAATTTTAGGCCTCGTGTCCCATCCACCCATCGCCGCCGCCGCCACTACACCAAATTCCCCTTGGGATCTCCCCTGCCAGTTCCCCCCCAACCAGCCTCCACCTTCCCCTCGATCCATTCCACGCCCGAGATCCTCCATCCACCCGCACGCAACCAGCATCTACCTCCTCTCGCAGAGGCACTCACCTCGACCCCGAGCGGATCAAGCCAGCCGTCCCCGCCGGCGATGGGCAACACCAGACCAGCAGGACTGGGCCTTCCTCTCCCTTCTCCCCTCTTTTTTTCCTCGTGCTCCCCGGCTCTCTCTCACGATCTCCCTCTCTCTGTTTTTCATCAGCTGCAGCTCGCCATCGCCTTGGTCAACTCTCACCGGAGCTCAGTCGACGCCCCGTTGGCCGGATCCGGCCCGGAAACAAGCAGATCCTTTCATCCTCGACGAGCTCCGCCTCCCGTTCCCGTCGCTCCACCGTGCGCCAAGTTCCCTGTCATCGTGCCCTGCTTCTGCATCCTCCCGCTCGTCTCTGTGCGCGCTGAAAACGAGTGAGCCGCCGCCTGCGTGACCCGCTGCTTCGAGGACGAGGACGCCCAGCGACTAGCGCCCAAGTCGACTCCCTTGCATCGCCTGTTGCTGCGCCAAGTCCACCGGCAAGCCGCCGTGCCAAGTCCGCCTACAAGCCGCTGCCGCGGAGCCTCTGCATCAGCCGCTACATCGCCTCTGCATCGAGCGCCGCTCGACCCCGCCTTGCCCGCTGCTTCTGCTGCTTCCTGCAATGCCAAGCCGCCTCCCTTCCCTCGAGTCCGTCCAGATCCGCTAAGTTCCGCCGTTCGCCGTGGCCGTGGAGCTCGTCGGCGTCGTCCTCGTGCCGTCCCAGCCTCGTCGCCGTTTGCCTCCTCGCGTGGCCTCCTTTGTTCGCACGCACGAGGCCAGCGCCTCTCCCAGGCCCAGCTTAAGCCTGCCGTCTCGCCCGAACTGGGCCTTGGCCCATGG
>NC_041382.1:514452237-514496090 GCF_002162155.2 Triticum dicoccoides | reverse complement strand
TTTCCAGTTGGCCCAGACTTGCACCAGTTTCAGCCCGTGGATGTTTTTTTCAGTCTCTGTGAATTTAGCTAATTTCCAGGGAATTGCAGTTTTACAGTTTGGACCCTATACTTCATGCATTTAATAATTTCACAACCGTGCATCGGATTAAAACAAACTTAATATGAAACTTGCTTAGATTTTTATCTAGTTTCATAATATGTCATTTTCACCCATGTTTAAAATGCTTAAAATGATGTTTGTTTAAATTTGCTCCTATGTCATGCTAAAATGCTTTATTCCATAACTAAATAACCGTAGCTCGGTTTTAAATAATCTTTATATGTAAATGGGGTAGAAAAATGCCTAGTTTAACATGGTGGCTTCACTTTGCATGCTTAACAACTCTAAAATTATGTTTAGGGCAGAACAGCACCAAACCTAATATATGCATATGGGGATTTATCGGAATTGTTGTTCGTTGCTTCCGGCCTCATTTAAACTTGCCTAGATAGGTAGTTTTCATTTGCTTCACCCTCTTGACATGCTAGCAACATTTAATCTTGTTGGGTACATAACCGAGAGAGAACTAAATAATGGATGTGGTGTTCCGTCAATATGCAACCCGTTGCATATTGAGCTCCACTTAATTTGTAGTTTTGGTTGTTGCACTTTGCCATGCCCTCTTTAAACCGGACATGCATCATACTTCTTTGTGCATCATGCCATGTCTATGTGGTGGTTGTTTACTATGTTGTGTGCTTCTTCTCGGTGTGCTTCTTCGGGTTGGTTCCGATAACGTCGCGTTTGTGAGGAACCGTTCGTCTACGTCCGTTTGTCTTCTTCATGGACTCGTTCTTCTTCCTTGCGGGATTTCAGGCAAGATGATCATACCCTCAAAATCACTTCTATCTTTGCTTGCTCTTTCGCTATGCCTATGCTACGATGCCTACCACTTGCTTATCATGCCTCCCATATTGTTGAACCAAGCCTCTAACCCACCTTGTCCTAGCAAACCATTGTTTGGCTATGTTACCGCGTTGCTCAGCCCCTCTTATAGCCTTGTTAGTTGCAGGTGAAGATTGAAGTTTGTTCCCTGTTGGAACATGGAGATGTTGTTCCTTGTTGGAACATGTTTACTTGTTGGGATATCACTATATATCTTATTTAATTAATGCATCTATATACTTGGTAAAGGGTGGAAGGCTCGGCCTTATGCCTGGTGTTTTGTTCCACTCTTGCATCCCTAGTTTCCGTCATATCGGTGTTATGTTCCCGGATTTTTCGTTCCTTACGCGGTTGGGTAATAATGGGAACCCCTTGATAGTTCGCCCTGAATAAAACTCCTCCAGCAATGCCCAACATTGGTTTTACCATTCGCCACCTAGCCTTTTCTTTTCCCTTGGGGGTCGCGCGCCCAAGGGTCATCATTATTTTAAACCCCCGGGCCAGTGCTCCTCTGAGTGTTGGTCCAGCCTGTCAGCCGCCGGTGGCCACCAGGGGCAACTCTGGGCTGGCCTACCGGAAGTTAAGACAATCCGGTGTGCGTTGAGAAAGAGATATGTGCAGCTCCTATCGGGATTTGTCGGCACATTCGGGCGGTGTTGCTGGTTTAGTTTTACCTTGTCGAAATGTCTTGTAACCGGGATTCCGAGTCTGATCGGGTCTTCCCGCTAGAAGGAATATCCTTCGTTGACCGTGAGAGCTTGTGATGGGCTAAGTTGGGACACCCCTGCAGGGATTTGAACTTTCGAAAGCCGTGCCCGCGGTTATGGGCAGATGGGAATTTGTTAATGTCCGGTTGTAGAAAACCTGAAGTTGACCTTAATTAAAATGCATCAACCGCGTGTGTAACCGTGATGGTCTCTTTCCGGCGGAGTCCGGGAAGTGAACACGGTGTTGGAGTTTTGCTTGATGTAGGTTGTTTTAGGATCACTTCTTGATCATACTTTCTCGAACGTGCTTTGCCTTCTCTTCTCGCTCTCATTTGCGTATGTTAGCCACCATATATGCTAGTCGCTTGCTGCAGCTCCACCTCATACCTTTTACCTTACCCATAAGCTTAAATAGTCTTGATCGCGAGGGTGTGAGATTGCTGAGTCCCCGTGACTCACAGATACTTCCAAAACCAGCTTGCAGGTGCTGATGAGCCCTTGCAGATGACGCAACCAAGCTCAGGAGGAGCTCGGTGAAGATCTTGTCCTTTGTGTTGTTTCGTTCTAGTTAATCAGTAGTGGAGCCCAGTTGGGGTCGATCGGGGACCTTTGTCACATTTGGGGTTCTTCTTTTATTTTGGCTCCGTAGTCGGGCCCTAATTGTATTTGGATGTTGTAATGCTTTATTCATGTAATTGTGTGAAGTGGCGGTTGTAAGCCAACTATGTATCTCTTTCCCTTATGTATTACATGGGTTGTGTGAAGATTACCTCACTTGCGACATTGCTTTCAATGCGGTTATGCCTCTAAGTCGTGCTTCGACACGTGGGAGATATAGCCGCATCGAGGGCGTTACACGCTCAAAGGGGGAGAGGACTTGGACTCCAAGTCCAATCCTATTTCTACTAGGACTCCTTCCTTTTTTGCCTTCCCTAGCCACATGGGATTTTGAGGACTTGGTGCGCCTAGTCCAATAAGGCCAAGGCGCCTCCCCATAGCCCCTGCTAGCCCTTGGGTCGTGGTGGACCCACTTGTGGACTTCCGGACCCCTCCGGAATCCTCCGGAACCTTTTGGAAGCTTCCCAGTACAATACCGAAAAACTGCACCTTTTTCCGGAACCCAAAATATGACTTCCTATATATAAATATTTACCTCTCAACCATTCCGAGACTCCTCGTGACGTCCGGGATCTCATCCTCGACTCCGAACAACATTTGGTTACCACTCATCGAATATCCCAATACTACTCTAGCGTCAACGAATGTTAAGCGTGCGACCCTGCGGGTTCGGGAATGTAGTCATGACCGAGACACCTCTCCGGTCAATAGCCTATAGCGGGACCTGGATGCCCATATTGATTCCTACTTATTCCACGAAGATCTTTTATCAGTTGAACCTTTATGACAACATACGTAATTCCCTTTGTCTGTCGGTATGTTACTTGCCCGAGATTCGATCGTCGATATCTTCATACCTAGTTCAATCTTGTTACCAGTAAGTCTCTTTACTCGTTCCATAATACATCATCTTGTAACTAACTCCTTAGTCATTTTTCTTGCAAGCTTCTTGTGATGATGTATTATGGAGAGGGCCCAGAGATACCTCTCCGTTACATAGAGTGACAAATCCCAATCTCGATTCACGCCAACTCAATAGACACCTTCGGAGATACCTGTAGAGCATCTTTATGATCACCTAGTTATGTTGTGACGTTTGATAGCACACAAGGTATTCCTCCGGTATCTGGGAGTTCCATGATCTCATGGTCGAAGAAACATGTATTTGACATTAAGAAAGTAGTAGCAATAAACTGAAGGATCATATGATATGCTAACGGTTGGGTCTTGTATATCACATCATTCTCCTAATGATGTGATCCCGTTATCAAGTGACAACTCATGTCAATGGTTAGGAAACCTTAACCATCTTTGATCAACGACCTAGTCTAGTAGAGGCTCACCAGGTACACGGTATTTGTTTATGTATCCACACATGTATTTAAGTTTCCGGTCAATACAATTCTAGCATGAATAATAAACCTTTATCATGATTTAGGAAATATAATAATAACCATTTTAGTATTGCCTCTAGGGCATATTTCCATCAGTCTCCCACTTGCACTAGAGTCAATAATCTAGTTCACATCGCCATGTGATTAACACCCATAGTTCACATTGCCATGTGACTAACACCCAAAGAGTTTACTAGAGTCAATAATCTAGCTCACATCACCATGTGATTAACACCCAAAGAGTAATAAGGTGTGATCATGTTTTGCCTGTGAGAGAGGTTTAATCAATGGGTCTGCTACATTCAGATTAGTATGTATTCTACAAATTTATATGTCTACAATGCTCTGCATGGAGCTACTCTAGCTAATTGCTCCCACGTTCAATACGTATCCAGAATGAGACTCATAGTCATCTGAATTGGTGTCAAAGCTTGCATCGACGTAACCTTTTACGACGAACTCTTTATCAACTGCATAACCGATAAACATTTCCTTAGTCCTATAAGGATAATTTTGCCCGTTGTCCAGTGATCCACTCCTGGATTACTGTTGTACCCCCTTGCCGAACGCATGGCAAGGCACACATCAGGTCTGGTACACAGCATGGCATACATAATAGAACCTATGGCTGAGGCATAGGGAATGACTTTCATTCTGTCTCTATCTTCTGTCGTGGTCGGGCTTTGAGTCTGACTCAATTTCACACCTTGCAACACAGGAAAGAACCCTTTCTTTGACTGGTCCATTTTGAACTTCTCCAAAACTTTGTCAAGGTATGTGCTTTGTGAAAGTCCTATTAAGTGTCTTGATCTATCCCTATAGATCTTGATGCCCAATATATAAGCAGCTTCACCGAGGTCTTTCATTGAAAAATTCTTATTCAAGTATCCTTTTATGCTATCCAGAAATTCTATATCATTTCCAATCAGCAATATGCCATCAACATATAATATCAGAAATGCTACAGAGCTCCCACTCACCTTTTTCTAAATACAGGCTTCTCCATAAGTCTGTATAAAACCATATGCTTTGAACACATCATCAAAACATATATTCCAACTCCGAGATGCTTGCACCAGTCCATAGATGGATCACTGGAGCTTGCACACTTTATTAGCACCTTTAGGATCGCAAAACCTTCTGGTTGCATCATATACAACTCTTCTTTAAGAAACTCGTTAAGGAATGCAGTTTTGACATCCATTCACGAGATTTCATAATCATAAAATGCGGCAATTGTTAACATGATTCAGACAGACTTAAGCATTGCTACGGGTGAGAAAGTCTCATCGTAGTCAACCCCTTGAACTTGTCGAAAACCTTTTGCGACAAGTCAAGCTTTATAGACAGTGACATTACCATCAGCAGTTGTCTTCTTCTTGAAGATCCATTTATTCTCAATGGCCTGCCGATCATCGGGCAAGTCTACCAAAGTCCATACTTTGTTCTCATACATGGACCCTATCTCAGATTTCACGGCCTCAAGCCATTTATCGAAATCTAGGGTCATCATAGCTTCTTCATAGTTCATAGGTTCGCCGTGGTCTAATAACATGACTTCCAGGACAAGATTACCGTACCACTCTGGTGCAGAACGTGTTCTGGTCGACCTACAAGGTCCAGTAGTAACTAGATCCAAAGTTTCGTGATCATCATCATTAGCTTCCTCTCTAGTTGGTGTAGGCATCACAGGAACATTTTCTCTGATTTGATACTTTCCAATTCGAGAGAAGGTACAATTACCCCATCGAGTTCTACTTTCCTCCCACTCACTTCTTTCAAGAGAAACTCCTTCTGTAGAAAGGACCCATTCTTGGCAACAAAGATCTTGCCTTCGGATCTGTGGTAAAAGGTGTACCCAATAGTTTCTTTGGGTATCCTATGAAGGCGCACTTCTCCGATTTGGGTTCGAGCTTATCAGGCTGAAGCCTTTTGACATAAGTGTCACATCTCCAACCTTTAAGAAACGACAACTTAGGTTTCTTGCCAAACCACAGTTCATACGGTGTCGTCTCAACGGATTTAGATGGTTCCCTATTTAACGTGAATGCGGTTGTCTCTAATGCATAATCCCAAAATGATAAAGGTAAATCGGTAAGAGACATCATAGATCACTCCATATCTAATAAAGTATAGTTACGACGTTCAAACACACCATTACGCTGTGGTGTTCCAGGTGGCGTGAGTTGTGAAACAATTCCACATTGTTTTAAATGAAGGCCAAACTCGTAACTCAAATATTCACCCCCATGACCAGATCGTAGAAATTTTATTTTTTGTTACGATGATTCTCTACTTCACTCTAAAATTCTTTTGAACTTTTCAAATGTTTCATATTTGTGTTTCATTAAGTAGATATACCCATACCTACTCAAATCATCTGTAAAGGTTAGAAAATAATGATGCTCGTCGCGTGCCTCAACACTCATTGGACCGCATACATTGGTAGATATTATTTCCATTTTGTCGAGGGTTCTTGTGGCGTAGAAGGGCAGAAGCAAATGGTGGTAACGGCGCGGTTGCATGGGACATGGTGTGCACACCCAAATGGGCAGGTGGCTTGGGGCTGCCCAATCTTAGATGGATGAATGTGGCCATGCAGGCTCGCTGGCCGTGGTTAAAAATAATTGATGGGACAAGGCCGTGGAGTGAATTCAGGATCAAGGTTGCCGAGGAAGCAACCTTGTTGTGTAAAGCAGCCATGAGGTCTATAGCGCATTCTGGTCGGACAACATTCCTTTGGGAGGACCGATGGCTGGATGGGCGAAGAGTCCAGGAGATTGCACCTAGAGTGTATGAGTTGATTGCACCACAGACACGAGGAAGGAGGTCAGTTTGCGAAGCTATGTAGAATGGGTCTTGGGCAGCGGACCTTGGCCCCAACCTTGGACCGGATACGTTGCATGAGTTCTTTGCACTTTGGCAAGACGTTTCTGCTTGGGAAGCCAATGAGGATTTGTCGGATGAAATTGCCTGGTCATGGGAGGCGAAGGGACACTTCTCGGTCCGATCGGCTTATGCGGCTACATTTTGCGGAAGGGAGGTCATCCCTACGGCAGATCTAACATGGAAGTCGCGTGCCCCCATGCAGTGCAGATTCTTTACTTGGCTAGCAGTGAAGGACCGATGCTAGACTTCGGATCGCCTAACACGTAGGGGTCTACCTCACCAGGATGCGTGCCCGTTCTGTGATCAAGATGAGGAAACGATCAATCACATAATGCTTACGTGTGTCTTCGCTCGGACTGCTTGGGCGGCCATCTGTGGCTCGCTGGGCAAACCAGAATGGACACCCTCACCTAATGATGTGTTGGCTGACTGGGCCATTGACAAGAAGGGAGTAAACAATGTGGGCACAAAAGATCTACGCACCATTTTCGCGCTTGTTTGGTGGGAGTTGTGGAAGCACCGGAATGCAATTTTTTTATGAAGCTCGGCCATCTATCGTTCAGTTGTTGCAAAGAGTGAGAGAGGAGGGTGTAATCTGGTCCTCTGCGGGTCTACTAAAAGGGAATGTAACTCCCTTCTTTAGTAGGGTAGAGAGGTGGGTGAGTGGTGAGGATTAGCATGTAATAGAAATCATATAACAAATGGTGGAGGCACTCTTTGCCTTTCTTCTTTAATATATGATATGCACACTCGTGCATATTCGAGAAAAAACGAGTGGAAACCTACTATTAAAATTAAGATTAAAGATCATGAATGCTATGCTTTATGTGATTTAGCTGCTAGTGTTTCCATGATTCCAAAAACTTTGTGTGATGTGCTAGGTTTCGGTGAATTTGATGATTGTTCTTTAAATTTGCATCTTGCAGATTCCACCATTAAGAAACCTATGGGAAGAATTAATGATGTTCTTATTGTTGCAAATAGGAATTATGTGCCCGTAGATTTTATTTTGCTTGATATAGATTGCAATCCTACTTGTCCTATTATTCTTGGTAGACCTTTCCTTAGAACAATTGGTGCAATTATTGATATGAAAGAAGGAAATATTAGATTCCAATTTCCATTAAGGGAAGGCATGGAACACTTTCCTAGGAAGAAAATTAAATTACCTTATGAATCTATTATGAGAGTCACTTATGGATTGCATACCAAAGATGACAATACCTAGATATATTCTTGTTTTTATGCCTAGCTAGGGGCGTTAAACGATAGCGCTTGTTGGGAGACAACCCAATTTTATTTTTGTTACTTGATTTTTGTTCCAGTTTAGTAATAAATAAATCATCTATCCTCTGTTATGATTGTGTTTTTATGCTTTAATTAGTGTTTGTGCCAAGTAAAGTCTTTAGGATCTTCTTGGATGATTGTTGTTTGATCCTACTGAAAAAAACAGAAAGTATGCGCTCACAAGAATAATTTTTGTTTTTCTTTACCTAAGAGCGATAAAATACTGATTCCAACTGCAGTAGATAAATATACAAATTATTTAGGTCTTCCTAATTTGGTAGAATTTGTGGAGTTACAGAAGTATTCATAACCTACAGATTACTACAGACTGTTCTGTTTTTGACAAATTCTGTTTTGTGTGTGTTGTTTGCTTATTTTGATGAATCTATGGCTAGTATCGGGGGTATGAACCATAGAGAAGTTGGAATACAGTAGGTTTAACACCAATATAAATAAATAATGAGTTCATTACAGTACCTTAAGGTGGTGATTTGTTTTCTTATACTAACGGAGCTCATGAGATTTTCTGTTGAGTTTTGTGTTGTGAAGTTTTCAAGTTTTTGGGTAAAGATTTGATGGACTTTGGAACAAGGAGTGGAAAGAGCCTAAGCTTGGGGATGCCCAAGGCACCTCAAGGTAAAATCCAAGGACAGACAAAAGCCTAAGCTTGGGGATGCCCCGGAAGGCATCCCCTCTTTCGTCTTCGTCTATCGGTAACTTTACTTGAGGCTATATTTTTATTCACCACATGATATGTGTTTTGCTTGGAGCGTCTTGTATGATTTGAGTCTTTCCTTTTTAATTTACCACAATCATCCTTGCTGTACACACCTTTTGGGAGAGACACGCATGAATCGGAATTTATTAGAATACTCTATGTGCTTCACTTATATCTTTTGAGCTAAATAATTTTGCTCTAGTGCTTCACTTATATTATTTTTTAGAGCACAGTGGTGGTTTTATTTTGTAGAAATTATTGATCTCTCATGCTTCACTTATATTATTTTGAGAGTCTTTTAGAACAGCATGGTAATTTGCTTTGGCTATAAAACTAGTCCTAATATGATAGGCATTCAAGATGGGTATGATAAAAACTTTCATATAGAGTGCATTGAATACTATGATTCTTGATAGATGTTTTGAGATATAAAGGTGGTAATGTTAGAGTCATGCTAGTTGGGCAATTGTGAAATTGAGAAATACTTGCGTTAAAGTTGGCAAGTCCCATAGCATGCACGTATGGTAAACATTGTGTGACAAATTTACATCATGGGGTGTTCTTGGAGTGCTTTCCTTATGAGTGGCGGTCGGGGACGAGCGATGGTATTTTCCTACCAATCTATCCCTCTAGGGGCATGCGTAGTAGTACTTTGCTTTGAGGGATAATAAACTTTTGCAATAAGTATATGAGTTCTTTATGACTAATGTGAGTCCATGGATCATACGCACTCTTCCACAATTTGCTAGCCTCTACGGTACTGTGCATTGCCCTTTCTCACCTCGAGAGTTGGTGCAAACTTCGCCGGTGCATCCAAACCCCATGATACGATACGCTCTATCACACATAAGACTCCTTATATCTTCCTCAAAACAGCCACCATACCTACCTATTAGGGCATTTCCATAGCCATTCTGAGATATATTGCCATGCAACTTTCCACCGTTCTGTTTATTATGACACGCTCCGTCATTGTCATATTGCTTTGCATGATCATGTAGTTGACATCATATTTTTGGCAAAGCCACTTTCATAATTCTTTCATACATGTCGCTCTTGATTCATCACATATCCCTGTACACCGCCGGAGGCATTCACATAGAGTCATATTTTTGTTCTAGTATCGAGTTGTAACATTGAGTTATGAGTGAGTAAATAAAAGTGTGATGATCATCATTACTAGAGCATTGTCCCATGTGAGGAAAGTGAAATAAAAAAAGAGGCCAAAGAATCCCAAACAACAACAAAAAATGAGAGAAAAAGAGAGAAGGGACAATGTTACTATCCTTTTCCCACACTTGTGCTTCAAAATAGCACCATGATCTTCATGATAAAGAGAATTACATTGAAAATTATGTTAGGGAGCATTCCACATCAAAAATTCTGTTTTTCTATCATTTACCTACTCGAGGATGAGCAGGAATTAAGCTTGGGGATGCTTGATACGTCTCCAACGTATCTATAATTTTTGATTGTTCCATGCTATTATATTATCTGTTTTGGATGTTTAATGGGCTTTATTATACCTTTTTATATTATTTTTGGGAGTAACCTATTAACCGAAATCCTAGTGCAAATTGTTGTTTTTTTTGCCTATTTCAGTGTTTCGCAGAAAAGGGATATCAAACGGAACGAAACCTTCGCGAGGATCGTTTTTGGAACAAACGCAATCCAGGAGACTTGGAGTGAACGTCAACAAAACAACAAGGAAGCCACGAGGCAGGAGGGCGCGCCCAGGGGGGCCAGGCATGCCCCCCACCCTCGTGGGCCCCTTGCAGCTCCACCAACCTACTTCTTTCGCCTATATATACTCTTATACCCTGAAACCTTTGGAGAGAGCCACGAAACACCTTTTCCACCGCCGCAACCTTCTGTCCCCATGAGATCCCATCTTGGGGCCTTCTCCGACAATCTACCGGAGGGGGATTCGATCACGGAGGGCTTCTACATCAACACCATAGCCTCTCCGATGATGTGTGAGTAGTTTACCACAGACCCTCGGGTCCATAGTTGTTAGCTAGATGGCTTCTTCTCTCTCTTTGGATCTCAATACAAAGTTCTCCTCGATCTTCTTAGAGATCTATTCGATGTAACTCTTTTTGTGGTGTGTTTGCCGAGGTCCGATGAATTGTGGGTTTATGAACTTGATTATCTATGAATATTATTTGATTCTTCTTTGAATTCTTATATGCATGATTTGATATCTTTGCAAGTCTCTTCGAATTATCAGTTTAGTTTGGCCTACTAGATTGATCTTTCTTGCAATGGGAGAAGTGCTTAGCTTTGGGTTCAATCTTGCGGTGCTCGATCCCAGTGACAGAAAGGGAAACGACATGTATTGTATTGTTGCCATCGAGGATAAAAAGATGGGGTTTATATCATATTGCTTGAGTTTATCCCTCTACATCATGTCATCTTGCCTAATGCGTTACTCTGTTCTTATTAACTTAATACTCTAGATGCATGCTGGATAGCGGTCAATGTGTGGAGTAATAGTAGTAGATGCAGAATCATTTCGGTCTACTTGACACGGACGTGATGCCTATATTCATGATCATTGCCTTAGATATCATCATAACTATGCGCTATTCTATCAATTGCTCGGCAGTAATTTGTTCACCCACCGTAATACATGCTATCTCGAGAGAAGCCACTAGTGAAACCTATGGCCCCCGGGTCTACTTTACACCATATAAGTTTTCAATCTATAATTCTAGTTTACTATCTATTTTGCAATCTTTATTTTCCAATCTATACCACCAAAATACCAAAAATATTTATCTTACTATCTCTCTTAGATCTCACTTTCGTAAGTGACCGTGAAGGGATTGACAACCCCTTTATCGCATTGGTTGCGAGGTTCTTGTTTGTTTGTGCAGGTATTAGGTGACTTGCGTGTAGTGTCCTACTGGATTGATACCTTGGTTCTCAAAAACTGAGGGAAATACTTACACTACTTTGCTGCATCACCCTTTCCTCTTCAAGGGAAAACCAACGCATGCTCAAGAGGTAGCAGTCATCTTGCCCATGAGGCATGATTCGCAAGTATCAAATGATTCATAATCAAGTGATTCCAAAAGTCCATCCGCATGGAGTTTCTTCATGCGCTTTACACCAATATGACCTAAACGGCAGTTGAGGGAGTCCTGGACTATGGGGTCCTCGGGCATCCGACCTGTTATCTATGGACCGGACTGATGGGCTGTGAAGACATGAAGGCCGAAGACTGCACCGTGTCCAGATTGGACTCTACTTGGCGTGGAAGGCAAGCTTGGCGACTGAAGATTCCTTCTCATGGAACTGACTCCATGTAAACCCTAGATCCCCTCGGTGTCTATATAAACCGAAGGGGATAGTCCGGAAAGGACATCACATATACTCATTACCATACCCACATAGGCTAGACTTCTAGGGTTTAGCCATTACGATCTCGTGGTAGATCCACTCTTATAACACTCATATTCATCAATATCAATCAAGCAGGACGTAGGGTTTTACCTCCATAGAGAGGACCCGAACCTGGGTAAACATTGTGTCCCCCGTCTCCTGTTACCATCGATCCTAGACGCACAGTTCAGGACCCCCTACCCGAGATCCGCCGGTTTTGACACTGACAGCAGTGCCACAAGTATGTTGCACTATCATTATCAACTTTGCATCTTTTGGCATCAATATTATGAACATGTATATCATTACGATTGAGATTCAATAAAACATTTACATTAGGTGTATGAGCATAGAAAGTTTTATTCATGTAAACATAACAACAATTATTCTCTGACTTAGATGAATAACCGTATTTGCAATAAACAGGATCTAATCATGTTCATGCTCAACACACACACACACACACACACACACACACACACCAAATAACATTTATTTAGGCTCATCACTAATCTCGAAGGTAGAGGGGGTGTGCGATGGTGATCATATCAATCTTGGAAACACTTCCAACACACATCGTCACCTCACCCTTAACGAGTCTCCGTTCATTTTGCAACTCCTGTTTCGAGTTTCTAATATTAGCAATTGAACCGGTATCAAATATCCAGGAGCTACTATGAGCATCAGTAAAGGTACAAATC
Source organism: Triticum dicoccoides (assembly GCF_002162155.2). Classification (NCBI taxonomy): domain Eukaryota; kingdom Viridiplantae; phylum Streptophyta; class Magnoliopsida; order Poales; family Poaceae; genus Triticum; species Triticum dicoccoides. The sequence continues at coordinate 514,483,462 of NC_041382.1, read as the reverse complement.
AATAACATGTATATCAAATATACCGTTGTTTACTTTGCCATCCTTCTTATCTGCCAAGTATTTGGGGCAGATCTGCTTCCAGTGACCATTTCCTTTCCAGTAGAAGCACTTAGTTTCAGGCTTGGGTCTAGCTTTGGGCTTTTTCACGAGAGTGGAAACTTCCTTTCCGTTCCTTTTGAAGTTCCCTTTCTTTCCCTTGCCCTTTTTCTTGAAACTAGTGGTCTTATTAACGATCAACAATTGATGCTCTTTCTTGATTTCTACCTCGCCCGATTTCAGCATTGTGAATAGCTGATAGATCCATTTTGCATCATACTTTTATATTGATATTTATTGCATTATGGGCTGTTATTACACATTATTGTACAATACTTATGACTTTTATCTCTTGTTTTACAAGGTTTACATGAAGAGGGAGAATAGGCAGCTAGAATTCTGGACCGAAAAGGGTGCAAATCTGAGAGACCTATTTTGCACAAATCCAAAAGTCCTGAAAATTTACGGAGAATTATTTTGGAATATATAAAAATATTGGGCGAAGAAAATACCAGAGGGGACCCACCAGGAGGCCACAAGCCCGGGGGCATGCCCTACCCCCCGGGCGCTCCCCTATGGCTTGTGGGCCCCCTGGGAGGCCTTTGGTACCCATCTTCTTCTATATGATGTCTTTGACCTGGAAAAAGCATAAGGAAGCTTTGGGGACGAAGCGCCGCCGTCTCAACATGGAACTTGGGAAGAAGCAATCTAGGGCTTCGGCAGAGCTGTTCTGCCGGGGAAACTTCCCTCCCGGAGGGGGAAATCAAAGTCGTCATCATCACCAACGATCCTCTCATCGAGAGGGGGTCAATCTCCATCAACATCTTCACCAGCACCATCTCCTCTCAAACCCTAGTTCATCTCTTGTATCTGATCTTTGTCTCAAAACCTCAAATTGGTACCTGTGGGTTGCTAGTAGTGTTGATTACTCCTTGTAGTTGATGCTAGTTGGTTTATTCGGTGGAAGATGGTATGTTCAGATCCTTAATGATATTCAATACCCCTCTGATTATGAACATGAATATGCTTTGTGAGTAGTTACGTTTGTTCCTGAGGACATGGGAGAAGTCTTGTTACAAGTAATCATGTGAATTTGGTATTCGTTCGATATTTTGATGAGATGTATGTTGTCTTTCCTCTAGTGGTGTTATGTGAATGTTGACTACATGAAACTTCACCATGATTTGGGCTTAGGGGAAGGCATTGGGAAGTAATAAGTAGATGATGGGTTGTTAGACTGACAGAAGCTTAAACTCTAGTTTATGTGTTGCTTCGTAAGGGGCTGATTTGGATCCACATGTTTCATGATATGGTTAGATTTATCTTAATTCTTCTTTCATATCTGCGGATGCTTGCGAGAGGACTGAATCATAAGTGGGAGGCTTGTCCAAGTAAGGGCAGCACCCAAGCACTGATCCACCCACATATCAAATTATCAAAGTAACAGACGCGAATCATATGAGCATGATGAAAACTAGTTTGACAATAATTCCCATGTGTCCTCGGGAGCGCTTTGCCTTATATAAGAGTTTGTCCAGGCTTGTCCTTTGCTACAAAAAGGATTGGGCCACCTTGCTGCACCTTAGTTATACATGTTACTTGTTACCCGTTATGAATTATCTTATCACACAACTATTTGTTGCCGATAAATTCAGTGCTTACAGAGAATACCTTGTTGAAAACCGCTTATCATTTCCTTCCGCTCCTCGTTGGGTTCAACACTCTACTTATCGAAAGGACTATGATAGATTCCTGATAACCCACAAGTATAGGGGATCACAACAGTTTTTGAGGGTAGAATATTCAACCCAAATTTATTGATTCGACAAAAGGGGAGCCAAAGAATATTCTTAAGTATTAGCAGCTGAGTTGTCAATTCAACCACACCTGAAAGACTTAATATGTGCAGCAAAGTATTTAGTAGAAAAGTAGTATGGAAGTAGCGGTAACAATGGAAAAACTAACAATAGTAGTTTTGTAGCAATCGTAAGAGTGGCAACGGAAAAGTAACTTAGCAAAGATCAATATGAAATGAGCTCGTAGGAAATGGATCAATGATGGATAATTATGTCAGATGGCATCCATCATGCAACAGTTATAACATAGGGTGACACAGAACTAGCTCCAATTCATCAATATAATTTAGGCATGTATTCCAAATATAGTCATACGTGCTTATGGAAAAGAACTTGGATGACATCTTTTGTCCTACCCTCCCGTGGCAGTGGGGTCCTATTGGAAACTAAGGGATATTAAGGCCTCCTTTTAATAGAGTACCAAACCAAAGCATTAGCACTTAGTGAATACATGAACTCCTCAGACTACGCTCATCACCGGGAAGTGTCCCGACTATTGTCACTCTGGGGTTGCTGGATCATAACACATAGTAGGTGACTATAACTTGCAATACCAGATCAAGAACACAAATATATTCATGAAAACATAATAGGTTCAGATCCAAAATCATGGCACTCGGGCCCTAGTGACAAGCATTAGGCATAGCAAAGTCATAACAACATCAATCTTAGAACATAGCGGATACTAGGGATCAAAGCCTAACAAAACTAACTCGATTACATGCTAAATCTCATCCAACCCATCACGGGCCAACAAGCCTACGAGGAGATTACTCACGCACGGCGGTGAGCATCATGAAATTGGTGATGGAGGATAGTTGATGATGATGATGGCGACGGATTCCCCTCTCCGCAGCCCAAAACAGACTCCAGAGCTGCCCTCCCGAGGAAGAACAGGGCTTGGCGGCGGCTCTGTATCGTAAAACATGATGAATCCTTCTCTCTATTTTTTTCTCCCCAAACGTGAATATTTGGAGTTGGAGTTGAGGTCGGTGGAGATCCAGGGGGCCACAAGGACGGAGGGTGCGCCCCCACCCTTGTGGCCAGGGTGTGGGCCCCCTTCACTTGACTCTTTCGCCAATATCTTTTATTAATTCCAAAAATCATCTCCGTGAATTTTCAGGTCATTCCAAGAACTTTTATTTCTGCACAAAAATAACACCATGGCAATTCTACTAAAAACAACGTCAGTTCGGGTTAGTTCCATTCAAATCATGCAAGTTAGAGTCCAAAACAAGGGCAAAAGAGTTTGGAAAAGTAGATACGATGGAGACGTATCAACTCCCCCAAGCTTAACCCATTGCTTGTCCTCAAGCAATTCAGTTGACAAACTGAAAGTGATAAAGAAAAACTTTTGCAAACTCTGTTTGATCTTGTTGTTGCAAATATGTAAAGCCATCATTCAAGTTTTCAGCAAATATTATGAACTAACCATATTCACAATAACATTTAGGTCTCATATGTACTCATATCAATGGCATAATCAACTAGCAAGCAATAATAATAAATCTCGGATGACAACACCTTTTCAAAACAATCATGATATGATATAACAAGATGGTATCTCGCTAGCCCTTTCTGAGACCGCAAAACATAAATGCAGATCACCCCTAAAGATCAAGGGCTGACTAGACATTGTAATTCATGGTAAAAGAGATCCAGTCACTATCATATTCAATATAAATTAATAACAACGCATACAAATGATAGTGGTGCTCTCTAACTGGTGCTTTTTATAAGAGGATGATGACTCAGCAGTAAAAGTAAATAGATAGGCCCTTCGCAGAGGGAGGCAGGGATTTATAGAGGTGCCAGAGCTCGAGTTTTGAAAGAGAGATAAATAATATTTTGAGCGGTATGATTTCATTGTCAACATAACAACTAAGAGATCTCAGTATCTTCCATGCTACATACATTATAGGCGGTTCCCAAACAAAATGGTAAAGTTTATACTCCCCCACCACCAACAAGCACATTCCATGGCTGGTCCGAAACAATGGGTACCGTCCAACTAACAATAGTCCTGGGGGAGTTTTTTTGCAATTATTTTGATTTGATTTGAGCATGGGACTGGGCATCCTGGTTACTGGCCATTTTCTCGTGAATGATGAGTGGAGTCCACTCATCGTGAGAATAACCCACCTAGCATGGAAGATATGGACAACTCTAGTTAGTACATGAGAGATTCGAGCATACAAAACAGATTATCATTTGAAGGTTTAGAGTTTGGCACATGCAAATTTACTTGGAACGGTGGGTAAATACCACATATAGGAAGGTATGGTGAACTCATATGGAACAACTTTGGGGTTTATGGAAGTGGATGCACAAGCAGTATTCCCGCTTGGTACAAGTGAAGGCTAGAAAAAGATTGGGGAGTGACCAACTAGAGAGCGACAACAGTCATAAACATGCATTGAGATTAACCAACATTGAGTGCAAGCACGAGTAGGATATAGATCACCATGAACATAAATACCATGGAGGCTATGTTGATTTTGTTTCAACTAGATGTGTGAACATGTGCCAAGTCAAGCCACTCAAATCATTCAAAGGAGGATACCATACTATCATACTACATCACAACCATTTTAATTGCATGTTGGCACGCAAGGTAAACCATTATAAGCTCCTAGCTAATTAAGCATGGCATGAGTAACTATAATCTCTAATTTTCATTGCAAACATGTTTCATTCATAATAGGCTGAATCAAGAACGATGAACTAATCATATTTACAAAAAGAAGATAGGTCGAGTTCATACCAGCTTTTCCCCATCTCAATCATTTCATCACATATCGTCATTATTGGCTTTCACTTGGATGACCGAATGGTGTGGATAATAATAATAGTGCACGTGCATTGGACTAAGCTAGAATCTGCAAACATTTCTTCAAAGGAGAAGACAAGGTAATATGGTTTCTCTGTTAGATCAACAATAATGCATATGAAGCCACTCAACATTTTCATCGTGGTCTTCTCCTCTCGACCCCCAAAGAAAAGAAAAGCATTTCAAAGAAACACACTGAAATATTTTTGGAGTTTTTGTTTTTCTTAAGAAGGTAAAACAAGAACGAGAAAAATTATTTACACGGGAAAGCTCCCAACAAGCAAAAGAAGAACGGGATTTTTTGGGGTTTTTCTTTTAATATTACAACTAAGCATGCATAAAAAGTAAACTAACTACAACTAATTTTTTTAGTTTTTCTTAAGTTTTTTCAAACACACAAGAAGAAAGCAAGAAAAAGAAATAAACTAACATGGATAATACAATGAAAAAGTATGAACACCGACAACTAAAATGAGTGTGTGAAGAATGTAATGTCAGTGAGAAATATGTACTCCCCCAAGCTCAGGCTTTTGGCCTAAGTTGGTCTATGCCCATGGATCAAAGTAGCCCTCTCCGGTATACTGAGGAGGATCTTGGGGATTCCACTGGTTAGCGAGCTCTTGTGGATGCCACTGATAAATAGACTCCTGATATGGATCAGGTGATGGCTCTGGCTTATGAGGTAGGGATCGTGTCCCCTCCTAGTATGCATGAATGTCTGTGGGCAAAATGAAGTACCTGCCTGAATGAATATCGAACAAAGTAGGTGCAGGCAAGGTAATAATTTGAATAGAATTCTCGCTAAATATCAAGTTATAAATGAGTCTCTTTTCCTCATCATGGCGAATAAACTTATGTGCTACCATGTTTTCATAATCTAAATATATAGTGGGTAGTAGTTTCTCCTCTTTCTCATAATGTCTAATGGGTATCTCAAAGTGTCTAGCAAGGCAGGAGGCGAAGATACCTCTGAAAACAGGACCCTTTGTACGGTTTAAACTCAACCGTTTAGCAACCATAACGCTTAAACTTAAACTTCTATCACGAAGTAAAGCATGGCGCAAAATAGAAAGGCTAGGAGCACTAAGGCCTCCACTCTCCCCATGACCAATTAAACATCTCCCAGCAAATAATGAATAGTAGCACAAAACAGGAAAAATGTAAACTAGCCACTCTCGCTCCCGAAACCCTTCTCCTTTCCCCTACGGTGACTTCATTGATAAAATCTTCCACATCACTAGGACGTGGTTCCTCGATGCTACCCTCATAAGGTAATTTACAAACCTCACAAAAGTCATACATCATCATTTCCTTGTACTCGTCATATAAATAAAAGTCTACCATGGGTGGTGATCTCCTAGCATGAAAATGAAAATTTTGCACGAAAGTATTAGTGAGTAGGAGATACTAATCACATTGGTCAAGGAGGAAGTCGGTGAAGCCTGCATTCTCGGCCAAATAATAGAAATCATCATAAATTCTGGCCGCCTGTAAGAATGCATCACATTGCCATTCACACGGCCGAATCTCCGCGGCACGAGGAAGATTATACTTGGGTTTCTCTTTCTCCTCATTTTCTTTTTCCTTCGAACCCCGGCTCGAGGAGCCTCTCAACTATCTCCTCATCATTTTCTTCCTTGAAGAACAATCACCCAAAGCAGTTTTGTGAATGGAGCTTTGAGCAAGGAGATCGAAAATGGCAGCAAAATGAGCAGGAACACGAGTTTGAGCTATGGAGTGGGTTTTTCTGGAGGAAGACGAACTGGATGGGTGCTAGAATGAGTGGAGAGGGGCACGTGGGGCCCACAAGGACAGGGGCGCCCCCTCCACCCTTGTGGCCCACTAGTGAGGCCCCCTAGTGTGTCTTCAGTGCCACAAATTCTAAAATATTCTATAAAAATTGTACTAAATTTTCAGGGCATAAGGAGAACTTTTATTTTTGGGCATTTTTTATTTCATGGATAATTCAGAAAACAAACAGAAAATACTATTTTTTCTTTATTTAATCTAAATAACAGAAAGTATAAGATAGGTACACAGAGTTTTGCCTTCTAAATTCATCCATCTCATGCTCATCAAAAGGAATCAATTAACAAGGTTGATGAAGTCTTATTAACAAACTTCTTCCGAATGACATGAAACCGTAGAACTTTCGAATAACACTAGGTTACCTCAATGGGGATATACATGTCCCAACAATAAGAATATCATTTTTCTTTTTGACAGTAGGGAGAGGAAATTCAAAACCTCCAATAGTAATCGTTGAACTTTTTCCGATAGAATTGATACTATGAACTTGAGATTGTTTCTTCGGAAAGTGTACCGTATGCTCGTTACCATTAACATGAAAAGTGACATTGCCTTTGTTGCAATCAATAACAGCCCCTGCAGTATTTAAAAAGGGTCTACCAAGGATAATTGACATACTGTTGTCCTTGGGAATATCAAGAATAACAAAGTCTGTTAAGATAGTAATATTTTCAACCACAATAGGCACATCCTCACAAATACCGATGGGTATAGCAGTTGATTTATCAGCCATTTTGCAAAGAAATTTCAGTAGGTGTCAACTTATTCAATTCAAGTCTATGATACAAAGAGAAAGGCATAACACTAACATCGGCTCCAAGATCACATAAAGCAGTTTTGACATAGTTTGTTTTAATGGAGCATGGTATAGTTGGTACTCCAGGATTTCCAAGTTTCTTTGGTATTCCACCCTTAAAAGTATAATTAGCAAGCATGGTGAAAATTTCAGCTTCCGGTATCTTTCTTTTATTTGTAACAATATCTTTTATATACTTGGCATAAGGAGGCATTCTAAGCATATCAATCAAATGCATACGCAAAAAGATAGGTCTAATCATTTCAGCAAAGCGCTCAAAATCCTCATCATCCTTTTTCTTAGATGGCTTAGGATGAAAGGCCATGGGTTTCTAAACCCATGGTTCTCTTTCTTTACCATGCTTCCTAGCAACAAAGTCTCTTTTATCATAACGTTGATTCTTTGATTGTGGGTTATCAACATCAACAGTAGGTTCAATCTCTACATCATTATCATTACTAGGTTGAGCATCAACATGAACATCATCATTAACATTATCACTAGGTTCATGTTCATTACCAGATTGTGTCTCAGCATCAGAAATAGAAATATCATTGGGATTCTCAGGTGTGGCTATAGCAGGTTCACTAACATGCAAAGTCCTACCAGTTTTCTTCTTGTTTTTAGTACGAGGACTAGGTGCATCAGTATTAGTTCTTTGAGAATTTTGCTCGACTCTCTTAGGATGGCCCTCGGGATATAAAGGTTCCTGGGTCATTTTACCACCTCTATTCATAACCCTAACAGCATTATCATTATTCCTACTATTCAACTCATTGAGCAAATCATAATGTGCCTTAAGTACTTGTTCTACTTGAGTTATAACCATGGAAGCATGCTTACTAATAAGCTTAAGATCACTAGTAGTTCTACTCATATAATCGCCCAAGTGGTCAAGCATGTAAGCATTACACTTCAATTGTCTACTAACATAAGCATTGAAGTTTTCTTGTTTAACAATAAAATTGTCAAACTCATCCAAGCATTGACTAGCAGACTTATTATGAGGAATATCACCTTCATCAAATCTACGGAGAGAGTTTACCTCTACTACCTGTGTTGGGTTATCAAGACCATTTATTTCTTCAATAGGCGGTAAATTCTTAACATCTTCAGCTTTAATACCTTTTTCTTTCATAGATTTCTTTGCCTCTTGCATATCTTCATACTGAGAAATAGAATACCCCTTTTTTTTGGAGTTGGCTTTGGAGTTGGTTCAGGAAGTGTCCAATCATTATCATTACTCAATATATTATTCAATAGCAGTTCAGCCTGCTCAACAGTTCTTTCCTTGAAAACACAACCAGCAGAACTATCCAGGTGGTCTCTGGAAGCATCGGTTACTCCACTATTAAAGATATCAAGTATTTCATTTTTCTTAAGAGGATGATTAGGCAAAGCATTAAGTAATTGGAGAAGCCTTCCCCAAGCTTGTGGGAGACGCTCTTCTTCAGTTTGCACAAAGTAAATATTTCCCGTAAGGCAGCTTGTTTCTGATGAGCAGGGAAATATTTTCAGAGAAGTAATAAATCATATCCTAGTGACTATGCACATAACCAGTAGCAAGAAAATTAAACCATAACTTAGCATCACCTTTTAACGAGAAAGAAACAATTTGAGAATATAGTAATAGTGAATTTTTTCCTCATGAGCAAATAGGGTGGCTATATCATTCAACTTAGTAAGATGTGCCACAACAGTTTCAGAATCATAACCATAGAAAGGATCAGATTCAACCAAAGTAATTAACTCAGGATTGACAGAGAATTCATAATCCTTATCAGTAACAAAGACAGGTGAAGTAGCAAAATTAGGATCATATTTCATTCTAGCATTCAAGGATTTTTCTTTCAGCTTAGCTAACAGTTTCTTAAGATCCTTCCTATCATTGCAAGCAAAGAAGTCTCTAGCAGTTTATTCATCCATAATATAACCCTCAGGTACAACAGGCAATTAATATCTAGGGGGAGAATCATAATCTTCAGTTTCAGTAATTTCATTCTCTCTAACCCTAGCAAGTTGTTCATCAATAATTTCACCTAGTGGCACAAAATTATCAAGCAAAGAAGTAGTTTCATCATAAGCATCATGCATAGCAGAAGTGGCATCATCAATAAGATGCGACGTATCAGAATCAATAGCAGGTGTAGGTGTCACAAGTTTACTCAAAACAGAAGGAGAATCAAGTGCAGAGCTAGATGACGGTTCCTTACCTCCCCTCGTAGTTGAGGGGAAAATCTTGGTTCTTTGATCTTTCAAATTCCTCATAGTGATCAACAAATATAAATCCCAAGTGACTCAGAGAATAGAGCTATGCTCCCCGACAACGGCGCCAGAAAAAGGTCTTGATAACCCACAAGTATAGGGGATTGCAATAGTTTTCAAGGGTAGAGTATTCAACCCAAATTTATTGATTCAACACAAGGGGAGCCAAAAATATTCTCAATTATTAGCAGTTGAGCTATCAATTCAACCACACCTGAAAGACTTAATATCTGTAGCAAAGTAGTATGGAAGTAGCGGTAACAATGGCAAAAGTAAAAATAGTAGTTCTGTAGCAATCGTAAGAGTGGCAAAGGAAAAGTAACTTAGCAAAGATCAATATGAAATGAGCTCATAGGCAATGGATCAATGATGGATAATTATGTTGGATGGCATTCATCATCCAACATTTATAACATAGGGTGACACAAAACTAGCTCCAATTCATCAATGTAGGCATGTATTCCGAATATAGTCATATGTGCTTATGGAAAAGAACTTGCATGACATCTTTTGTCCTACCCTCCCGTGGCAGCGGGGTCCTATTGGAAACTAAGGGATATTAAGGCCTCCTTTTAATAGAGTACCAGACCAAATCATTAGCACTTAGTGAATACATGAACTCCTCAGACTACGTTCATCACCGGGAAGTGTCCCGACTATTGTCACTCCAGGGTTGCCGGATCATAACACGTAGTAGGTGACTATAACTTGCAATATTGGATCGAGAACACAAATATATTCATGAAAACATAATAGGTTTAGAAAATCATCGCACTCAGGCCCTAGTGACAAGCATTAGGCATAGCAACATCAATCTTAGAACATAGTGGATACTAGGGATCAAACCCTAACAAAACTAACTCCATTACATGGTAAATCTCATCCAACCCATCACGGTCCAGCAAGCCTACGATGAGATTACTCGCGCACGGCGGTGAGCATCATGAAATTGGTGATGGAGGACGGTTGATGATGATGATGGTGACAGATTCCCCTCTCCGGAGCACAAAATGGACTCTAGATCTACCCTCCTGAGGAAGAACGGGGCTTGGCGGCGGCTCCATATCGTAAAACGCGATGAATCCTTCTCTTTGATTTTTTTGCTCCCCAAACGTGAATATATGGAGTTGGAGTTGAGGTCGGTGGAGGTCCAGGGGGCCCACAAGGACGGAGGGCACGCCCAGGGGGGGTGGGTGCCGCCACCCTTGTGGCCAGGGTGTGGGCCCCTACACTTGATTCTTTCACCAATATTTTTTATTAATTCCAAAGATCATCTCCGTGAATTTTCAGGTCATTCCGACAACTTTTATTTCTACACAAAAATAACACCATGGCAATTGTGCTGAAAACAGCGTCAGTCTAGGTTAGTTCCATTCAAATCATGCAAGTTAGATTCTAAAACAAGGGCAATAGAGTTTGGAAAAGTAGATACAATGGAGACATATCAATCCCCTATACTTGTGGGTCATCAATAGATCAGAAATTGTTTTAGTCATTCCTTGCATATTATTGCTCATCACGAAGCTCTAGTAGCTTGCTGATAGTGACTGGAGAAATCTGTCAATACTATCTTATCTGGAAGACTAACTCCCACTTGATTCAAGCAATTGTAGTACCCAGACATTCTGAGCACATGCTCACTGGCTGAGCTATTCTGCTCCATCTTCTAGGCAAAGTACTTGTCAGAGTCTCATACCTCTCAACATGGGCATGAGCCTGAAATACCAATTTCAGCTCTTGGAACATCTCATATGTTCCATGGTGTCCAAAATATCTTTGGAGCCCCAATTCTAAGCTGCAAAGCATGGCGCACTAAACTATCAAGTAATCATCAGATCGAGCTTGTCAAACGTTCATAGCGTCTGTATCAACTCCTGCAGTAGGTCTGTCACTTAGCGGTGCATCAAGGACATAATTCTTTTGTGCAACAATAAGGATAATCCTTAGATCACGGACCCCGTCCGCATTATTGTTACCATCATCTTTCAACTTAGTTTTCTCTTGGAACATATCAAAAAATACAAAGGAACGGTAACACGAGCCTTTGTTCTATAACATAGATATGCAAATACTATCAAGACTAAGTTCATAATAAATTAAGTTCAATTAATCAAATTACTAATGAACTCCCACTTAAATTAGCATCCCTCAAGTTATCTAAGTGATACATGATCCAAATCAACTAACCCATGTCCGATCATCACGTGAGATGGTGTAGTCATCAATGGTGAACATCTCTATGTTGGTCATATCTACTATATGACTCACGTTCGACCTTTTGGTCTCCCATGCTTCGAGACCATGTATGTACATGCTAGGCTCGTCAAGTTTAACCCAAGTATTCTGCTTGTGCAAAAATTGGCTTACACCCGTTGTATGTGAACATAGCGTCTATCACACCCGATCATCATGAGGTGCTTCGAAACGACGAACTTTAGCAACGATGCATACTCGGGAGAACAATTTTATCTTGAAATTAAGTGAAGGGATCATCTTATAATGCTACCGTCGTTCTAAGAAAAATAAGATGCATAAAGGATAAACATCACATGCAATCAAAATATGTGACATGATATGGCCATCATCACCTTGTGCTTTTGATCTCCATCTCCAAAGCATTGTCATGATCTCCATCGTCACACCTTGATCTCCATCGTTGCGTCGGGGTTGTCTCGCCAACTATTGCTACTACCACTATTGCTAACGCATAGCGATATAGTAAAGCTATTACACGGCGCTTGCATTTCATACAATAATTAAGAGACAACCCTAAGGCTCTTGTCGGTTGTCGATCTTAGAAAACATGATCATCTCATACAACAATGTATATCACATAACGTCTTGACCATATCACATCACAACATGCCCTGCAAAAACAAGTTAGACGTCCTCTATTTCGTTGTTGCAAGTTTCACGTGGCTGCTATGGGCAACTGAACCATTCTTACCTACACAAAGCCACAACGGTGATTATTAAGTTTGCTGTTTTAACCTTCTTCAAGGACCGGCCATAGTCAAATTCGATTCAACTAAAGTAGGAGAAACAGACACCCGCCACCCACCTTTATGCAAAACAAGTTGCATGTCAGTCCGTGGAACCGGTCTCATATGCATGAACATGTAAGGTTGGTCTGGGCCGCTTCATCCCACAATACTGCCGAATCAAAATAAGACGTTGATGGTAAGCAGTATGACCATCACCGCCCACAACTCCTTTGTGTTCTACTCGTGCATGTCATCTATGCATAGACCTAGCTCGGATGCCACTGTTGTTGGGGAACATTGCATGGAAAACAAAAAAATTCTTCGCACACACAAGATCTATCCATGGACATGCGTAGCAACGAGAGTGGGGAGCATCTACATACCCTTGTAGATCGCTAAGCAGAAGCATTTATCAATGTGATTGATGTAGTTGTACTCTTCGCGATCCGATCACGATCCAACCGATCTAGTGCCGAACGGACGACACCTCCGAGTTTAGCACACGTGCGGCTCGATGGCGTCTCCTCCTACTTGATCCAGCAAGCGGAATAGTATAAGTAGATGGGATCACAATCAAAACGACAGCGTGGTGCACTACAAAAAAAAGACACATCCATGACATTTTGGGCCGAACAAATTTTTTTCTGTCATACTTATGACACTTCTATGACGATAATTGTGACAAAACCTGGTATCATCATAGATGTTGTGGGCTCCTACTTCTATGACAAAAAATCATGACAGAAAATGGGCTTTTCGTCCTAGGCGGGCCGGAGACGCAGCTGCATGACATTCTTTGGGCCGTCCATGACGGAAAAAACCGTGGTAGAAGCGAGGGGGAGGAAATTTCGAGGAGTTCCCGGTTATGGTGGGAGGTCGGGGGCCGAGCGATGCGCATTTCTCTCATACACTCATGCGTGTGTGTGCGAGGCATTGGCTCTAACTGAACCCGAGCAAGGCGTTGGGCTCTAACCGACCCCGAGCGATTGCACTGCAGGCTACGCATTACTGAACCCGAGCGATCGATCGATGGCTGTAAACTGAACCCGATCGAGCGATTCCTTCGCTACTGCTGCTAACTGAAGCCGATCGATTAGATGAACAGTGAGCATTGCGGGGGAGGGGGATTGGATGAACAATGAGTGATGGCGTTGCCTCTGGATGAACAGGACACCGTGGTGTGGTGGAGGGCTAGATGAATAGTAGACGATGGAGGGGTGCCCGTGGAGGGGCGGTTGAATAGGACCCCGTGGTGTGGAGAGCTGGATGAACAGTAGACGGTGGAGGGGTGGTTGAACAGTAGCCGGTAGAGTAGCACATGGTGGAGGCTGGATGAACAGGAGCCTGTGGAGGCTGGAGGAGGTCGATGGTAGCCCGTGGTGGCTGGAGGAGGTCGACGGTGGAGATGAACAGTATCCCGTGGAGTCCCGTTTTGCATACGCCACACCCCTCCTGATGAACAGGACCCCCGTTTCGACCGTAGGAGGTCCGTTTTGTCCGTTTTGCGGTACGCCACACCCCTCCCGATCAACAGGACCCCCGTTTCGACCGTAGGAGGTCCGTTTTGTCCATTTTGCGGTACACCACACCCCTCCTGATCAAAAGGACCCCCGTTTCAACCATAGGAGGCCCGTTTCCTCCGTTTTGCGGTACGCCACACCCCTCCTGATCAACATGACCCCCGTTTCGACCGTAGGAGGTCTGTTTCCTCCGTTCTGCGGTACGCCAGGCCTCGTTTCCATCGCCTGTTCCATCCAAGCCCTCCCGATGAACACGACCATGCATTCTGTTCCGACCCAGCCGGTTGGCTCCCACGCGTTCCGTTGCCTCCCGATGAACATGACGCATTCCGTTGCCTCCTGATGAACACGACGCATTCCGTTGCCTCCCCATGAACACGACGCATTCCGTTGCCTCCCCATGAACACGACGCATTCCGTTGCCTCCCCATGAGCACGACGACGATGCTGTTTCTCCGTTCTGACCCAGCCATGTACACGAGCCCTCGCCGTATGCGCGAGTAGGCGTTCGAGACCCCGTCCATATGTACACCTTGGTCATATTTTCTTTCTTGCACCCTGGCCGCTGTACGTACGTGTACATGCTACGTGCGCGCCTCTACTACGACACGTGCACGCCTCTACATCCACCAGTATATATGTACGTACACGTTCGTGACCAGAATGACAACGCTACGTACGCTTCGACCAGGTGGGTCCCGACTGTCAGGCACTTCCTTGCGCGCGAAGATGTAGCTGGTGGGTCCCAGCAGTCAGGTGGGCGAATTGTTCTTTTCCCGAACACACTTCCTTGCGTGCGAAGATGTAGCTGGTGGGTCCCAGCAGTCAGGGGGGTGAATCATTTTTTTTGCCTGGATGCACTTCCTTGCGTGCGAAGATGTAGCTGGTGGGTCCCAGCAGTCAGGGGGAAATGTTTTTTTTTCGCGAAATACAGTGGCCCGTCCGGTGGGTCCCAGCTGTCAGGTGGAGGAATCATTATTTTCCGCGTAATAAGGATGCACTTCCTTGCTGCGGCCGTGGACCTAGCTGTCAGCCTCTCCACGTACAGTCCATGTCCGATGGAAGTCGTTCCTTGACCACGTTGACCACGCCACGCCGAGAGCACCAGGGCGGTGGACGACGACGAGGCCTAGGAAGGGGACGACGTGGAGCCGGGGAAGACGCGGCAGTGGAAGCTCGCGTAGAGAGGAGTACGAGGGTTCACTGGTTCGGCTGCAGTGTGAGGCTGCCGTCGCTGCAAGGCCTGACCAGCGGTGGGAATAGTAGGGGGCGGTGAGGCCTCTGCGGCAGCACATCCGGCCACGGGAGGCAGGAGCATGCGGCACGACCGGCGCTGCTTTGGGCGGCTGGAGCAAGAAGACCAGAGGTTGAAGAAGCACTATGGCTGTTGGATGGACATCGTACGGTCAGTGGAGCTAGAATCGTTTATATTGACTAAGTTGACAAAGCCCTCTGTCCCCGTCAACTTAGTAGGCCCACAAGTCAGCCTCCCACCAAGGTGGGTCCCAACTAGCAGGGGGGTATTCATATTTTTGTGCGTAATAAGGAGGCACTTCTGGTGGGTCCGAGCTGACAGCAGGGGGAACATTTTTTTTCGCGAAATACGGTGGCCCATCGGGTGGGTCCCAGCAGTCAGGGGCAAACGTTTTTTTCGCGAAATACTGGTGGGCGTCCGGTGGGTCCCTGCTGTCAGGTGGAGGAATAATTATTTTCCGTGTAATAAGGAGGCACTTCTTTGCGGCTGCTGTGGACCTAGCTGTCAGCCTCTCCACGTACAGTATTCTTCCGATGGAATTCAGTCGTTGACCACATTGACCACGCCGCGCCGAGAGCACCATGGAGGTGGGAGACGGCGAGGCCTAGGAAGGGGACGACACGGAGCCGGGGAAGACGCGGCAGTGGATGCCCACGCGGAGAGGAGTACGAGGGTTCACTGGTTCGGCTGCGCTGTCGTCGCCGTAGAATAACAGGGGGTGTGGGTGAGTGGAGTGGAGGGATGGCCTGTCCAGCGGTGGGAGTAGTATGGGGGCGGTGAGGCCTCTGCAATAGCACAGCCGGCCATGGGAGGCAGGAGCAGGCAGCACGACCGACGCTGCTTTGGGCGGCTAGAGCAAGAAGACCAGAGGTTGAAGAAGCACTACAACCGTTGGATTGACATCGTATGGTCAGTCGAGCTAGAATCGTGCATATTGACTAAGTTGACAAAGCCTTTCGTCCCCCTCAACTTAGTAGGCCCACTATACTGGGTCCCGGCTAGCAGGGGAGTATTCATTTTTTTGTGCGTAATAAGGAGGCACTTCCTTGCGTGCGAAGATATAGCTAGTGGGTCCGAGCTATCAGCGGCGGTAACGTTTTTTTCGCGAAATACAGAGGCCCTTTCGATGGGTCCCAGATGTCAGGTGGAGGAATCATTATTATGCGCGTAATAAGGAGGCCTCTCCATGTACAGTACTCTTCCGATGGAAGTCGTTCCTTGACCACGTTGACCACGCCGCGCCGAGAGCACTAGGGCGGTGGACGACAGCGAGGCCTAGGAAGGGGACAACGCGGAGCCGAGGAAGACGCGGCAGTGGATGCCCACGCGTAGAGGAGTATGAGGGTTCACTGGTTCGCTGTAGTGTGAGGCTGCCGTCTCCGCAGAATAATAGGGGGCGTGGGTGAGTAGAGGGATGGCCTGGCCAGCGGTGGGAGTAGTAGGGGGCGGTGAGGCCTCCGCGGCATCGCGACCGGCCACGGGAGGCAGGAGCACGAGGCACGACCGGTGCTACTTAGGGCAACTAGAGCAAGAAGACCAGAGGTTGAAGAAGCACTACGACCGTTGGATGGACATCGTACGGTCACTGGAGCTAGAATCGTTCATATTGACTAAGTTGACAAAGCCCTTCGTCCCCGTCAACTTAGTTGGCCCACAAGTCAGCCTCCCACTATTGTGGGTCCCACCTAGTGGGGTTATTCATTTTTTGTGTGCCTAA
Source organism: Triticum dicoccoides (assembly GCF_002162155.2). Classification (NCBI taxonomy): domain Eukaryota; kingdom Viridiplantae; phylum Streptophyta; class Magnoliopsida; order Poales; family Poaceae; genus Triticum; species Triticum dicoccoides. The sequence goes on along the minus strand of NC_041382.1, from coordinate 514,466,394 downwards.
TAAGGAGGCACTTCCTTGCGTGCGAAGATATAGCTGGTGGGCCCGACCTGTCAGCGGTGGGAACGTTTTTCACGAAATACAGAGGCCCTTCTGGTGGGTCCCAGCTGTCAGGTGGAGGAATCATTATTTTGCACGTAATAAGGAGGCATTTCCTTGCGTGCGGCCGTGGACCCAGCTGTCAGCCTCTCCGCATACAGTCCACTTCAGATGCATGTCGGTCGTTGACCATGTTGACCACGCCATGCCAAGAGCACCAGGGCGGTGGACGACGGCGAGGCCTAGGAAGGGAATGACACGGAGGCAGGGAAGACTCGATAGTTGTTTTTGTTTCCCACGCGGAGGGGAGTACGAGTGTACGAGGGTTTACTGGTTCGTCTGCCGTTGCCGAAGAATAACAACAGGTGTGGGTGAGAAGAGGGATGGCTAGGCCAGCGATGGGAGTACGGTGGGGCGGTGAGGCCTGCGCGGCAGCACAGCCGGTCGTGGGGAGGAGGGAGCAGGCAGTCCCGCCGGCACTTGTTTGAGCGGCTGGAGCAGGAAGGGCAGAGATTGAAGAAGCACGACGGCCGTTGGATGGACATCCAATAGTATACAGGCCATCTGTGGAAAGCCTCAAATCTATGGAAAATAGCATACAACCCATCTGCCATTATTTCAAATAATTTACAACCCATTTGCTAATTCTTATGGTTTTTTTTGGAGCCCATATTATTTTTGTTAGCATTACAACCCATATTGTGGCCACGGTTAAAAAATTATACGAAATTTTGCATATGTCGGTGCGGTCTGAACTGTTTTTAATCCCAAAATTTCGAGTCACATTCAGACTGATTTTAAAAATAAATGTATATCAATATAAAATCCAATAAATTGTCCACACATAAAAATCAATGCAATTTAAAATCTCGAAATGAAAAAAAGATATTTGAAACTAATTGCCGGTTTGATGTGTTTTAAAAATGTACAACCCATTTCTCATTACTGATAGGCCATTTTCTCGGCCAGCCGAATGAAGCTCTCCTCGTCTTGAAAGATTTGCAGCCCAACAGGCCTGATAAAGCGACTTACTTGACAAATCACAAAAAAACTGGGCTAGCCATTTTCAGAAAGAAAAAAAAACTACTGGGCTGGTCTGTGGTAAACATAGAAGAAAAGGCTGTCTAGACAGGCCAGAGTGTCCCGCACAGCCCAGTTGACACCTTGCTTCCGTCTCAAAAACAAATTAGATAAATGCCACTGCAATTTCCAAACTTTGAAAAATGCCACTGCAAAATTTTCAAACTTTGAAAAACGCCACTGCAGTTTACAAACTTTGAAAAACGCCACTCCAGACTTCAAAAAATGCCACTAGAAATGGCATGAATTGGCATTTTTCAAAGTTTGGAAATTGCAGTGGCATTTCTCGGATACACCAGATTTGGAGTGGCATTTATCAAATTAACCCAAAACAAAAATAACTTGGCGAGCTGCTAGGTCCCTGGTGTCAGCCGCTCGTTGTGCAATTCTCTCGTTTATTGACTATGTTGACAATGGCATGGGACCCAGATGTCACAAATCCACTAGGAGGAGACATTTTTTATTGGCTTGAAACAAGGAGGCACTTGCTTGCGTACTGCCATGACCTTGGCGGGTCCCTGCTGTCATCCTCTCCACGTACAATCATCTCCTGATTGTGTACGCGTCAACTTGATAGGCCCACAAGTCAGCCTCTAAACCCGTGGAGGACAAATACAACCCATTTAAAAAAATAACAGCCCATTCCATACGTTCAAACGGAAAGTTCAACATTCAGAGCAAAGTAACAGGTCTGATCGACATATAGAGTACTGAACTTCCACGTTGACAACCATCATAGCCAAGTTAACTATCTACTCCCACTAATACTCTAGTAGCGTACAAGTACTAACTTACTCTTAGCTAACTAGACGATGCTGGCCGCCATCTGTGGTACACGCTAAACAGTGGCACCGGCGTCGTGCACCTCGCCTCGGACTTGCAAGAGGTGCGATAGGCCGCGTTGCTCGCGCGTGTTGGCCCTTTCCATGCCGGCGTGGTCCACCGAAGCTTCGGCTTCCAAGCGGGAAACCCAGTTGTCGAGCTGGTAGTAAAAATTGGCGTCGCGAACGCGTGCGTGCCCGACATCCTCCAGGGCTATTTGCCGGGCGCCGGCCTCCACGTAGTCGGCCTAGTTGCGGGTGCTCTGCTCGCGACTCAGAGCGTCGGTGCGCTGCTGCTCCATGTCCCGCCGGCGGCGCAAATCGGCGGTACGCTGCTCCTCCGCCAGGCGGTCACTCTCCAACAACTCCTGCTCAGCGGTCGCGCTCCAACAACTCCTCGATCTCCGCATTGCCATCTAAAGACAGATAGAATGCCTCCTCCCTCCGTCTGCCTTTCGGTGAAAACCTGAACACTAGTTCTGGCGGTGACCGCCTCTGGCGTCGCCTACCGCAGACGGGCGGGGGCATGGCAGATGTGGCGAGCGACGTCGGGCTGGTGGGGGCTTATGAGGATATGGCGAGTTGGGTCACGGTGGCACCGGTGAAGGCCGGGAAACAGTACTTATAGGCGGAAGGTAGCGCGACGGTCATCAGAATTCAATGCATAATGGCTTAGCGCGCCAGCTTGCCGTGGAAAACTAGAGAAACTGAAATTATGACTGTGCCGTCCCGTCCCGTCTGGGTCGCACGCCGGCATGGCGGTCAAACGAGTGCACTCGAATCATCTCCCTCCTTGTCAATAATGATTCCATGGATTTAAAAAGCCCGCAACAATTAAAGCGTATCTTTTTTCGCATCAATTAGCTGCCTTAATTACGGCCGGCTGCATGCAAGCACTCAGAATCGCTCGCAGGCAGTACGCGAAGCAGCATGCAACGAGTCGCAACCGAGGGCACGCATGCAGCCACTTGAATTGCCGCAATTAATTAGGCTTAAACTTCTGCATGCCATTAATTATTACCATGCCTTGGTCTTGCTGCTTTGCTCACGAGACTAATAAACCTGGATGGAGGGAGTACCTTGGTTGGTGAGAGGTTTGAATTAATCCCTGCAAACTGGAAAGGAGGTACTAGTACGTGCGTGATCCGCTATTTATTCGTGTAGGATCGAGTAGGTCGTTTCTTGAATTGAGCCCTGCAAACCAGAAAGGAGGTAGTACGTGCGTGATCCGCTATTTATCCGTGTAGGATCGATAGTGTAGCTTGTCAGTTTCTTCAGAGGTAGGCATTTTTATTCAAAAAACTGCCACTTCGCATCTTGCATTGCAAATAAAACTGCCAGGAGCGCTCTTGTAGACTAGCTAGTGATCGATCAGTAACTTGTAAACACTGAGCGAACAGAAATAAGTAAATGTTAATGCATCTCAATGATTCACAGATCATATACAAATATGTAGCTCCAAAAGCAAAGATCAGCCACTTTGGATCTTGCGTCGCAACTAAAACTAACTAGTACGATTCCAATACATAAGATCAGCATGTTAATGCATCTCAATGATTCACAGATCATATACAAATATGTAGCTCCAAAAGCAAAGATCTAGAAAAAACATCTGTTCTTCCTACTAACATGGATGCTTCTCTTGGCCAACATTCAGTACAGACTGAAAGACAAATTTGTTTGTGAAGTCTACAATTCCTCTTGCAAACGTAAGTGGTTTCACCAATAGCTGGAACCATGAGAATGAACCACACATGATGGAGGAACATCCACTGCAATATGATTTGGTCTTCTCTCGATCACACCACGAGACTATTTTCAGAATACAAACTTTAACTTAGGCAAAATGATGCACATTGTATAATCATACCAAAGCAATGAAGCACCTAGTGTTGGCTAATAAATAGTACAGTACTACTTTTCTGCAGTCCATAAACTGACTATCCAATCTTTCTATGTCTATTTTCAAAACGCATTGCATGCAGTGACTATACTATTCTCTTGTGCAGTTGTAACACCCAGAATGTAATTTACCTAATATGTACTCCAACTCTTGCCGTTTCCGGCGCTAAGTTATTTTATTTCCTCGGGTTCGGGTTTTTGTCTCCATGTGTTGTTCTCGTTGTCATGCATCTCATATCATGTCATCATGTGCATTGCATTTGCATACGTGTTCGTCTCATGCATCCGAGCATTTTCCCCGTTGTCCGTTTTGCATTCCGGCGCTCATATCTCCTTCGGTGGTCCTTTCTACCTTCTTTTCGTGTGTGGCGTTAAACATTTCTGGATTGGACCGAGACTTGCCAAGCGGCCTTGGTTTACTACCGGTAGACTGCCTGTCAAGTTTCGTACCATTCGGACTTCGTTTGATACTCCAACGGTTAACTGAGGGACCGAGAAGGCCTCGTGTGTGTTGCAGCCCAACACCCTTCCATTTTGGCCCAAAACCCACCAAAACCCTCTCCATCGTCTAGAGCGTTCGATCACGATCGCGTGGCCGAAAACCGCACCTTATTTGGACTCTCCTAGCTCCCTCTATGCCTATATAAAGAACCCCCTCCTAAATTCACGGGTCTTCTTCCCCCCTAACCTTAGATCAGCTCCACCTCGCCGCCGGACGTGTCCGATTCGGACCGGACGTTGTCCGCCCGCCGCCGCCGACCTACCAGATGACGCCACGTGTCCCGGGCGCGCCCACATCGCCGCCCCCTCCACCGCCGGCCCGCCAGGCCCGCGCGGGGCCTTCCCGGCCCTCGCGCCCGCCGCCGCCTGTCGCCCGCTCCGCCACGCCGCCTCCCGCGCCCGGCTGCGCGCACCCGCCGCCGACGAGCTCCGTACCGCCGCCCGGTCGCCGTTCCGCCGGCCGCCGCCTCACCTACCGTCGCCGCTGCGCCGCGTCGGCTCCAGTGCCGCCCAAGCGCCGCCCGGACCTCGCGGCCCGTCCTCTCCTCCACTCTGGCAAGCCGCCGGCCTCCTCCATGCCAACTCCGGCCGCCTCCCTCGCGAACTCCGGCAAGCAACTCCGGCGAACCTCGTTGCGTGTGCATACCGGATCCAGATCTGGAGCTTTGCCTCGGTTGACTTTCTCCCGAAACCCTAGATATTTTGCGTTTTTCATCATGCTATAACTCCGCATCCGTAGCTATGTTTTGGGCGTGTAGCATATCAAAATGTTCGCCTCAGGGAGCACATCATTTCATCTAATTGCATCATTTTCATTTGAGCTCATCTTGATGCCCGAAATGCTGTTGGAAGAGAGCTATTTGAGATAATTGTCAGATCTGCTGCACCAAATAGCTATTTGTCATTTTTGCCATGACTAATGTGTGCATGATATGCTCCTAAGCTCTACATGACTTTTGTTATATGCTTTGCCATCTTTACAGAGGTGCTACCTATGTATTTTTGTGATATGTGTGGTGACTAGCACAAGCTTGCAAAGTAGTGCATTCGTTAATGCTGATTTCAGGGACTTAGAATTTCACTAAGTCCTTGATCTGTTTTTATCAATATGCCATATGTTCATGTTGTTTCCTAGTGATCCGTGCCTCTTTTGAGGATGATCAGTAAGGATGATTTGTTAATACTGTGGTTCTCTATCCATCCATGTCTATGTTTGCAATTATGGATCACCGTAGCTTGAGTCAATCGAGCTCTACTTTTGCTATTTCGTGAATTCTGACAGATTGTTGACTTGTTAGCGATTTTGCCGAGGATGTTGTTGTTGACCCGTGCATGCTATGTTGTTTTTCTTGCCATGTCTAGTTTATATAATATGTATTATTGATGGGTGTATGCTTAGTTTGTCATGCCATGCTCTATAGTGAGTGCATCGAGCTCGTAAACATGCCTACTCGTTAACAGATTTACATGTTCCAGTTTTTCTCCAAGTATGTAACCTGATTATGTTTTTGCCATATTCACATATTGCAATTTTATTTTCTGATCCTTTTTGGCTCAAGGTCACTAAGGGACTTTTGTTAAGATATTTGAGTAGCTTCATGCCATGACTTGCTTTGCCATGTTAAGTTCCTGTAGCATATAGTTTTCATGCTCCAAAGTGTGCTACCTGATCTGAAATTCCAGACTTGTGTTAATTTCACTAAGTCTGAAACCTGTTTATCATTTGCACTTTTGCCATGCTTGTTTGAACCTGTTAATGGATGAATTAGCCGTACCTCAGTGTTCATATTTTGTCAAGCTTTATGAGTGGATCCCGACCATGTATTTTGTTGCCATGTTTGAGTGTCGTAGCATAATTAACTTGATGCATTTAGATGGCTACTTGCTGTTTATCGCAGACCGGTGCCATATTTGTTTTGCTTGCCATTTCTAAACCGTGCATCCGATTCTGGTGTTCTTTATATCGATTTCAACCGAAATCACCTCACCTTTCCAGTGGCACACTTGGATTTCCATGTTGAGGCCAGGGTCAATCATTCCATGTCAAATCTTGCATATGCATCACATTTCGCATCCCGCATAGCATACCATGTTTGCATCATGTTGTGTGAGCTTTGCACGTGGTTGATTGTGTTCCTTTTGCTTGTTTGTCTTGTTTGGGTAGAGCCAGGAGACGAGTTCGCTAACGAGGAGCCCGTTGAGTTTGCTTACGAGGATCAAGTCAACTCTGACAACTTTGTAGGCAAGATGATCATACCCTCGAAATCACTTCTATCTTTGCTTGCTAGATGCTCGCTCTTTTGCTATGCCTATGCTACGATGCCTACCACCTGCTTATCATGCCTCCCAAATTGCCATGTCAAACCTCTAACCCACCATGTCCTAGCAAACCGTTGATTGGCTATGTTACCGCTTTGCTCAGCCCCTCTTATAGCGTTGCTAGTTGCAGGTGAAGATTGGAGATCGTTCCTTGTTGGAACATTGTTTATTGTTGGGATATCATTATATTATCTTGTTATCTTAATGCATCCATATACTTGGTAAAGGGTGGAAGGCTCGGCCTTTTGCCTAGTGTTTTGTTCCACTCTTGCCGCCCTAGTTTCCGTCATATCGGTGTTATGTTCCCGGATTTTTGCATTCCTTACGTGGTTGGGTGATAATGGGAACCCCTTGACATTTCGCCTTGAATAAAACTCCTCCAGCAATGCCCAACCTAGGTTTTAACATTTTCCACCTAGCCTCTTTTTCCCTTGGGTTTCCGGAGCCCGAGGGTCATCTTATTTTAAACCCCCCTGGGCCAGTGCTCCTCTGAGTGTTGGTCCAAACTAGAGTCCTGTGCAGCGCCCCCCCGGGGAAACTCGAGGTTTGGTTTTAGTTGTATGGAGAGCTCATCTGAGTGTGCCCTGAGAACGAGATATGTGCAGCTCCTATCGGGATTTGTCGGCACATTCGAGCGGTGTTGCTGGATTTGTTTTACCTTGTCGAAGTTGTCTTGTAGAACCGGGATGCCGAGTATGATCGGAATGTCTCGGGAGAAGGTATATCCTTCGTTGACCGTGAGAGCTTATCATGGGCTAAGTTGGGACTCCCCTGCAGGGATTTGAACTTTCGAAAGCCGTGCCCGCGGTTATGGGCAGATCGGAATTTGTTAATATCCGGTTGTAGATAACTTGAACCTTAACTTAATTAAAATGAATCAACTACGTGTGTTACCATGATGGTCTCTTCTCGGCGGAGTCCAGGAAGTGAACACGGTGTTGGAGTAATATTTGCCGTAGGTTGTTCTATAGTAAGTCGTTCGTGCTTTGCCTTCTCTTCTCGCTCTCTTTTGCGAACAGGTTAGCCACCATATATGCTAGTCGCTTGCTGCAGCTCCACATATTACTTTGCCTTACCTATAAGCTTAAATAGTCTTGATCGCGAGGGTGCGAGATTGCTGAGTCTTCATGGCTCACAGATTACTTCCAAACCTGATGCAGGGCCCGATGATTTCGTTCCAGATGATGCGCTTGAGCTCAAGTGGGAGTTCGACGAAGACTCACGCCGTTACTATGTGTCTTTCCCTGATGATCAGTAGTGGTGCCCAGTTGGGGCGATCGGGACCATGTCGCATGTTGGGGTTGATCTTTTATTTTGGTACCGTAGTCGGACCATGAGTGTATTGGATGATGTAATGCTATTTATGTACTTTGTGTGATGTGGCGAGTGTAAGCCAACTATGTACCTTTCCCCTTATTATCTATCTACATGGGTTGTTGTGAAGATTACCTTACTTGCGACATTGCTTTCAATGTGGTTATGCCTCTAAGTCGTGCTTTGACACGTAGGAGATATAGCCACATCGAGGGCGTTACAAGTTGGTAATGAGAGCCTTCCCCGACCTTAGGAGCCCCCACTGCTTGATCGAATTAGCTGACATGTTGAGTCTAGAAAAATGTTTTGAGTCATTTAGGAATTATATATCAGAGAGTTTAGGAATTCTTTTTACTCCCCAGTCCCTTCATCGCTCTGGTAAGGCATCCTGACGTAGAGTTTTGACTCTTCTCTTCTCAAATTTCACTAAAGTTTTTTTAGGATCACGTGAGTATCTTGGAATTGTTCCGATGGTTTTGTGACGAGAACATTGTTCTTGGTGCCTCCTATCATTTAGGGGTTGTGGCAGTGTCCCGGGGAGTTGAGCTCTGAGGTGTTGTCGTCACAATTTTATCGTTGCAGTTCTGGAATACCTGAGTTTAGTTCGTCGACATCGAAAATCTCTTTTATGCAGTTGTTGGTGAGATAACCTCGACACCACCCAGTACTGGGGCGGGAGTTCGGGAGTATTGCCATAACTTGTATAACGGATGCTTTTCGAAGGTTGAGGTAGACGATTTCCGAAGTTTTCTTGGTTATGTGTTGAAGGATGGATACAGCTGGATGTAGGATTTGCTAGATTTGGGTGAGATATTATGCTTCCCCTGTATCCCCAACACCTTATTGCATAACCGGAAAGGTTCGGGAGTTTCATAGGTGGGAATTCTTGTAGCTCTAGTTCTTCTTCCACGGATAGTTGGTTTGAGATTGGGTGATCCTTACCGAGTATTCGTTCTTGTTCCGTACCTTGTTGGTTTATTCTTCTACCTAAATTCTAAGTGGCTTCTCAATTTATGGATATGTGACCATTTCAATTGGAATGCATTCGTTCATTTTGTTCGGATGTGAAGACTATATGTTGCAATTTCTACCCGTTGGTTCAGCTTCAATTTTTGTCTATCAGTGTGCTAATGGATGTCAACCTCTTCAGGATGGCTCCTCCAACGCGCACGACTCCGAATCCTGATCCGCCACCACCACCTCCTCCTCCGGAGGCATGGCAAGCTATGATGGCCGCTACCAATGCAAACACACAACTGATCATGCAAATTTTTCAAGAGCGCAACCAAGCGAACCAGGGCAACCAAGGCAACCAGGGCAACAATCAGAATCACTTTGCTACACTCAACTAGTTCCTTGCTAACCAGCCAAAGACCTTCAGCAATTGCGTTGAGGCAACTAACGCTGATGATTGGCTCATGGACTTGTGCAAGCATTTCGAGTGCAGTAACGTCAGACCTGAGGACTTTGTCAAGTTCGCTTCCTTCCAACTCAAAGACCAAGCTGCAGAATGGTTTCAGTAGTACAAAGATTCCAGAGGAGGCCGTGTGATTACCTGGGATGAATTCCGTCAAGACTTCAAAGCTCATCATATTCCTCAGAGCATGGTTGAAAGGAAGCGTGAGGAATTCCGCAACCTGAAGCAAGGCTCTATGTCTGTCTATGACTACAAGAAGATGTTTCAGAAGCTCGCCCGTTTTGCTAAGCAGGACGTCCCTGACGAGAAGAGCATGATATACCAGTTCAGGGGTGGTCTCAGAGAAGAAATCCAGCTAGCTATTGTCCTCTTTGAGACCAAGAGGTACGATGAGTTTTACAACATGGCATTGAAGCAAGAGGCTGCTCAACTGAAGTGCGATGCTTCCAAGAAGCGAGTCAGAGATGCTACTCCTTCTTCCTCAACTCAAGTGGCTAAGCAGTAGAAGTATTGGCTTCCTCCTCCTCCGTTCTGTTAGCCTTATCAACAGAAGAGCAAAGGTGGCAGTGAATCTTCCCACCCACCCAACCCTGGCTTTCGGAACAAGACTTCGTCTCAAGCTCCAAGATCAAGTGCTCCGTATCACCGTCCGCTTTCAGAGGTCACGCGCAACAAGTGCCAACAGAAGGGTCACTATGCCAACAAATGCTTCAACCAGAGGCGTCTCCCTCCTCCTCCTCCTGTGAGATCGGCAAGTACAGATGTGGTCAAGCATAACCCCAAGTACGCAAAGGTCAACATGGTGAATGCAGCTCAGGCAGAGGACTCGTCAGATGTCATCATGGGTAACCTTCTTGTTAATGATGTTCCTACAGAAGTTCTTTTTGACACTGGTGCATCGCATTGTTTCATTTCCAAACCTTTTGCATCAAAGTATGATTGCGATTATCAGTATCTGCAAAATTCTTTGCAAATCGTGTCACAGGGCAAGCAAATGACAGCTAATTTCTGTGTCCCGGATATTTCTATCACGTTGGGCGACTACAAATTTCTAGCTTCTCCTATTGTTCTGGGTGACTCAGATAATGATCTTATTCTCGGAATGGATTGGCTTTCTAAGCATAAGGCGCATCTTGATTGTGCTGCCAGGCAGATTCAATTGACTCATTTGTTTGAGGATGTAATTATCTTTGCCGCTCGGGATAATACCATCCGTCTGTTTTCTCTCAATGAGGAGGGTGAACTAGATGCCATCTCTCAAATTCCAGTCGTTTGCGAATATCAAGATGTCTTTCGAGAAGAGCTTCCAGGAATGCCTCCGCACCGGCCAGTTGAATTCGTCATCGATCTTGAGCCTGGCACGGAACCGGTGTGCAAATGTCCTTACAAGCTCGGACCTGAAGAGTTGAAGGAGCTGAAGAAGAAACTCAATATTCAAGAGCGAATGGGTCTTATCTGACCTAGTTCTTCTCCATGGGGTTGCGGAGTACTTTTTGTGAAGAAGAAGGATGGAACGGACCAACTTTGTGTTGACTAACGTCCATTGAACAAGAAGACTATCAAGAACAAGTACCCACTTCCCAACATCAATGAGCTGTTCGAACAACTCAAAGGTGCCTAAGTATTCTCCAAGCTTGATCTCCGTATGGGCTATCACCAGATTCGAATCCGTGAGCAAGATATTCCCAAGATGGCTTTCAGAACAAGCTATGGTTCATACGAATACACTGTCATGTCTTTTGGCCTCGTCAACGCTCCTCCGACTTTCTCTCGCATGATGAACTTCATCTTCAACGCCTACACAAATGACTTTGTTTTGGTCTATCTCGATGACATTCTGGTCTTTTCGAAGAACAAGGAAGATCATGCCAAGCACTTGCGTTTGGTGCTCAATAAGCTCAGGGAACATCAGTTCTATGCCAAGTTCTCAAAGTGCGAGTTTTGGCTCGATGAGGTTCTATATCTTTGGCATATCATCTCTGCCAAGGGCATTGCGGTGAACCCTGAGAAGGTGTCTGCAATTGTGAATTGGGAACCACCTCAGAACGTGAAGCAACTCCGCAACTTCCTTGGTCTCGCAAGCTACTGTCGAAGGTTCGTGGAGAACTTTTCTAAGATCGCGAAGCCCCTTTCAAACCTTCCCCAGAAGCATGTCAAGTACATTTGGTCTCCGGAATGTGACATCACTTTCAACACCTTGAAAGAGAAATTGGTCACTGCTCCAGTTCTGACTCCTCCTGATGAATCCAAACCGTTTGAGGTCTTCTGCGATGCCTCTCTTCAAGGTCTTGGTGCAGTGTTGATGCAAGAGAAGAAAGTTGTGGCTTATACCTCTCGCCAGTTGAAGCCCAAGGAGAAGAACTACCCCACTCATGACCTCGACTTGGCGGCAGTTGTGCATGCTCTTTTGACTTGGAAATATCTCTTATTGTGAAGAAAAGTGGACATTTTCACCGACCACAAGAGTCTCAAGTACATCTCCACTCAGCCTAATCTCAACCTCAGGCAGACTCGTTGGGTCGAAATGATTCAAGAGTATAATCCGAGTATTGAGTATACTCCAGGCAAGGCCAATGTGATTGTTGATGCATTGAGCAAGAAGGCTTACTGCAACAGTCTGATTCTCAAGCCTTACCAACCCGAGCTTTGTGAAGCTTTCCGCAAACTCAATCTGCAAGTTGTTCCTCAAGGTTTCCTTGCCAACCTTCAAGTCTCTCCTACTTTGGAAGACCAGATTCGCGAGGCTCAACTTCTTGATGCTATGGTGAAGAAGGTGAAGATTGGGATTGCCAAGAGTCAACCCAAGTACAAGTGCTATCGCCTTGATGACAAGGATACTCTCTTCTTCGAGGATCGTATTGTTGTGCCCAAAGGTGACCTTCGTAAAGTTATCATGAACGAGGCTCACAATTCACTCCTCTCCATCCACCCTGGGAGTACGAAGATGTATCAGGACCTCAAGCAGGCTTATTGGTGGACTCAAATGAAGCGCGAGATTGCTCAGTTCGTGAATGAGTGTGATGTCTGCAGAAGAGTGAAGGCAGAACACCAAAGGCCAGCTGGTCTCCTCCAACCTCTTGCCATTCCAGAATGGAAGTTTGACCACATTGAGATGGACTTCGTGACTGGGTTTCCAAAGTCCAAGCATGGCAATGATGTTATATTCGTTGTCATCGACAAACTTAGTAAAGTGGCTCACTTTCTGCCTATCAAAGAGTCTATCACTGCAGCTCTATTGGCGGAGCTGTATACCTCTCGGATTGTCTCTCTACACGGCATTCCACAGGTGATCTCTTCAGACCGTGGCAGCATCTTTACCTCCATGTTTTGGGAGTCTTTTCAGAAGGCCATGGGCACCAACATCCGCTTCAGCACAGCTTTCCATCCTCAAACTAGCAGTCAAGTCGAGCGTGTCAATCAGATTCTTGAAGATATGCTCAGGGCTTGCGTTATCTCCTTCGGTATGAAGTGGGAAGATTGTCTTCCATATGCCGAATTCTCCTACAACAACAGTTTTCAAGCAAGTTCGGGCAAGGCCCCATTCGAAATTCTGTATGGCAGGAAGTGCCGTACTCCTCTCAACTGGTCAGAAACCGGTGAACGTCAACTTCTGGGAAATGACTTAATCACAGAGGCAGAGGAGATGTGCAAAGTCATTCGTGATAACCTCAAAGCAGCGCAATCGCGCCAAAAGAGCTACTATGATAGTAAGCACCGTGATTTGGCTTTCGAGATTGGAGATCATGTTTACCTCCGCGTCTCTCCAATGAAAGGTACTCGTCGCTTCGATATCAAAGGGAAGCTTGCCCCTAGATACGTGGGTCCTTTCAAGATCGTCAGCAAGAGAGGCGATCTCGCCTATCAACTCGAGCTTCCTTCAAACTTTGTAAATGTGCACGACGTGTTACATGTCTCTTAGCTCCACAAGTGCTTCAAGACTCCTGATCGCACCGTCAACGTCAAAGACATTGATCTCCAAGAAGATCTCTCTTATCATGAGCACCCTGTTGCTATTCTTGAAGAGACTGAACGCAAGACTCGCAATAAGTCAATCAAATTCCTCAAAGTCAATTGGTCACACCATTCCGACAGTGAAGCCACCTGGGAACACGAGGACCACCTCCGTTCTGAGTACTCGGCGTTCTTCCAGTCCTAGATCTCGGGACGAGATCCTTTCGTAGTGGTGGAGTGTTGTAACATCCCGGATGTAATTTACCTAATATGTACTCCAACTCTTGCCGTTTCCGGCGCTAAGTTATTTTATTTCCTCAGGTTCGGGTTTTTGTCTCCGTGTGTTGTTGTCGTTGTCATGCATCTCATATCATGTCATCATGTGCATTGCATTTGCATACGTGTTCGTCTCATGCATCCGAGCATTTTCCCCGTTGTTCATTTTGCATTCCGGCGCTCCTATCTCCTCCGGTGGTCCTTTCTACCTTCTTTTCGTGTGTGGGGGTTAAACATTTCCAGATTGGACCGAGACTTGCCAAGCGGCCTTGGTTTACTACCGGTAGACCACCTGTCAAGTTTCGTACCATCTGGACTTCGTTTGATACTCCAACGGTTAACCGAGGGACCGAGAAGGCCTCGTGTGTGTTGCAGACCAACACCCTTCCATTTTGGCCCAAAACTCACCAAAACCCTCTCCATCGTCTAGAGCGTTCGATCACGACCGCGTGGCCGAAAACCGCACCTCATTTGGACTCTCCTAGCTCCCTCTATGCCTATATAAAGAACCCCCTCCTAAATTTACGGGTCTTCTTCCCC
>NC_041382.1:514433390-514451752 GCF_002162155.2 Triticum dicoccoides | reverse complement strand
CCCGGCCCGCACGCCCGCCGCCGCCTGTCACCCGCTCCGCCACGCCGCCCCCCGCGCCCGGCCGCATGCACCCGCCGCCGACGAGCTCCGCACCGCCGCCCGGTCACCGTTTCGCCGGCCGCCGCCTCACCTACCATCGCCGCCGCGCCACGTCGGCTCCAGCGCCGCCCGGACCTCGCCGCCCGTCCTCTCCTCCACTCCGGCAAGCCGCCGGCCTCCTCCACGCCAACTCCGGCCGCCTCCCTCACGAACTCCGGCAATCAACTCTGGTGAACCTCGTTGCGCGTGCATACGGGATCCAGATCTGGAGCTTTGCCTCGGTTGACTTTCTCCCGAAACCCTAGATATTTTGCGTTATTCATCATGCTATAACTCCGCATCCGTAGCTCCATTTTAGGCGTGTAGCATATCAAAATATTCGTCTCAGAGAGAGCACATCATTTCATCTCATTGCATCATTTTCATTTGAGCTCATCTTGATGCCCGAAATGCTGTTGGAAGAGAGCTATTTGAGATAATTCTCAGATCTGCTGCACCAAATAGCTATTTGCCATTTTTGCCATGATTAATGTGTGCATGATATGCTCCTGAGCTCTACATGAGTTTTGTTATATGCTTTGCCATCTTTACAGAGGTGCTATCCATGTATTTTTGTGATATGTGTGGTGACTAGCACAAGCTTGCAAAGTAGTGCATTCGTTAATGCTGATTTCAGGGACTTAGAATTTCACTGTCCTTGATCTGTTTTTATCAATATGCCATATGTTCATGTTGTTTCCTAGTGATCCGTGCCTATTTTGAGGATGATCAGTAAGGATGATTTGTTAATATTGTGGTGCTCTATCCATCCATGTCTTTGTTTGCAATTATGGAGCACCATAGCTTGAGTCAATCGAGCTCTACTTTTGCTATTTCGTGAATCCTGGCAGATTGTTGACTTGTTAGCGATTTTGCCGAGGATGTTGTTGCTGACCCGTGCATGCTATGTTGTTGTTCTTGCCATGTATAGTTTATATAATATGTATTCTTGATGGGTGTATGCTTAGTTTGTCATGCCATGCTCTATAGTGAGTGCATCGAGCTCGTAAACATGCCTACTCGTTAACAGATTTGCATGTTCCAGTTTTTCTCTAAGTCTGTAACCTGATTACGTTTTTGCCATATTCACATGCTTGCAATTGTATTTTCTGATCCCTTTTGGCTCAAGGTCACTAAGGGACTTTTGTTAAGCTATTTGAGTAGCTTCATGCCATGCCTTGCTTTGCCATGTTAAGTTCCTGTAGCATATAGTTTTCATGCTCCAAAGTGTGCTGCCTGATCTGAAATTCCAGACTTGTATTAATTTCACTAAGTCTGAAACATGTTTATCATTTGCACTTTTGCCATGCTTGTTTGAACCTGTTAATGGATGAATTAGCCGTACCTCAGTGTTCATTTTTTGTCAAGATTTATGAGTGGATCCCGACCATGTATTTTGTTGCCATGTTTGAGTGTCGTAGCATAATTAACTTGATGCATTTAGATGGCTACTTGCTGTTTATCACAGACCGGTGCCATATTTGGTTTGCTTGCCATTTCCAAACTGTGCATCCGATTCTGGTATTCTTTATATCGATTTCAACCGAAATCACCTCACCTTTCCAGTGGCACACTTGGATTTCCAAGTTGAGGCCAGGGTCAATCATTCCGTGTCAAATCTTGCATATGCATCACATTTCGCATCCCGCATAGCATACCATGTTTGCATCATGTTGTTTGAGCTTTGCACGTGGTTGATTGTGTTCCTTTTGCTTATTTGTCTTGTTTGGGTAGAGCCGGGAGACGAGTTCGCTAACGAGGATCCCGTTGAGTTTGCTTACGAGGATCAAGTCAACTCTGACAACTTTGCAGGCAAGATGATCATACCCTCGAAATCACTTCTATCTTTGCTTGCTAGATGCTCGCTCTTTTGCTATGCCTATGCTACGATTCCTACCACCTGCTTATCATGCCTCCCAAATTGCCATGTCAAACCTCTAACCCACCATGTCCTAGCAAACCGTTGATTGGCTATGTTACCGCTTTGCTCAGCCCCTCTTATAGCGTTGCTAGTTGTAGGTGAAGATTGGAGATCGTTCCTTGTTGGAACATTGTTTATTGTTGGGATATCATTATATTATCTTGTTATCTTAATGCATCCATATACTTGGTAAAGGGTGGAAGGCTCGGCCTTTTGCCTAGTGTTTTGTTCCACTCTTGCCGCCCTAGTTTCCGTCATATCGGTGTTATGTTCCCGGATTTTTGCATTCCTTACGCGGTTGGGTGATAATGGGAACCCCTTGACATTTCGCCTTGAATAAAACTCCTCCAGCAATGCCCAACCTTGGTTTTACCATTTGCCACCTAGCCTCTTTTTCCCTTGGGTTTCCGGAGCCCGAGGGTCATCTTATTTTAAACCCCCCCCGGGCCAGTGCTCCTCTGAGTGTTGGTCCAAACTAGAGTCCTGTGCAGCGCCCCCTCGGGGAAACTCGAGGTTTGGTTTTAGTTGTATGGAGAGCTCATCTGAGTGTGCCCTGAGAACGAGATATGTGCAGCTCCTATCGGGATTTGTCGGCACATTTGGGCGGTGTTGCTGGATTTGTTTTACCTTGTCGAAGTTGTCTTGTAGAACCGGGATGCCGAGTCTGATCGAAATGTCTCGGGAGAAGGTATATCCTTCTTTGACCGTGAGAGCTTGTCATGGGCTTAGTTGGGACTCCCCTGCAGGGATTTGAACTTTCGAAAGCCATGCCCGCGGTTATGGGTAGATGGGAATTTGTTAATGTCCGGTTGTAGATAACTTGAACCTTAACTTAATTAAAATGAATCAACTGCGTGTGTTACCGTGATGGTCTCTTCTCGGCGGAGTCCGGGAAGTGAACACGATGTTGGAGTAATGTTTGCCGTAGGTTGTTCTATAGTTCGTCGTTCGTGCTTTGCCTTCTCTTCTCACTCTCTTTTGCGAACAGGTTAGCCACCATATATGCTAGTCGCTTGCTGCAGCTCCACATATTACTTTGCCTTACCTATAAGCTTAAATAGTCTTGATCACGAGGGTGCGAGATTGCTGAGTCCCCGTGGCTCACAAATTACTTCCAAACCAGATGCAGGGCCCAATGATTCCGTTCTAGATGATGTGCTTGAGCTCAAGTGGGAGTTCGACGAAGACTCACGCCGTTACTATGTGTCTTTCCCTGATGATCAGTAGTGGTGCCCAGTTGGGGCGATCAGGACCATGTCGCATGTTGGGGTTGATCTTTTATTTTGGTACCGTAGTCGGACCATGAGTGTATTGGATGATGTAATGCTATTTATGTACTTTGTGTGACGTGGCGAGTGTAATCCAACTATGTACCTTTCCCCTTATTATCTATTTACATGGGTTGTTGTGAAGATTACCTTACTTGCGTCATTGCTTTCAATGCAGTTATGCCTCTAAGTCGTGCTTCGACACGTAGGAGATATAGCCGCATCGAGGGCGTTACAGCAGTTCAACCAAAATTGCGGACACTTTGTTTGTTTGCCAAATAGCAACGGGCAGACATCTCTGTGTGCACAAATATCAAGCAGCTAGTAAACATATACCACACCTTGTATTTTCGGTTTAAACATGTCTCTTCCGCATAGCATATGTCATGTTCTGCACTGGACAATCTAATACAATTATGTTTTGCCCTGGACAATTTCATACTGAATTGATTTGCTAGTTCAGACCAGAAATATAGCGCCTATTCTTCATGAGACCAAGGATATCCATGTTCGCAGTGATGGAAGAGGTGAAATCGATACAACTGAAATTGAGCATGCAATCATTGAATCCTGTCCTGCACCTCCAATGTAGGTCCACCCTGCCAATAAATTCACATGCAAACCACTAGTATTACTATCTAATGATTGTAGAAAAAGAGTAGCAAGATAGTAGCAAACCATGTACCTTAGTAATGAACAGCTCATAGTGCCACCAATTGGATATAAAGGTTTTGAAAAAAACATGCTCCTAATGTTGAACCAGTTGGACTTTTTGTGCAGTTCCACTAAAATCGAGCATCCCTGTTTGCATAGATATTGAAAGTGTGATTACTCTAAAAGTGGCACTAGTTGAAGCATAGACTCACAAATATAAGCATTCCAATTTCTTAATGGGAAAAGGTAGCAAGACTGTTTCTAACCACCTGTTTGAAGGAATAAATAAAGCAACATTGGCTGATGTCAGGAAGGCATACATAGTTTTTTCTAAAAAACTGAGCCATTCCTGACCTTTCCCCTTCTTTAAGCAAATTTTGTGCAGTTCTACTAAAATAAAATGCCATCACCGCCTTGACAATTCAGTGACACTGTACAAAAGGAAATGACTTAACATTACATCATGATGTCAGGTATGTAGTCGATAGGCATTAGAGACAAACATACAGACCTCCTTCGATAACATAATGAACATTAATTTTAACAAAGGTGTGACTAGCTTTACCGGTATAATTTGAGTTAACTCTACACCCTTTATTCCTTAATATAAGACGTCTTCGTGGTTCAATTTAAAGTACCCAAACGTCTAGTATTTAGAAAACAGGTAGTAGTTTTCTTGAGCACATATCTGGGAAAGCTTGCCACACTTTATTTATGTCCATACGCTAATGCAACACCATTTGGATACTACAAATATACACTAATCTAGTGGCTAGTGCAACAGTAGAGTAGTTAGTTTATTACAGGGTACAGTATAATGGTTTTACTGAACATATTTCAATAAACTTTAGCACTGGAAGGTTCCTATAAGAATTAACAATACAAAATGTAAAGGTAACAAGTTTCGACATTGGTATACTAGCTGTGCATGAGCATTAAACCAAATACAAAAGTTTGAAGGTAACTAGAATTATTAACTAATGACAATACAAAAAAATTACAAACCATGTACCTCCAAGGCAAATATCATTTTGAACTCGGGGGGACCTTAAAAATTGCTATCCCAATCTTGATAATTGATCAAACATAAAAACTTGATCGAACGAATCAAGAGAACAGCCGGAGGAGGAGGTGCCCACTCTTGACCTTTCCTCTTGTCTTCATAATTGTCTGTGCAGTTTAACCAAAATAAAATGACATTAGCGCCTTGGCATTTTGGTGACACTGTACAAAAAAATTAACTTATCTCATGAAAGTGAGGTATGTAATCTATAAGCATTAATAGTGCAAAAATCTGAAGGTAGTAACAAGTTTCATCGTTGGTATACTGGCTGTGCAACAGCATTAGAATGCCTTAGCTGAAAAATCTTTAATACATCCACAATCATCAGCTAACCCTGAAATAATCCAGTGACATTAAATGGCATTGCTTAAATTTATCGTGGCATTAGACTGAGAGCGGCATTAGTTAAATGTGGCATCACTTTAGTAGTAGCATTGCTTCACTTGACTGCTGGCGTTATACTAACAGCAAAAAAAGTGGCAATAAGAGCATGGGAGGCCCATTCGGACAGTGGGCACACCAGTATGATGTACCTCCACGGACGCAGAGTGGTGAGGGAGGTATGGTTGCCCAGAGCAACAAATATCCAGGCAGCATATGTGGATTACGTCCCATTTTTGTTCTCTTTAGCCACCTTTTTCCTA
This sequence comes from Triticum dicoccoides, assembly GCF_002162155.2. NCBI lineage: Eukaryota > Viridiplantae > Streptophyta > Magnoliopsida > Poales > Poaceae > Triticum > Triticum dicoccoides. Next base: position 514,446,124 of record NC_041382.1, on the reverse strand, counting down.
TGCGAGGACAGCAAACCGATTGACCTGGTCATTCTCTATTGCGTTGTCATGCCTGTCTACCCTTCTTCAACCAAGAGACACGATACTCGTTCCTTAGCTACTGATTTTCCCCTTTTCAACCTAGATGCGGGTTCGATGCCTACTCTCTTGGACAGTACATTCTCCCTTCCTTTCCTTATTCAACCCAGACATGGATTAGTCTGCATGAAGTAGGGTTTCCTTTAATAGTGCAAATTATGGTTTTCGTCTGCGTCGCCAGGAGAGCAGAGGATAGCAAATTGGGAAGATGGTGGAGTGGAAAAAGATCCACATGCAACGACGTGGTAGATGGGGCAATAGAACAAGGTTATGGTTTGAAAAGAGGTAGCATACCTGAGGGTCAATGGGAAGTGGCTTCGCTCGTGGTCGTCGTCCTCCGCACACACTACAACAGCGAGCTTGGGGACGGAGGCCATCCCGCGCGGGCGCTAGGTTTGAGTGGACGACCTTGTCGTCAGTGCGTGACCTCGCTCGCCGACGACGAGTGCGTCAACAATGCATGTCCTTTTCTTCCCCGGTGGATCTGTGACCACCAGTGAGGAGGGAGAGAGGGGCCGTCTTTTTTAGATCTGGAGAGAGGGTGGTAGTGTGAGAAGCAAGTGGGCAGCCCTTAGCAAGAAAGCGCTCAAGCTCCAGCCTATATATCTTTTTAATACTACTAGTACTAGAGGTGGAGTAGTGGTAGAGTAGTTTATATTTTCTCTGCATATAGTACCAGTTAGTCGTGCTTCAAAACTGATCGGCACGCCATTAAACAAATAAAGGTCAATAACTAATGCGGCACCTTGGGCCAACGCGGCCAGATCACATTTTGCACGAGAAATTACACACCATGTTTCATTGACATGTGGTCCCGTTCCAACATATCAGTGAGACGACGGCGAGTAGTAGGAGTATTTCCAAACAGACGTGTAGGCCGGGGCGCCTCTTCGTGAACCGTGGCAAACTCGCAACCGTCCACCGACTCTTCGCCTTTCCCTCTCGATTTGGAACTGCTGTCGCATGCTCTTACTCTCCCTCCTCCATTTTCCTTCAGCCCTTCACCCTTTCTTCTGCCATTGTTCGATCGTCTTCTCCATGGAGGGAACAGGCCGGAAACGACCCCGTTATTCTTGCCCCGATCTGAAAGATGACGTGGTGGAGGAACTCATTGATCGGTGCGACGTCATCACCTTGGCTAGCATGGCAGGTTTGTTCAAGCCCATTCTCGACTCAATTAATAACATCATTACAAAGAACCCAAGAGTCAAGGAGCGGTTTGATCTCCCCTATCTTCTTCGCCGCGACCCTGATGACTGGCGCCGGCACGACGGAGGCCTCGCCCTGTGCAAGTTGATGCCGCTTGATAATGATACGTATGATGTTAAGATGCCATTGCTTGAGGGCAAGGCTTGGGCAGGCGCAAATGGAGATTGGGTTGTTTACATTGGGTCCAACTACGAGTGGGAACTTGTGAATGTGTACACTCGTGACCGGGTTCCACTTCCAAAAATCTCAGCAGACTGCCCAGAGGTTGAGCACACCGGTATTGTACGCACGTTCAAATACGATCATGGTGACTGTATTCTATGGAAGATAGCAATTTGTCGAGTTCCCAACCTCTCTTGGAATTACAACAACTATCAAGTTGTTGCTATCTTCGACAAGCTTGTTGCCATCCTTGGTGGTTTGACTCAATGGAAATTGCTCAAAAAACAGTTTTTGTACACGGATGAGTACTGTGATGCAATTCAATACGAGGGCCTTGTGTTTGCTGCCACCACTCGTGGCACTGTTTTTGCATGGGATCCTCGTAGTTTCGGTATGTTTGTCTTCCACCGTAATTATAATTGTTTCATCCACATGCATGCAGGTTAGCAAGTTTCCCTTTACTAATTAACCTTCTTCTTGTGTTTCCAAGGTCTTGTGAACATCCCACCACCTATACTTGAAAAAATTTATAACCAAGGGGGAGATGACGATGGTGATGATCACGAGCATGAGGACGAGCAGCGCCCATATACTCTGTGGCACCTGGCAACTAATTCCGATGGATCACCTCTTCTTGTGTGTATACAGCCCACTGATGATGTTACTGCTAAGGAAGCAGGTGTAGTCTCCCATGGTCGCACTCTCCGGACCTATTCCAACACCCGTTGCATGGTATTCGGGATGGATACTAGTGTGCTAGTGCCAACTCCTTCTCCCTGGTACAGAATTGATAGTCTTGGACAAAACTCGCTCTTCCTTGGACAAAACTATCCAATGATGGTGAAAGGCGATCCAACTACTGTTGACACAACGTTACTAGTACCATTTATGAGAAGCAACTGTGTCTATACATCGGACATTTGGGTGGTTCCCTACCCTGGTACTGATATAGTAGGCCGCTTCAGCCTGGATGATCAGTCCTGCGTTGGTTTCCAGATCGACAATCAATGGCCCATCCCAGAGAATCACTTGTGGTTCAAAGCAAGCGTTTCCAACGCTGAGGAATGGTTGAGTTGAAGTTCATTTCATTGCTTGTTATTTGTTGTGTGGTGAAAACTTTAGTATTTATAATGTATCCTCATTGTCGATGTGGGTTGATGACCTGTTGTATGTAATAAAATGATATGCCTGTGATGAACTTACTAAATTTATGAATGGCTTTCGAGTCGCTTCTCTGAGTGAGTGGTGTGACGAGGCAAAAAATATTTTCCGAATACATAATTGTACGTGCATTGCAACAGGTTATTGGATGAGGCCAATCAACAATAGTAGTACACTATTTGTACTAGCTTCACATGCTTCGCGCGTTGGGCGGGTGTTTTTACTGTAGCCATATGTTAATGTGTTCGTTGTATGTGACCAGTACCTCGAATCCTCGATACTAGTACTATATAGTAGGAGTAAGTAGTAGGAGTAGTAGGGTGGCATGGGCCAGAACAAGCATTCACGTCCAGGAGTACGACACACGCCACCACCACGACATCCATCTGACACCATATTATTTCTTGGAGTCCATGCTAGAGCAATCTCTTCAACCTCGTCGTTTCTCTAACTTCAGCCATCGCGTGGCGGGCGAGGTGGGGGTTTGCCAATAGTCGGTTTCCTTAACTGCGGTCCCACTTGTAAGGCTAACTCCAATGCACGACCCCAAACGGAACTCCGTTTTGCACGAACTCCAACGATAATTTTGACTATAAAAGCAAGACCAAAGAAAACAAGAACCACAAGAATACATTTTACTACTCCTGTAAGTTGGATTAGTGCCTTCTCGATGCATTCATTGTTGATCTGCGGAGGCTCGATCTTGTGTGCTTCTTTCTTCTTCGAGTGTAAAGAAGTAGACGTTGCTTGCTCGCATCTAGTCTCATGTCTAGCCTCTATTCTAGTAGGAGTATCAATAAGTGCACTAATCTCATCTCTAGCCTCTGTGCTAGCTAAAAGTGACAGAACATCTACTAAATTGTGCTCTATCAATATATGGATGTACTCTTCTTCCCAATGCAAAAACTTGCATCCATTCTACTCCCTCCGTTGCACAATACATGCCTTCTATTTGTCAAAATATATATGTATCTAGACATGTTTTAGTATATAGGTACATCCATTTTTGGACAAATGGAAGTCAAGTATTTTGGAACGGATGGAGTACACAATAAAAAATTTAAGTTAGCACAACTAGTCTAATCCGAGAGCACAACCGAAGATTTGGTCGGGTTCTTTCCCCTTTTGCCGACACGTGAGACATCCAGCATCCAGGTCGTGTCATGAAAGAAAATAGAGTGGTAGTTGAAGCCATGAGATGTGCATCTTGGGTTAAACTGTAAATATAATCTTACTACTCTTGAGTAACTCCAAAAGCGGCCACCGAAGATCTTTATTGGATTTGTTTTTCATCACCAACACGTCGAGGTGAAAGATGTGAAGGTTCAGTGGGTCCTCTTGCATTTTCACTGACATGTGGGGCCTCATGTGAGCAAACAGACGATGGGCTCCGCGCGTCCGCTGGCTGGCTAAGAAGAGAGATAGAGGAGGGCTGAGCACGGACTGCAGGAAATTTGTTCTACGTACCTCGATATAGGCTCGATATAGTGGGGTGGCATGGGCCATATAAGGATGGCAATGGGTCGGGTTTGGATCGGGTTGAACAATCTCAAATCCATATCCATGTCCATGAAGACAATCTTTGCACGCCCATGAAAAAAACCATGGGTGAAAAATTGTGTTCATGTCCAAATCCGATGGATATCCATACCCATTGGATATCCATTGGGTCCTCTCGAGACATATAAATAAGGCATAACACAATATTAACATAAACTCTTCCATTCTTCACCTCGTGGTAGGCTAGGCTTCACTTATGGTAAATCAACATCCACTAACAACCTAAGATCATTTAGTATTTTTCCAACAGATGAGAATGACGAGTCATTTAAGGAGGGAGTAAAAATAAGGGAAGGGATGTTGGATTATGTTACAGAGGGGATTGAATGTCAACTAAAAAAAGTTACGATGGGGATTGTGTAATTTCTTATGCATGTTTTAGATAAAAAAAGTGTAAAATTGTTGTGGGACATATGACCGTGGGGCAGGGATAGCAGATTTTCCCCCATTAATTCATACTATCGGGTCGGGTTTGGGTATATCCATGGGTACAAGATTATAACCATGCCCTATCCACGAACAATCGGGTCGGGTTTGGGCGCCGCCCATGGACACAAAAGCATATCCAAACCCTATCCATTCGGGTCGGATATCCATGGATATCCATGTCCATGGATAAAATTGCCATCCTTAGGGCCATAACTAGCATTCATGTCTAGCAGTACGGCACACGCCACCCACACGAGTCCCATCCAACACCAATTTTCTTGGATTCCGTGCTACAGCCATCTCTTCTCCCTCATGTTTTCTCAGCCATCGCACGGTGGGTGGGGTGGGGGTTTGCCGATAGTCGGTTTGCTCAACTGCGGTCCCACTTGTAAGTGAAAATGCAACACTGCACGCATTCCCGCTTGAGCGGCGTGCCGAACCAACCATGTGGGGGTGCGACGCGAACACGGCAGGCTTTTCCTTTTGAACTCGTAACTTGTAAAATTTGGTTCTGCTCCATGGCGCGACCGATAGATAGAAAATAACGATTTTGCCTAGAGTAATGAGAAGTTTGGTTCTGGCGCCATTCATGCATGGAGTACGTATGAAAATTATGAAGTTGATGCGAAAGGTAAGATAATTACTGTAGTATCATATACTACTACATGGATTTGACGGAAAGATAAAAATACATACGGATCCATCAACGACATCCTCACGCCCTAGTGCGCCGGGTCACCAACCGACATGTGAGGAGCAGCGGCGTTGGCGGCGAGCTCAACCTGCTTCCGAACAGTGTCGTCCAAGGTTGCCCTGCGGTCCAAGAAGGCCAGCGTCCTATCGTCCTCCTCTTGCATGTAGTAGTCCTTGTGGACGATTTGCACGTAGACGTGGGTGATTATGTCGATGGTGTCTTGCTGTGCTAGGCGCTACGCGCCGAGTGCGACCTCGAGGTGGACATTCTCCGGCGCGACGGCGGGCAGTCGCAAGGCCACCAGTGCATCGAAGAGGTTGTCACCATAGTGGCCGTTGAGGGTGGCGGGCATCGCAGAGCCTGGGCGCGTCGCCTGGAGGCTTACGTCAAAGTTGTCCACAAGCTTCTTGACGACGGTGAACTTGTCGAGGAAACCAACGAGGACCTCGTCGAACAAGGAGACGAAGCTATCGTCCAAGCAGCCCCTCGCCCTGGCGGCCTCAAGCAATACTACCTGGAGACGTTACTCGGTGCCGGGCCATAGGCCGACGTCGTGGACCATCTGGCACAGCCGGCTGATGCTCGCGCTCATCGCCTCCATGGGTCTAGCTTAGCTACTAATTCGAGTGATCACTCTTGCCCTTGGTTAGCGTGCGTAGGTGCGTAGGATTTCGTACTACTCCTCGGCCCTCTACTACACCTGCCTTTGGCTGTATGATAGGTGGGCCAGCCACCCCCTGGGCCCACATGTCACTCACCCAAAGGCAGTTGCCCTAAGTCAATGAAGCTGCGTCCCCCTCCGGGCCGGTGCAGTATAGTCATCTCACCGGACCTCTAGTTGGGGCCAAACGAGAGAAGTTTGATGTTTACTGGTTTATTGGTCCCCTTTGCATTTTGCGCCAAGTTTTGACCTTTGATTTAACTAATAAAATGTTAATGCATGTAAACAAAATGTTGTGTAAGTCACCTTATGAAAACCAAATAATCCCAAAATACTTAGGCACGGTGCCTTAACTCCCTCCTTGTTTCTTATTTCGTGACATATCAACCAATGAGAGATGTGGGCCATGCATGCTTTCAATGACTTGAGACTACCAAACATGACATGCAGTGTTTAGTTCATTGCATGTAATCCTATTAGTACTCTAGTTACCAAAAAAACATTAAGTTCTCTCGCCGATAGGAATAAAACACCATGTATTTATTTACAGAGGGAGTAGTGCATTTTTTGTGACATGCATTACTAGATATTGCTAGTCAAATACTAAAATCCAGATGGATGTGGTAGTACTCCTAAATCCAGACGGTGGTGCTACTAGTACTAGTAGTAGTACTACCAATGTAGTAGTAGGAGTACTAGCACTGTACTACCCTTTGGTCAAATTATTACGTGTTGCTCCTCACAGTGAAGTGACAAGACCCTGCGCCGGAGATGACACCTGAGTATAGGCGCTGTGTTCGGCATACCATAGTCAGCCTCACCGTCTGCAGTCACTATCATCATGGCTGTAGAGCTAGCCTGCTTACAACTAGCCCTGTTTGACATAATTTCCCGTGCGTAGATGCCCGTGCATTGCACGGAACACCAAGATTGGGGGTGGACGGCTCCGGCAGCGGCCATCGCGCTAGATTTTTCCACGGCCTTCTAGATGTGGTGGGTAGGAGATAAGGTTGATTGTGAGAGACAAGGAGTTGTTTGTAAAGAGGGAACAAGTGCAGGCATCTTTTTGCAAAAATGGAGAAGCTTGGTTTGTATGCATCAGATCTAGATCCGGCGGCTATTAGTGAAAGGTGGGAGGCACAACAACATCACCAACTCAGGACCTATTTGATTCATAGGATTTTGAAAACGCAGGAATAGGACACGACAATATTACAAGTTTCAAACTGATATTACAAATGTTAGGAGTTATGCTGCACCAATAAAGAGGGAATTACTAGGAAGTTTACGTAAGAACTTTTGTTACTTTATGTGGATGCAACATTATCGTACAAACTAAAATCCACCACCCTAACAAGTTACTAATGGGAAAATAAGTTTTCGAGTCTCTGGCCACTTGATGTTTCAAAAACAAATTCAGCTTTTGCGGAGACTTTGTCATTTAGGCTTAGACGCTTGCGGTGCTCAGCACGCCATTCATTGTTGCGCCAGAGAACGCCAAACCTCATTACCTTGAGCACACTTGCCTCCAAAACAAAGAACCTAGCCAATTTAATCTCAGATGTGCTGCCTCGATAGTCGATCAAATCAATTTCTATAAGATGGAGATCAAGGCATTCGATGAGATTGTTATAGTGCAGCACATTTTTCACTTTTGGGTCTTTTTTATCTGCAAAAGAAGAGAACATATTAGAGCAGCTGGCTGCATAAGATTGTCGTGTCATCAAGAGGTACCAATATAATTCGCTCATACGATAGGGTTGGCTGGCTAGTGATATTTTTTCACTCTCTCTCTCTCTCTCTCTCTCTCTCTCTCTCTGTTTCCTCTCATTTAACTAGGAGCACGTGAAGAGCTTGGGCATTTGTTTCCTTCCACTATGTGGCCGATGCCATATTTCGCAAAAGTATGCCACATAATACGCATCGATGTCAAATCAAAAGATTTTGGCACCGCTCTCGCGATGTGAGAGAGTTGGCACCACTGTGCACACAGACCCACATGTATAAACAAATCAGTCAAACCAACTACACCAGCCTCTCACTCTCCCAAACAAGTGTTTTTTATTGCCTCAGTCCTCTCTCTCTCCCACGTATTGTTTTTTCATTGCGTGAGTTAATTTGGCACCAAAGCAAAGTAGGTGATCTAGATTGGGGCACCAGGTGAGCAATGGAGGGGCATCGATGCCAAATGCATCACAAGTGAATTTGGCACATGTTTTGGCCTACATAGCCCACTTTTGTACTCCCTCTCTGTCCCAAAATTCTTGTCTTAAATTTGTCTAAATACGGATGTATCTAGTTACATTTTAGTGTTAGATACATCAGTATCTAAACAAATGTAAGACAAGAATTTTGGGACGGAGCGAATACTACCTCGTATTTAGTATAAAATTTTGACCATAGATTTACCTAAGAAAATGCCAATGCAAGCCACTAAAAATTACACCATTTGAAATTATGTTCAAATACGAATCCAACGATATAGTTCTTAGTGACATGCATTAACATTTTGTCAGCTAAATCTATGGTCAAATTTTGATACTACAAAATTGGAAGAGTAACCAGGACGGAGGTAGTACTTGCTCTTAGGGTAACCATAGAGTTACTGGAGTAGTCTAAGTTACTTTCCACTATGACTAGCCTAGGCTACTATAGTAGTACAACATAAAAACGATGCAGGTGATCACATGAGAAAAAAATACTAAAAACATTTATTTCGGTGCAGTGCGTAGATGCAGTTTTGAACACTACACTTGTCATCGTAATTTGGGAAAATTACAAAAAAATTGAGCTACGTTGTGATTACCATTTACTTATAGGAAAGAAGTTTCACCTCGATGAGTAGCTTCTCCATGCACGGAAAGCATGTAAGGAATCCAACAACTTGATCCAGATTGGGGCTGATAGATTTTAGTGCTAAGATCTTCACTGTGCGCATGGACTGGGTCAAGCTTGTGGGAATCATTTTCTGGAAGACGGTCATAAATACATCAAGAAGAAATTTAAAAATGTGAATTTCAAGAAGACGGAAAAGAAGATGAGTGTTGTACCTGAACGATTATGGATCCAATAAAGAGCTCGGAGAATTTGGCAGACGAGTACACCAACACTATCAATTTCAGCGCGTCAATGCCCCTGATTTTTGTTGGACCTTCTAGATCCAATACAAGCAATCTCTCAAGAAAAGACGCATTCTCAATGACCATAATGTGGAACAGCTAGAGTGATCTCTTCCCAATTGATGTCTTGTTGTGGGGCCAGCAAGACACATAAATCCATCAGAGATTCGTCGAGGCGATGTGGAGGCTAATGAACCCGTGGATCTGCTCAAGACGAAGGTAATCAAGCGCAGTACAGCTGCGGAGCAGGTGATCCATAGACTTCTTCGAGATGACAACATCGAAGATGTCGAGCTCCTTGAGTTGAGGGAGAAGAAGGGTGGGCGCGACATTAATCTGGGGAAGATAGCAGGAGCTGAAGCTGGCACGACGCAGCGTTGGCATGAGGCGAAGTGCAGATGGCGGCAGAGAGCGACATCGTCCAGCTTCAAAGCTGAGCTCCTCAAGCTGATCTAGGGCGGGGGATAAGAACCACTCGTTGAACTTGGGTTGGACCTTGCAGTTGGTACTAAACATGCGGATGTCAAGGCGTCTGGCTGGCCCAGGGTGCGATGAAAGGATCTTGGAGACTGCGGCCATGCGTTTACAATCCCCATCGCAGAGGCAGCTGTCGACGGTGAGGTTGAGGGGGAAGCAGCGCCAGAGGGGGCGCCACCGCCGGGAGAGCAGGGCAGTCCGCATGGCAGATTTTGTGGGGCGGAGGCCGATGATGACGAGCAGCATGTCGTCGGGGAGGCTGCTGATGAAGTCCAGGCTCGCCGGATGCGGTTTTGGCTCGAGCTGCCTCTGCTTGTTGGCTGCCTCGCCGTCCATCTCAACCGGCAGCGACGCCGGTGTACACGTGTGCTAGTATGTGTTGTGTGTTGGGTGTGCGCGAGTGCGTCCTTCTGTGCATGCCGCCGCACAATGGTGAATTGTGTGCGAGTGCGTCCCTCGCATGCAAGAAGTTTGTCCTCAATGCACCCTCAATTTACTAGCGTGCGGGGTGCTACCCTGAGTGGTTTCAACTTTGTTTACTTCACCACGTGTCAGATGGGCCTCTAGTTTACTTATTTTCACCCACTGCCACATGGGTCAGCACACGAAGATATAGAACACGAGATGACAAGGCAGCATGTGGATTGGTTGACCGGTCAACTAAACAATATACGGAGCTATACGCTGACACAGTGAGCGTATAATCCGTTGGTAAAGAGAGTTCGAGTGAGAGGGGAGGCCCGTGAGAGATAGCAGAGAGAGAGAAAGAGCTACTCCCTCCGTTCGATAATGTAGTTCCAACATTTTTTTAAGTCAAACTTTTGAAACTTTGACCAAGTTTATAAAGAAATTACTTATATCTACAATACCAAAGATAAATGATAGTATGAAGTAAGTACATGTTGTGATGAATCTAATGATCGTTCCAGATGTAAATGTTTTTCTCCACATATACCTGGTCAAACTTTTCTGAGGTTTGACTTTTCAAAACATCCATATGCTTATGGACGTGACAGAGTCCCTAACTAGAGAGAGAGAGAGTGAAAAAGTGTGTGTGCGTGTGTGAAAGAGACATGGACAACACACGATAAAAGTAGAGAAAAAGCGTGCGTGTCTTATGCAAACATATCACACATGCATCTTCGACAACGGAGGCAAGGTGAGGAGATAGTGTGTGGTTGTTTGGAACCGAGAGAGCAAGACCCCTAGCACGTGGTCAAGAGGGGTCTGACAAACAAGGGAGAGAGGTCGAGAGAGACGTACAGAGAAAATGCAGACATGGGGAGGAGAGAGTGTATGTTTGTCATAGAGAGATCCCCTGGAGATCGTGATGGGACTACATGGGTGGGAGATCGAGTGACAAGGTGTGTGCGCGATAGAAGATGCCCCGAGAGATATCGAGATAGACGTATGGTTGGAAGGAGACAATATGTGTGTTCCTGATGGCTAGTAAGAGATAATCATACTTAGGAGGGAGGAGTGCTTGCGCCTATGATGGAGTGAGGGATTATGGTACTTAGGGGGTGCGTGTCACATGGAGAGAGAACAAGGGCGGAGAGTGCTGGATGGGTCTATATGTATAGCGCGAGCGAGACATGTGTATGTGTGAACTAGGGAGATATAAGGCCAGTTTGGCTTGCGTCCTGAGCATCTTTTGCCTGGCCTGGGGTTGTGGCTGGATTTCATGCACGCTTGTTGGGTTTCTACCCTATGAAAAAGAAAGCCCGCCTGGCCTGGGTTCCCTTGCACTTTAATTAGCCTGGCTGAACTCCAGACACTGCAAGTAGCCTGGCCCAGGTGACCGATTTCGAACGCCTGGCCGTGCCTGGTCGTGTGGCCACGAGGCTAACAGCAACATGGATGGATATTAGCATTAAATAATTGATGCATGGATTGATTGATGGGACGTTGATGCTTTGCCTGGCCCAGGCATGAACCAAATGCTTCAGCACCACACAAGCCTGGCCAGGCAGAAATATTTTACATCTCACGTCCACACCAGGCAGTACTGGCCATCAAGGCATGAGGGTTAGGTCACGAACCAAACTAACCAATAAAGTTTGAGAGAGATTGAGGAGCCCCGATAAGGCTGAGTGGTGCGTCAGATAGCTGAGAGGGGGAAAGAGATATTCCATCCGCTCGATAATGCAGTGCATGTAAATTTTTTAGAAGTCAAACTTTGGAAACTTTGATCAGGTTGATGCAAATGTTATTTATATCTACAATACCAAAGATACATCATAAAAACTACATCTCATGGTGAATCTAATGGTATATGTTTGCCGTACTAGATGTAATTCTTTTTTGTCCACGTACATGGTCAAACTTTATGATGTTTGACTTTTCAATAAATCTATATGCTATGGGCCGAGGAGAGTGCCTCAGTCGAGACAGATCAAGTGCGTGTGAAGGAGAATGAGTAAGTGTGCAAAAGGAGTATGTGTGTGAAAGATAAAGTGACAACAAACGATAAATTAGAGAGAGAGAGAGTGTGTGTGTGTGTTTTTTTCGTTTCTTATGCGAACATATCATGCATGCATCTCTGAGATGGAAAAGCGAGGCGAGGAGATACTCGAAGATAGCTAGTGTGTGATTGCTTGCAACGGAGAGAGACACCCCTGTAGCACATGTCCAATAGAGGTCTGGGCAACAAGGAACAAAGGTCGAGAGGGACACATGGATGGCATGGACGCATGGGGAGGGAGAGAGGGTGTGTTTGTGATAGAGAGATCCCGTCGAGATCGTGAGGGGACTATATGGGTGGGAGATCGAGGGAGTGCGTGCGCGATAGAAAGACGCCCCGAGAGAAATCGAGATAGACCATGCACATGTTTGTGATGGAGACTAAGATTAGCTAGTCATATACATATAGGGGGACTGCGTGTGCGTACAATTGAGTGAGAGACCATCATACTTGGCTAGTTGGGCATGAGATTGTGTGTGTGCGCGTGTGAGATGGAGAGAGAACGAGGGGAGAGATAGAGTTTTAGATGGGCCTATCGAGTGCGAGTGAGATATGCATGTGTATGTGTGACCCAGGTGGATGGAGAGTTTGAGAGAGGGGGGGGGGAAGAGCTCCGAGATGACATAGTGGTGCGTGAGAGAGTTACAGGCAAAGAGACAAGGAATTTGTGTGCGTACGATGAGTGCACCCAAGATATCTAGCTTGGACTAGCTAGAGTAT
>NC_041382.1:514431889-514433003 GCF_002162155.2 Triticum dicoccoides | reverse complement strand
AGAGTATCATACATAGTGTGCGAGAGAGACCTATAGATGGTGTATATATGCATGCGAACTAGAAAGACCCCCCCCCCCCACACACAAAGAGAGAGAGAGAGAGAGAGAGAGAGAGAGATGGAGAGAAAGGGAGAGGGACCAACAAGGTTTTTGTGTCGGATGCGTGCGACAGAATTGAAGATTGTCGGCGAGAGAGAGAGAGAGAGAGAGAGAGAGAGAGAACAGGAGTCCGGTAGAGGGGGATGTCGCGTTTTATGCATCAAAGACTGATATAAACCATGTTTCGATATAAACTTGCATTCAAATATTTAAATTGGAGAACATGTTGTCTGCAATCCACACATGAACGGATATATGCGTATATCAAACAAATTCATTAATTTGACTTTCAACATGTTCATGGAGTACTATAATAGTGTACAACATGCTACTCGATTGAGGTGTTCAATTTTGGATTTAGTTCACTATTTTGACCTACTGAACGAGCTATTTCATTGAATCGAGATATTTCATTTTGGGTTTGATTCGCGTTTTTGAGTGGGTCAACTATTTGTCATATAGTAAATCGCTAGCAACGAGCATGTAAAAACACATTACTCCCAAGCATCTTCTCTCCATCTAAAAAAGAAGTGGCAAGCTAATATTTCAAAATTTGATCCGAATCAACTTGGTAAGGTAGCCGTGGATGCTCGTTCTCCCAAAATTTGAACGAACCGTTAAACATCCTCTCTGCTCGGTGGAATTCGCCCGAGAAAATAAATGGGAGACGCGAAATTACCGTCCTATGTGGGAGACGCATCAATTGGCCCATTATACATCGAGGGTAGGTTCGTAACTTCATCCAAGCACGCCTTCTCCTCAACCGAAATGACATGTGCCGAATAATTCATAAACCATGGTCAGCAAAACACGCTCTCCTCGCCCGAAATAGCTCGCGCCCACTATTTCAAAACACGCTCTCCTCGCCCGAAATCACTCGCGCCCACTATAGTTCAAAACACGCCCTCCTCGCCCGAAATCGCTCCCGCCCACTATTTGGGGAGAAGCAAAGTTACTCTACTATCCCCGACCCTCAGTACATAGACCCAAGCCGAGAAGCCTATAGGCAAGGGTA
>NC_041382.1:514358097-514431612 GCF_002162155.2 Triticum dicoccoides | reverse complement strand
GCCCGCCCGCCCCCATTCATACCTCGTGGGTGCCAAATCACCTTCTCCCCGGGAAGCTCCCTTCTCCCGAGCCGTGAAACCTCAGCCCCACCTCCATGGCGCCCCCACCGCACCAATTTCACAGCCGCCCTCCTCCCTAATGCCGGAGACACTGTCCATTTGCCATCGTGCACTGGGCCGTGTGCCTCTTACTCCGTGTTGCTGGTGCTGCCTCGACGACGACCATGTGAACCGTACCAGAGCCGATTCACCCCCGCTGTTGTTCACGGTGCCGGAGCGGCTCCAACTTCGGATTCGTCCAGAGTCCTGGCGCTGCTTCCGCGTAGCCCTCGATCGCCGCGACATCGCTCTTTCCCTGCCACCGGTCGCCACCGCAACCGCGCCGGCCTCACGGACTCGACAGCTGGACCTGCCTACTTCACCATGCTGCCAGACAGGTCGCACCCTCATCTCAAATCACTTTATTTAGGCGTCAGTTGTCTGAATTTTTATTCTGGGCCAATCGATTCCCAATGGGAAGCAGCACCCCTCGAGGCGGCGGAGCTCCTAGGCTGCCGGTTGGCTGGTGTCTAACGTAAGGGTGCGGGGCCGCAAGTTCACCGCGGACCCAGCGCTTAGATGGCTATCTTTTAGAGTTGCGTGGGTTGAAGGTAATGCCGCCGCCGGATCTGGATGATGGGGAGTCTTTGTGGATTGGCCCGGGGGCGGCGCAACCATGGCAGTGCGGTGGGGCGGGGAGCGGGGTTTTGGCCAGGGCCACGGACGATGGAGGCAGGCTGCTCTGCCGTTGGTCGCTGGATCTTCGGGGAAGATTCCGAACAGTGTCAGCCGGGAGCCACAAGACGGCCAGCCATCCGGCGTAGATCGGACAGTACCAAAATAAAATAAAATCGTGTGACCCCAATTTAGTCTTCAGTCAATAGACGTGTGACCACTCTCGTACCTTGCTGTTGATCTCTTAGTGTATTTCTTCAGATCAAAGAGATATGTCGTTCTTAACATTATGCATTATCTGCATCTTCGGACACACCGTCTTCCAACTCACCGCAGTTGCTCCAACAAGGGAAGCATACACAGAAGGGAGCTACAGTCCCCACTCAACAGTTTCCTACATCGAATGCGCATGCCCGACATGGACAGCCACAACAACTGCAGGGCCATCGACAAGTCAGCACATGATGCTCACTCCTATGGATGGCAGCCAGATAGGTTGTACCCTCATCTTACTTGTGTGCAACATTTATGGCTTTGTTATTCATCTAAGCATGGAAAATAGATCATCACATTTCATTGTATATTCATGTTGATCTCTTACGGGTCTTGTTCAGGAGTTAACGTTGTTCCATAGTTCAGCTAAGATACTTGTTCTTTAGGTAACGTTGTTCCATAGTTATCATCCATCAGCCAATGCTATCCCACAGGCTGGTGATTATAGTATTATACCACTTCTAGTATTACCTATGTTGTTCTTTAATACTTTTGTGTGCCATCTAGTTAATCTCGAGTACAAACGATACATATTCTGTAGCTTTCATCTGTGTTCTCCCTTTAGTTTATGAGACCTGTTGCTGCTAGTTAACCCCAGTCCTACTATTTATGTCGTCTCCTACAGGCACTCATTACATAAATCTAACTACTAGTTGTCTTCCATGCATGTTAGATATAATTGCACACACTGATATATCCATAAGAACCTCACGGAGCAATGTAAAGGCCAATAAACTTGCTGTCAATGATACCCAATATGATGGAACAGGTAAAGGCAGCTCTTCAGAAGACTTGCAGAAAGATGATGAATCCTCTTCACCCACAAGGTCCTTGCTCTAACTTGGCCTGTGATATGGGTACAACATGCATATAATGTCCTAGAGTGTATCTACTCTGTTGCAATGCCATGTTCTTAGCATGCTGATCATGCATGTAAATATGTCATGCCTTCCTGTTTTTCAGTACCTATTCCATTCATGATAACATGTTTTCAAATTCAAGTACTGTCATTCTACTCTATCGCAATGCCATCTGCTTAATTTGGACATCATGCTTCTGAATATCTTATGCATTGTTATTCATCAGTATGTACTTCATCTGTCTACCATAACATGCTTTTTTACATTGAAGTGTTGTTCTAGTGCTCTGTTGCAATGCCATCTTATTTTCCCAATCATACACGTGTATGTTGCCTTAGTTATTTCTGTACGTATTCCGCTAGCATACATTTTTACATTCAACTAGTGTTTTTTTGCCGTGTTATCCCGTCGTATCCCTAGCTCTTACACCATACTCCCTCCGTCCGGATTACATGTTGCCGAAATGGATAAAAAAGGATGTATCTAGAACTGAAATACGCCTAGACCCGTCCATTTTTTCCGGATGGAGGGAATACATGTCAATATGTCATGCCTTTCTATTCTTCAGTACCTATTCCATCTCTCTGTTGTCGCATGTTTTATAATTAGAGCACCATTCTTCTATACAAGGCATGCAAGGGGAAGACGACTATGTTAGAATCTGAAGGGTTACAAACAAGGCCTTTGCAAAAGATCCAAACACTAGGAGATAATAAACCAACTCCAGTTTTTATAGATACTGCTCCAGCACAGAGAAACCCAACTTCTACTGATAATAAGCAGATTCCAGTGGCCAAAGAACTAGTCCGCTCCAGTCCAGCAAAAATATGTCAATTCAATTCTAAGAAGCGTGTGCGTATCCTTGCATCATAAAATTTTATAGCATGTTGATCATATTTTCTACATGTTTCTTACGCATCTCTCTTTTAGAAAATAAGCTTAACAGATAGAAGAATTTCTACAATGGTATCGTTTATGAGGAAAGATTCTTGCAGGAATTCTCTGTGCTCCAATGTAGATGTAAGTACCTGTTGTATATCACTATATTTTTACATCAACATGTATTTTGTTAATTGGCGTGAATCCAACGTTTATCTGATCTAAATTTAGTTGTAGCAAAATGTATGATTAAAGGCCACAATGTTGATTTTTGCAAGGAAAACTGCCTGGTAGTTTTGCATCCTGAGCTGCATGAGTGTACTATCTCATATCAGTGGGTTTGAATACTTTGGTACTGTAGTGGGTTTTTCAGTGTTTTTTTACTGTGTTGTCCTATCGTATCCCTAGCTCTTACATCATACTCCCTCCGTCCGGATTAAATGTCACAGAAATGGATAAAACTGGATGTATCTAGAACTGAAATACGCCTAGACCCATCCATTTATTTCCGGATGGAGGGAATACATGTCAATATGTCATGCCTTTCTATTCTTCAGTACCTATTCCATCTCTGCTGTAGCATGTTTTATAACTGAATCACCATTCTTCTATATAAGGCATGCAAGGGCAAGATGGCTATGTTAGAATCTGAAGGGTTACAAACCATGTATTTGCAAAAGATCCAAACGCCAGGAGATAATAAACCAACTCCATTTTTCATAGATATTGCTCCAGCACAGAGAAACCCAACTCCCACTGATAATGAGCAGATTCCAGTGGCCAAAGAACTAGTCCGCTCCAGTCCAGCAAAAGAATGTCAACTCCATTCTAAGAAGCGTGCGTGTATCCTCGCATCATGAAATTTTATAGCATTCTGATCATATTTTCTACATGTTTCTTACCCATCTCTCTTTTAGAAAATAAGGTTAAACGATACAAGACTTCCTCCATTGGGATCGTATTCGAGGAAAATATCTTGCGGGAATTATCTGTGCTCCAATGCTGATGTAAGTACCTGTTGTATATCACTATATTTTTAGATCAGCATGTATTTTGTTAATTGGCGTGAGTCTAACCTTTATCTGATCTAAAATTAGTTGTAGCAAAATGTTAAAGGCGCCAATTATGATTTTTGTAAGGAAAACTGCCTGGTAGTTTTGCATACTGAGCTGCATGAATGTACTATCTCATATCACGCACATTACTAAATTGTAGTGCTTCTCTAGTTGCCCATTCATTCATTGTGTCAATGTTGCTTTCGTATTACCTTACCTGGCTGATGATAGCTGTGCCATATTGTGTTAATTTGGTGTAGGCTAGTTGCCCAAACGTCCGTTGTGTCAATGTTGCTTTCCTATTATCTGACTTGGCCAATGATAGCAATGCTAGTGTGTTAATTTTGTGCAGGCTGCTGAAGATAAGAAGACAAACTCTGAAAACAGCAAGGCAACCCCATTGTTTCTTTCCGGTAAATCTAGGCCAGGTAATATGGCAATAACTCATGATTAATCTGTTTGGTTCCCGTCCATATTTATGTTATGATGCAGTGGTCGAGACACTCTCCACTATCAATAATACAAGCCTGCCAAAATCACCATCTGAATATGTTCAGTATCCTCTGTCTTGAATGCAACGGAATAAATGTATGTTTGTGAACCAATTAATGGCTGAAGCAATGATGGAAATGGTGGATGAATCAGAGGTGCAGAGTCGTGCGACACAACAACTAATCAATGTTTTCAGAGATAGTGTAGCAAAGCAGCAAGAACTTTCCCACATGCTTATGGGCGTCATCTGTGCTGAGGTTGCAGATTGTGACGTTGTAGATGGTTAGGTTCTGCTCATTTATTTGCACTGGCATCAATCTTTGATTGCCCAGTGGATGTAATTTCCTGTAATATATGCTGGATGTGCAATGTTATTCCCTGTATGCCGTACCTTTGCTTGATCGGTTTTGGTCCTGTGCATAATTGCTCGTCGTAATGGGCTCAAATTATCTAATTTGGCCTAAAGACATGAACGAACTTTAGTGGGCCCATTAAGTTAATGGGCCGTTACTAGGCCAAAAGTTAATGGTCGGCCCTCTTACCTCCCGGGTCGTTAACAGGCCGACATCGAAGCGGGCAACAGGTGGCCCCAATTTATTTCATGGGCCGTTAATAGGCCGTTACTAAGTTTGGGCTACATATGGCCCAACTATACTGTAGGCCTTTAGTAGGCCGAAAGAGACAGCGGGCTTGTACTGGACCATGAAGAGCATGGGCCGCTAAGAGGCTGAAAGTCAGGTCGTATTGTAAACGGCCCAACTGTGTTGTGGGCCTTTAGCAGGCCGAAAGAGAAACCGGGTTGGTATTGGACCATGAAGGGCATGGGCCGTTAAAAGGCCAAAACTAAGGTCCAACTACAAATGGCCCAACTCATTTATGGTCCGTTAACAGGCCGAAAGGCACACAGGGCCGGGAATTGACCCAACACTTAAATGGGTCGCTAAAAAGCCAAAACTCAGGTCCGACTACAAATGGCCCAACTGATTTATGGGCCGTCAATAGGCTGAAAGTGACACCAGGCCAGAAATTGGCCCAACACTTAAATGGGCCGCTAAAAGGCCGAAACTCAGGTCCGGCTACAAACGGCCCATCAGATTTATGGGCGGTCAATAGGCTGAAAGACACACCGGGCCGGAAATTAGCCCAACATTTAAACGGGTCGCTAAAAGGCCGAAAGATGTACATCCTGAAAATTGGCCCATCCATTAAATGGGTCGTTAACAGGCCGAAATCTCATCGGGCCGATATTGAGCCCAAATATATAGCAGGCTATTAACGGGCTCAAACTGACGATGGGCTGCAATGGTGTCAAATCTTTAATGGGCCGTTGACGGGCCGAATTGGCACATCTTGTATGGGCCGTGGGCTTAAATGGACCTAACACCAGTAGGCCTTATATGTGTCGGCCTGCTAATTTTTACTGGGCCCGCCTTTTTCACCGGAATGGGACACTGTTGGGTCGTGCCACGTGTCGACCTATCATAGGTGTCTCCTGTCCAATGAGTGGATGACATCTGTCTCAACGGTGAGGCAACACATGTTTCCTTCGGCCAATCAGAATTTTACACGTGGAAATTTCCCATTGGTCAGAGCTGTTAACAGGTTATCGGATCCAAAATCCGACCCGATAGCTTAACAGTGTTCCGTTACGGTGGATGCCACGTGTCGGTCACGCTTGACGAAAGCACTTCTGTGACGCGTGATTTATCGTCATGGAAGTGGACACTTCCGTGGTGATAATTTTGGCAATGTCATGGAACACTTCTACGACAGCACAGGTATGACTATCTTGATTCTGTCATAAAATCGTCATGGATGTACATGCATGACAAAAAACGCGACCTACTATGACAAACACGTATCATCATGGAAGTGTATTTTTTTGTAGTGGTGGTGATGGTGGTGGTGGAGCACCGGCAGCGCTTCGCTAAGCATCGCCGGGATGAGGCAGTGGAACTACGGAGTAACGGGAGAGAGAGGGGTGCCAAGGGCTTGGTTTGTCCTCTTGGGGCGCCCCGTCCCTCTATATATAGGTGGAGGGGCGTGGGAAAAATCCCCTCCAAGCCCTAGGGCACAGCTAAGGGGGAGAGGACTTGGACTCCAAGTTAATCCTATTCCTACTAGGACTCCTTCCTTTTTTGCCTTCCCTAGCCACATGGGCTTTTGAGGACTTGGTGATTCTAGCCCAATAAGTCCAAGGTGACTCCCTGCATCCCATTCTAGCCCTTGGGTCGTGGTGGACCCACTTGTGGAGTTTCAGACCCCTCCGGAATCCTCCGGAACCTTCTGGAAGCTTCCCGGTACAATACCAAAAAAACTGCACCTTTTTCTGGAACCCAAAATATGACTTCATATATATAAATCTTTACCTCCCGACCATTCCGAGACTCCTGGTGATGTCCGTGATCTCCTCTAGGACTCCAAACAACATTTGGTTACCACTCATCAAATATCCCAATACTACTCTAGCGTCAACGAACGTTAAGCGTGCGACCGTGCGGGTTCGGAAATTATGTAGTTATGACCGAGACACCTCTCCGGTCAATAACCAATAGCGGGACCTATATGCCCATATCGATTCCTACATATTCCACAA
The DNA here is from genome assembly GCF_002162155.2 of Triticum dicoccoides. Lineage (NCBI taxonomy): Eukaryota > Viridiplantae > Streptophyta > Magnoliopsida > Poales > Poaceae > Triticum > Triticum dicoccoides. The sequence goes on along the minus strand of NC_041382.1, from coordinate 514,424,743 downwards.
AGATCTTTTATTGGTTGAACCTTTATGACAACATACATAATTCCCTTTGTCTACCGGTATGTTACTTGCCCGAGATTCGATCGTCGGTATCTTCATACCTAGTTCAATCTCATTACCGGTAAGTCTCTTTACTTGTTCCATAATACATCATCTTGTAACTAACTCCTTAGTCACTCTGCTTGCAAGCTTCTTGTGATGCTATATTACTGAGAGGGCTCAGAGATACCTCTTCATTACACGGAGTGACAAATCCCAATCACGATTCACGCCAACTCAATAGACACCTTCGGAGATACCTGTAGAGCATCTTTATGATCACCCAGTTATGTTGTGATGTTTGATGGCACACAAGGTATTCCTCCGGTATCCGGGAGTTGCATGATCTCATGGTCGAAGAAACATGTATTTGACATTAAGAAAGCGGTAGCAATAAACTGAAAGATTATATGCTATGCTAACGGTTGGGCCTTGTCCATCACATCATTCTCCTAATGATGTGATCCTGTTATCAAGTGATAACTCATGTCTATGGTTAGGAAACCTTAACCATCTTTGATCAACGAGCTAGTCTAGTAGAGGCTCACTAGGGACACGATATTTGTTTATGTATCCACACATGTATTTAAGTTTCCGGTCAATACAATTCTATCATGAATAATAAACCTTTATAATTATTTAGGAAATATAACAATAACCATTTTATTATTACCTCTAGGGCATATTTCCATCAGCTAGCATCTACAGGAGATTAACTATGGACGGCATACTCTTAGTGAAATCTATGTATGCGGACCTAATTGACTCTGGTCCTATTCCGAAACCGATACATATTTGGAAGATCAAAGTGTCGTTAAGAACCAAAGTCTTCATGTGGTTTGTTCACAAGGAGGTGGTTTTGAGTAAGGACAATTTGGCAAAACGTAATTGGGAGGGTATTCAAAGATGTAGTTTTTGTGATCAAAATGAGAATATCAAACACCTCTTTCTTGATTGTCCGCTGGCAAAACTATCATGGCGTTCAATTCATATAGCCTTTAGTATTACCCCTCTGAACAACATTCACATGTTATTCCGGACGTGGCTAAATTGAGTAGAGACAAATATTGCAAGACATATTCAGATAGGAGTATGAGCACTACTTTGGGCTATATGGAATTGTAGAAATGATATGGTGTTTAACAGACAAACTCGTACCAATTTTTGACAAGTTATCTACATGGCCACTACATGGATCCGTATGTGGTCATTACTCACTCCTGCAGAAGCCAGGGAGCCTTTGGTTATTGGGTCTACCCGATGGGAGATGGTAGCTCGGGATATCTACAACCGGTTTGGATGGCGGTCCGGTAATAGGATAGGCGTGTATGCATCTCCTGCTATTTTAGCCGGTTGTGGAATTTTTTTCCTTTTGTTTTCATTTTCAACTCCGTGTGAGTTTGTACTAGACCACAGACTTTTCAGGTACTTTTTTTAATAAAGGGGTTGCATGCATCATTCTGTTGCAGAGGTCGGGGGTGATCCTCCTTTCTTAAGAAAAAGCAAGCTACCTGCGTACCTCTCTGTTAAGTCAGAAAACACCTAACAACAATATGTCTCCATATATCATTCTAGTCAATTGCCATGTGATGTCTACTATGCAACTTTATTCTTGTAGACACGTGTTGGGCCTCCAATCGCAGAGTTTGGTAGGACAGTAGCAATTTTCCCTCAAGTGGATGACCTAAGGTTTATCAATCCACGAGAGGCGTAGGATGAAGATGGTCTCTCTCAAACGACCTTGCAACCAAATACAAGAAATCTCTTGTGTCCCCAACACACCCAATACAATGGCAAATTGTATAGGTGCACTAGTTAGGCGAAGAGATGGTGATAAAAGTGTAATATCGATGGTAGAAATATATTTTTTATAATCTGAATAAATAAAAACAGCAAGGTAGCAACTAGTAAACAGACACAAAAATAGTATTGCAATGCTTAAAAACAAGGCCCAGGGTCCATACTTTCACTAGTGCAATCTCTCAATAGTGCTAATATAATTGGATCATATAACCGTCCCTCAACGTGCAACGAAGAATCACTCCAAAGTTCCTATATAGCGGAGAACATAAGACGAAAATGTTTGTAGGGCATGAAACCACCTCAAAGCTATTCTTTCCGATCAATCTATCCTAGAGTTCGTACTAAAAATAACACGAAGCTATTCTTCCCGATCGATCTAACCAAGAGTTTGTACTAAAATAACACCAAAGCAAATTCAGATTCATAATATTCAATCCAACACAAAGCATCAACCCATGTGCATAGATTACCCCAATGTCACCGCGGGACATGTTGTGATGTCATATGGTCAAGACATGATGTGATATACGTTATTGTATGAGATGATCATGTTTTGTAAAAGTCACTGGCAACCGGCAGGAGCCTTATGGTTGTCTCTTTATTGTATGAAATGCAAACGCCATGTAATTGCTTTACTTTATCACTATGTGTTAGTGATAGTTGTAGAAGCAATAGTTGGCGAGACGACCATGACACTACGATAGAGATCAAGGTGTCAAGCCAGTGATGATGGAGATCATGACGGTGCTTTGGAGATGGAGATCAAAGGCACAAGATGATGATGGCCATATCATGTCACATATTTTTGATTGCATGTGATGTTTATCTTTTATGCATCTTATTTTGCTTAGTACGGTGGTAGCATTATAAGATGATCCCTCACTAAAATTTCAAGGTATAAGTGTTCTCCCTGAGTATGCACCATTGTGATAGTTCGTCGTGCTGAGACACCACATGATGATCGGGTGTGATAGGCTCTATGTTCACATACAACTCGTGCAAGACAGTTTTGCACATGCGGAATGCTCGGGTTAAACTTGACGAGCCTAGCATGTACAGACATGGCCTCGGAACACTAGAGACCAAAAGGTCAAACGTGAATCATATAGTAGATATGTTCAATATAGAGATGTTCACCATTGATGACTACTCCATCTCACGTGATGATCGGACATGGTTTAGTTGATTTGGATCACGTAATCATTTAGATGACTCGAGGGATGTCTATCTAAGTGGGAGTTCTTAAGTAATTTGATTAATTGAACTTAATTTATCATGAACTTAGTCCTGATAGTTTTTGCATATCTATGTTGTAGATCAACGGCTCGTGCTACTATTCCCTTGAATTTTAATGCATTCCTAAAGAAAGCTAAGTTGAAAGATGATGGTAGCAACTCATAGACTGGGTTCATAACTTGAGGATTATCCTCATTGCTGTACAGAAGAATTATGTCCTTGATGCACCGCTAGGTGAAAGGCCTGCTGCAGGAACAGATGCTGATGTTTTGAACGTCTGGCAAGCTTGATCTGATGACTACTTGATAGTTCAGTGTGCCATGCTTTACGGCTTAGAATCGGGACTTCAAAGACGTTTTGAATGTCATGGACCATATGAGATGTTCCAGGAATTGAATTTAATATTTCAAGCAAATGCCTGAGTTGAGAGATATGAAGTCTCCAACAAGTTCTATAGATGCAAGATGGAGGAGAAAAGTTCTATCAGTTAATACATACTCAAAATGTCTGGGTATCATAATCACTTGACTCAGCTGGGAGTTAATCTTCCAGATGATAGTGTTATTGACAGAGTTCTTCAATCACTGCCACCAAGCTACAAAGGCTTCGTGACGAACTATAATATGCAAGGGATGGATAAGACAATTCCCGAGCTCTTCGCTATGCTCAAAGCTGCGGAGGTAGAAATCAAGAACGAGCATCAAGTGTTGATGGTTAAAAAGACCACTAGTTTCAGGAAAAGGGCAAGGGAAAGAAGGGGAACTTCAATAAGAATGGCAGGAAAGTTGCCACTCCAGGGAAGAAGCCCAAGTCTGGACCCAAGCCTGAAACTGAGTGCTTCTATTGCAAAGGGACTTGTCACTGGAAGCGGAACTGCCCCAAGTATTTGGCAGATAAGAAGGATGGCAAAGTGAACAAAGGTATATTTGATATACATGTTATTGATGTGTACCTTAATAATGCTCGTAGTAGCGCCTGGGTATTTGATACGGGTTCGATTGCTCATATTTGTAACTAGAAACGTGGGCTACAGATTAAGCAAAGATTGGCTAAGGACGAGGTGACGATGCGCGTCGGGATGGTTCCAAGGTCTATGTGATCGCCATCGGCACGCTACCTCTACATCTACCTTCGGGATTAGTTTTAGACCTGAATAATTATTATTTGGTGCCAGCGTTGAGCATGAACATTATATCTGGATCTTGTTTGATGCGAGATGGTTATTCATTTAAATCAGAGAGTAATGGTTGTTCTATTTATATGAGTAATATCTTTTATGGCCATATGAAGAGTGGTCTATTTTTATTGAATCTCAATTGTGGTGATACACATATCCATAATATTGATGCCAAAAGATGCAAAGTTGATAATGATAGTGCAACATATTTGTGGCACTGCCATTTAGGTCATATTGGTGTAAAGCACATGAAGGAACTCCATGCTAAGGGACTTTTGGAATCACTTGATTATGAATCATTTGATGCTTTCGACCCATGCCTCATGTGCAAGATGACTAAATTTCCGTTCTCCCGAACAATGGAGCGAGCCACTGACTTATTGGAAATAATACATATCGATGTATGCTGCCCAATGAGTGTTGAGGCTCGCGACGGGTATCGTTATTTTCTGACCTTCACAGATGATTTGAGCAGATATGGGTATATCTACTTGATGAAACACAAGTCTAAAACATTTGAAAAGTTCAAAGAATTTCAGAGTGACACTATAAAAAAATACACTTCGGTGATGATACATGTTTGTCACAGTAGGTCACGTGTTCTGTCATGCTTGTACATCCGTGATGGTTTTATGACATAATCAGGATAGTCATACATGTTCTGTCGTAGAAGTGTTCCATGACATTACCAAAATTATCATCACGGAAGTGTCCACTTCCATGATGATAAATCGTGCATCATGGAAGTGTTTTCGTCAAGGGTAACTGACAGGTGGCATCCACCGTAACAGGTCGCCGTTAAGCTATCGGGTCCTGTTTTGGATCCGATAACCCGTTAACAGCCCGGACCAATGGGGATTTTCCATGTGTAAAAATCTCATTGGCTAGAGGAAACACGTGTTGGCTCACCGTTGGGACAGAAGTCATCCACTCATTGGACAGGAGGCGCCTATGATACGTTAACATGTGGCACGGCCCAACAGAGGCCCATTCCTGTGAAAAGGCTGGCCCATTTGACTTGGTCAAAGGGTAACAGGCCGGACCACGGAAAGTCTATTAACGGCCTGTTCGTATGTAGCCCATTTACGGCCCGCTAACTCCCGGCCCGTTACGGCCTATGGGAATTAAGCCCAGTAGCTTCATCCGGGCCGTCTAATATGATTCCAGCCCGTTGTAACTTCCGGCCCATGTATGCCCATGATGTCTTTTGGCCCATATGAGGCCCTTTGTAACTCTTGGCCCATTAAAGGCCTGAGATGAAATTGGCCCATAATGAATAGTGTATCACTTTATACCCATTAACGCCCCATTATTCCATCGACCCTTTCCAGCCCGTGTTAACTTTCGGCCTTCTAAGGGCCCATTTATTCTCGGGCTCATTTCTAGAATTCGGTTAGACGGTCTGTTACTAGCATGTTCCGTTTGTGGGCCAAATTTAGCCCGTGGTTACATTCGGCCCGTTTGTGGCCCGTTAACTCGTTGGGCTGTTTTCACAGCATTATCTAATACGGCCTATTAACGTCCTGTTATGGTCCGTGAATAGTACGACCCATGTTTGGCAAAATGATTATATGCCCCGTAGAAAGCCCATGGATCCTACGGCCCATGGAAGACCAATGGATCCTTCGGCCCATGGAAGACCAATGGATCCTACGGCCCGTAGAAGGCGCATGGAACATACGGCCCATAGAAAGTCCATGGATCCTACGGCCCGTAGAAGGCCCATGGATCCTATGGCCCGTAGGAGGCCCATGCTTACAAAAGTCCGTGTGTTGCCATGAATATTGTGGCCTAGTTACCAAAATTAGGTTATTGCGGCCACTAGAAAAAATGTGAAAAATGAACTGCAGTGACTACAAATACACAACTAAACAAGACAATAAGGAAATAAATAAGCAAGCAACTAACGCTAGCCTATTACAGATATTACACATATTACATCCACTGGGCATCAAAGTTCGCCACCCGTGCAAATATAGGGAACAAAGCAGCATATTAATTCACTGGACATCAAAATTGGCCACCAGTGCAAATAAACGCAGCAGCGAAACAAGTCCATGACTGAAACAACTTCATAAGAGCTCAAGAAACGTTATCCTGGGTATCCACCATGCTGGCAATAAGCTTAGCAAGCTTATTAGCTTTGTCCTGTTTGGCGCTTAAATCCTCCAACACTTGTTGTTGCACCAGAAAGTATGCATCTGAATGCTCCAGGGACTTCCATAGTCCTTCTGCTTCTTGTTGCAGCACAGCTGATCGATGTCTTTCAGCTTGTAGTTGAGACTCAAGAAACTGAATTGATTCAGACAGTGAGTTTGAATAGCTTGTGCAAGCGGTAGCGGCTAGTAACTCGAACACTAAACCAAGACAGGACTTTTGGGTTTTCTCACTGTCTTCAAGATAGTTTTCCTTAGCTATTTTATCAGTTTTGTTGGAGAACAACAAGGATGTCTCACTATCCTGAACATTATCTGCATTACTTCCTTTACCATTGCTTAATAAGGCACTCTTCCCCAATATTCTGCCAGCATTCTAAAAGAAGAAACAAGCAGACACATAACATGTTTAGCATGTACTAGTATATGAAACTCATTTCGGTGAACCAATTCATTAGTAAGGTGGACACGATTAAACTACCATGTCTTGTATTGCCAAGTAGTACATTATAAAAGAATTAAACAAACATATATATATATATATATATATATATATATATATATATATATATGTCCTATGGTCACTTCATTGTCTTGCCAAATCAAAATAGAGACACGGTTCAAATCATATCAGTTCAAGGGAAAGCAGCACTTGAAGAATACAAAGTGTGGGAAACTACACGGCATAACAATATTTCAGATGGGTACCACGGGTGTACATGTACAACAAAACTATTGGCTATGTTGTGATGCTAGTAATGTGCATGATACGAGAAGTAAATTGTATACACAATTGAAATTGAAATCAACATAGCTATTTATAAGAGCAAACATGTTAAAGAAACATGCGTAAACATACTTGTTGTGCCATTGGAGTTTCCATTGGATCGTTCAATTTAAAAATAAGTTTGTATGAGTAAATACAGTGATACATGAGCAAAGTAGTATGCACGATAGCAATGGAATCTTAAATGAGAATAGTTGTTCTTTAGGTTTAAGCACTTGTTCTACATGAATAGAGTATAGTAAGACGCAAGTATATAGTACTTAAAATAAAATGAGCTCATAGATCTTACCACATTCTTGGTTCGGGACCAGTACAGAACAAGGCATTCCCAGTCATCGTCCAGTAAATGTGTCTTAGGAGAACGTAAGGGAATTTGATGAGTTTGTTTGCCAGTGAAGTACGTTTTCTTCAGGTAATTCTGATACTGCCACCAAGCATTCTTGAAGATAGCAGTGGTATGAGCACAGGTTACCTCATCCTGAGTTTCCAAATCGGTCCTTCTCTATAGATAAAAATGGGAAAATTTGCGGTATTATAACCATCATGGAGGTAGAATGTATCGGACAAAGCAAAGTAATTGCCATGAATAACATTACTTACACATAACTCCTGGACAAACACCTGCAACTCACATTTTCCTTCATCTTCAGTATAATATTTCCATGATGGGAAGATACGCACATAGGATCTAACAACATCAAATGTGATAGATGCTAAACTATGAATGGCTGGTCGTGCTTCTTCCATAGGAATAGGTGTACTAACTGGTGGAGTTGGGGTTCGCCGTGGTAGTATTGGCGCTTTGGGCACTGGAGCTGCCTTACTAACTGCTCTTGTTTGGGAGCTCTATGGTGGAGGTGGTGTTGTGTCAATAGGAACTGGGTTACTATCTGCTGGGGTTGGGGTTCGATTGGGTGAAGCTGGTTCTCTGTTCATCATAGTAGGGGTAAAATCTGCGAGAGTCCGGGTTATGTGTCGTAGGGCTGGTTCTCGTGCATGTACAACCCGGGTGCTATCTCCACCAAGAGGTAGCACTGTTTTATTTGAAGACCGTGTTTTTACTCCACTAGATACTGCCATCACCAGCTCCAATTCAAATGGCTGATAAACAGGAAACATATATAGTTGAATGTACATACATTGTATGAGAGACAGATGCAATACATAGTGTGGAAAAAAGAGGGCATGAAATAGTTGACATGTATATTGTTTAACTAAAACGGATAGCATGGCATAATTTCACATATATGATGTCTATCTAAACTGGATAACATAGCATAACATAATTTAAAGATATGATGACTAACTAAACAGGATCGCATGACATAATTCACATACATGTTATCTAAGTAATCAAGATCGCATGATTTAATTCACATTTGTGATTTATATGCTAAGCAGAGGGCTTTTACATATATGATGTTTGAACTAAGAACATGGTGTTGAATATTGTGTATATGATGTCTAAACTATGCAATGCAAGACACCATATGCATGATATAACCACTATAACCGTGCCAAGTTAGAGCATACACCTCGGTGGGGAAATAGGACTGGTCATCTGTCTCTGAACCCATCTCTGAGGAGCTATCGGGACCCAACAAGAGATCTGCTTTGATAGGTAGCACTGTCTGCTATGAAGGCCTTGGTTTCACTCCAGATTTTTCCATCACCCACTCAAATGGCTGATTCACAGGAAGAGTAGTTTAATGTACAAACATTGTCGACAAATGGAAATTTAATGAAGAAAAGGATGGGAAAGATATCATTCAAATATATGATGCCTGGTTAAACATGATGGCATTGCACATTTCACATATATTATGGATGGCTAAAAGACATGAGACTGCATAATTCCCATATATGATATTGAAACTAAACAGGTGGCATTACAGAACATGTCCAAACTAAGCAGATGACATACATGATGTCGAAAGTTGGCACTGCAAGGCAACATATGCATGATATGACTAACATCATCATGCCAAGTTAGAGCAAACACATTGGGGGTAAATAGGAGTGGTCAGCTACGTCTGAATCTGCCTCAGAACAAATATCTTCCTCTAGATTACAATCTGGAGAGGGGGGGAGGGTTTGCCATTGAACCCACCATGGAGCGATGTCTGCATGACATTGTATTGTTGCACAAAACTCTTCTCTTTTTCTCTACATGTTCAGCATGACTGTGTACAATATCTGACATGCATACAAAAAATATAGTGAGATTATGTAAGGAGAGCATGAAAGAATCTAGAGTAATGGTAACAACCAGTGGATGGATCCAAAAATAATGATAGCAGGCTGATGATTGATTTAATTTAATAAAAACAGATGGTGATTGCTTTACTATTTGTTTCCCACCCAAGATGAACAAGATAGGCATACCCTAGGTGAACCAAATATTAGACAGAGATACTATTCATTGCTGCCTCGATATGTACCCCACAACTAATTTAGAACTAAAGTTTGAACATCAATTTGGACCTAACTTGGAGTCTAAGAGGTGAATAGGATGATAAAGTAGCAGGTAATTTTAAGCAATGCATAACATAAGCAAAAACAAAAGAGTGCGACCTCTCTTATGGCCCCGTGTACTCCTCAGGTTCATCTGCTAAGTCGATGATGGTGATGCCGTTGCGGTAGGTGCCGACGGTAGGGAAGGAGATCTGAGGTGGCGAAAGACGGTCAGGAGTCGTGATGTCTGGTTTGGTGGATGCTTCTATCGATGGAGCAGCTCAGGTGAGGTGGACGACGTCGCGGCAGGAGCAGGACAAACCACACAAAGTTTTCTTCGATACCTACCTGTAACTGAAGTAATTCTGTAAGGTCTCATTTGGCTTGCATGATTCTAAAAACGCAGGGATAGGAAAAACACCGGAACAGGATAGGAATGCACATGGGAAACACAACATTTGGGAACACATGATTTCTGTCAACTTGGGTGTTTGGTTCACGGGAATTGGAAGAGCATAGGAATGCAAAGAAACATGGCCAAAATAAAGTGAAACCATATGAAAGCGTGTACAGTTAGAATGTTATTCTGCCACTAATGCACTTGGTCTTGTTTTCATGCATAGGATTTTGAAAAGTAGGTCCAGGTGGATGTTTTGCTCCATCCCTTTCAACAAAATGCATGAATAATTGAATAGTAGAGTGCCATAGGAAAATTTCCTATTGCGGTGTTTTTCCGTTGAACCAAAATAGCCCTAATGGATCGACATGAATGTAGAGTAATAAGTGATGCGACAAGTGTACAACCTCTTTGCCGTAGCCGTGTCAACCTCAGCATCATTGGGTTGGTCGCTGAAGAAGTTGAGGTAGAGGTGGCTGTCGGAGGTGTGGAGGAAGATCTGAGGAATCTATAGACGGGGTCCAGGGCACTGCTCTGTTGTGATGGATAGTTCCGTCGTTGGAGCAACTCCGGCGAGCCATAAGATATCGAGGCTGAAGCAGCACAAGATAGACATCGTTAATCTCAAGTGGGATTCTAACAACATCTCCAATAGATGATGTAAAATACATTACCAAAAATTGATAGATGTAAAATTTACATCACCAAAAACCACCGGACTACAACAGATGAGGTAAAAACTGTTGACTCTGAACTTAACTGTCGAAACTGAAATTTACTGTGGAATCTGAATGTTACTGTCGAAACTGAACACAATGGTAGTAGAGAGGCACTTCACATGTAGTTTAGGGAGGGCTTGCGGTTCATCTTCAACCTGCACCCCCCTGAGCTGCCAGCCACCACCGGCCAAACTGCCGGCCCCCGGCGCCCGCGGCCGGCGCTGCTCCTGCACCGCCCCGAAACCACTCCCCGCCGCCGGTCTGCCACCGCCCCGACCAGCCCTCTAGCCCCCCACCTGATACGTCTCCAACGTATCTATAATTTTTGATTGCTCCATGCTATGTTATCTACTGTTTTGGGCAATATTGGGCTTTATTATCCACTTTTATAATATTTTTGGGACTAACCTATTAACCGGAGGCCCAGCCCAGAATTGCTGTTTTTTGCCTATTTCAGTGTTTCGAAGAAAAGGAATATCAAACGGAGTCGAAACGGAACGAAATCAACTGGAGAAGTTATTTTTGGAAGGAAAGCTACCGGATGGACATGGACCCCACGTTAGGAGCCAAGGGAGGTGCTCACGAGGGTGGGGGCGCCCCCCCTAGGGCGCGCCCCTGCCTTGTGGGGCCCCCGAAGCTCCACCGACGTACTTCCTGCACCCATATATATTCACGTACCCTAAAACTTCCAGAAGAGACAATAGATTGGGAGTTCCTCCGCCAGAAGCCTCCGTAGCCACCGAAAGCCAATCTAGACCCGTTCTGGCACCCTGCCGAAGGGGGCAATCCCTCTCCGGTGGCCATCTTCATCATCCCGGTGCTCTCCATGACGAGGAGGGAGTAGTTCTCCCTCGGGTTTGAGGGTATGTACCAGCAGCTTGTTTGATCTCTCTCTCTCTCTCTCTCTCTCTCTCGTGTTCTTGAGGTGATACGATCTTGATGTATCGCGAGCTTTGCTATTATAGTTGGATCTTATGTTTCTCCTCCCCCTCTACTCTCTTGTAATGGATTGAGTTTCCCCTTTGAAGTTATCTTATCGGATTGAGTCTTTAAAGATTTGAGAACACTTGATGTATGTCTTGCCGTGCGTATCTGTGGTGACAATGGGATACCACGTGATTCACTTGATGTATGTTTTGGTGATCAACTCGCGGGTTCCGCCCATGAACCTATGCATAGGGGTTGGCACACGTTTTCGTCGTGATTCTCCGGTAGAAACTTTGGGGCACTCTGTGAGGTTCTATGTGTTGGTTGGATAGATGATCTGAGATTGTGTGATGCATATCGTATAATCATACCCACAGATACTTGAGGTGACATTGGAGTATCTAGGTGACATTAGGGTTTTGGTTGATTTGTGTCTAAGGTGTTATTCTAGTACGAACTCTAGGGCTGTTTGTGACATTAATAGGAATAGCCCAACGGATTGATTGGAAAGAATAACTTTGAGGTGGTTTTGTACCCTACCATAATCTCTTCGTTCGTTCTCCGCTATTAGTGACTCTGGAGTGACTCTTTGCTGCATGTTGAGGGATAGTTATGTGATCCAATTATGTTATCATTGTTGAGGGAACTTGCACTAGTGAAAGTATGAACCCTAGGCCTTATTTCATATCATTGCAATACCGTTTATGCACACTTTTATCATTAGTTACCTTGCTGTTTTTATATTTTCAGATTACAAAAACATTTATCTACCATCCATATACCACTTGTATCACCATCTCTTCGCCGAACTAGTGCACCTATACAATTTACCATTGTATTGGGTGTGTTGGGGAGACAAGAGACTCTTTGTTATTTGGTTGCAGGGTTGCTTGAGAGAGACCATCTTCATCCTACGCCTCCTACAGATTAATAAACCTTAGGTCATCCACTTGAGGGAAATTTGCTACTGTCCTACAAACCTCTGCACTTGGAGGCCCAACAACGTCTACGAGAAGAAGGTTGTGTAGTAGACATCAAGCTCTTTTCTGGCGCCGTTGTCGGGGAGGTGAGTGCTTGAAGGTATATCTTTAGATCTTGCAATAGAGTCTTTTAGTTTCTTGTTTTATCACTAGTTTAGTTTATAAAAGAAAATTACAAAATAATGGAATTGAGTCTACCTCATACGCTTCATCTTTTTAATATCTTTCGTGAGTATGATGGAAAGGATAATTGTGCTCAAGTGCTAGAAGAAGAAATGTATAAAATGTTTGGCACTAAATATTTGAATGATGAGCATGATTGCAATGTTGTTAGTACACATTATTTGAATATCCATGATGCTAATGATATAAAAAGCCACAAGCTTGGGGAAGCTATGTTTGATGAAGATGTTATTTTTTATCCCCCAAGTTTTGATGAGCAAATTTATTATGATGAAAGCATGCCTCCTATATATGATGATTATTGTGATGACACGTATGCTTTAAAGAATAATGATAACCATGGAACTTGTCATCTTGATCTTAATTTTCAATCACATGATAGTTATTTTGTTGAGTTTGCTCCCACTATTATTCATGAGAAGAATTTTGCTTGTGTGGAGAGTAATAAAATTTATATTCTTGTAGATCATGAGAAAAATGCTTTAGGTGCTGGTTATATTGTTGAATTCATTCATGATGCTACTGAAAATTATTTTTAGGGAGGAACATATGCTTGTAGGAATTGCAATAATATCAAGTTTCCTCTCTATGTGCTTAAAGTTTTGAAGTTATGCTTGTTTTACCTTCCTATGCAAGTTGATTCTTGTTCCCATAAGTTATTTTCTCACAAAATCCCTATGCATAGGAAGTATGTTAGACTTAAATGTGCTAGTCATATTCTTCATGATGCTCTCTTTATGTTACAATTCTTATCTTTTATGTGAGCATCATTGAAATCATCATGCCTAGCTAGGGGCGTCAAACGATAGCGCTTGTTGGGAGGCAACCCAACTTTATTTTTGTTCCTTGCTTTTTGTTCCTGTTTAGTAATAAATAATTCATATAGCCTCTGTTTAGATGTGGTTTTATGCATTTTATTAGTGTTTGTGCCAAGTAGAACCTTCGGGAAGACTTGGGGGAAGTCTTTGCGATCATGTTGTAAAAAACAGAAACTTTAGCACTCACGAGAATTGCTGCCATTTTTATTTGGAGAGTTCTATTTAGTTAATTATTTTTGCAGATGATTAATAGATAAATTCCTCAGGTCTAGCAATTTATTTTAGAATTTTATGAGTTCCAGAAGTATACGTTTGATCCAGATTACTACAGACTGTTCTGTTTTTGACAGATTCTGTTTTTCATGTGTTGTTTACTTATTTTGATGAATCTATGGCTAGTAAAAGAGTTTATAAACCATAGATAAGTTGAAATACAGTAGTTTTAACACCAATATAAATAAATAATGAGTACATTACAGTACCTTGAAGTGGTGATTTATTTTCTTATACTAACGGAGCTTACGAGTTTTCTGTTAAGTTTTGTGTTGTGAAGTTTTCAAGCTTTGGGGTAAGGATTCGATGGACTATGGAACAAGGAGTGGAAAGAGCCTAAGATTGGGGATGCCCAAGGCATCCCAAAGGTAATATTCAAGGATATCCAAGAGCCAAAGCTTGGGGATGCCCCAGAAGGCATCCCCTCTTTCGTCTTCGTTCATCGGTAACTTTACTTGGAGCTATATTTTTATTCACCACATGATATGTGTTTTGCTTGGAGCGTCAATTTATTTTGTTAGGATTTGCTTGATGTTATTTAGAACAATGTTTTGCATCTTTTATTTGAATAAAAGTGGCATTGATAGCCTTTACTATGCCTATTTTAGAAGTCCACATGTTGCTGTTTGAAAACAGAAAGTTTACCGCTGTTGCAATAATTCCCTAGAAAATTCAGAATGTGATAAAATGTTGAAACCTTTTGCATATTAAGGTACGATAAATTTAATACAGTGGGAATTTTCTTTAATAATTTTTGGAGCTAGGGAAGTATGGATTTTGCTGCATTCTTTACAGACAATCCTGTTTAGGCAGATTGCTGTTATGTTTGCATATGTTTGCTTCTTTAATGATTCTATTTGAGGATAGGACTATTAAATATACAGAGGAATTTAGTATGAAATGTTGAATAATAATTTTAGTGATTTGCTACAGTAGAGTATGATAAGGTTTTGGCAATGGTTTATACTAACTTATCTCACGAGTCCTTGTTGAGTTTTGTGTGGATGAAGCTTTTGAGATTTAGGGAGACCGTGATATGAGAGGAATTAAGGAGACACAAAATCTCAAGCTTGGGGATGCCCAAGGCACCCCAAGATAATATCTTAAGAAGTCTCAAGCGTCTAAGCTTGGGGATGCACCGGTTGGCATCCCACCTTTCTTCTTCAACAACTATCGGTTAGTATCGGTTGATCCTAAGTTTTTGCTTCTTCATATGATGTTTGCTATTCTTAGATGCCATTTTATTTTGCTTTGCTTGCTGTTTGAATAAAATACCAAGATATGAAATTATTAAATTTTAGAGAGTCTTCACATAGTTGCATAATTTTTCAACTACTCATTGATCTTCACTTATATCTTTCGGAGTAGTTTGTCGATGCTCTAGTGCTTCACTTATATCTTTTAGAGCATGGTGGTAGTTTTATTTTTAAGAAATAGATGAACTCTCATGCTTCACTTACATTATTTTGAGAGTCTTAAATAGCATGGTAATTTGCTTAAAATCCTAATATGCTAGGTATACAAGATTAGTAAACACTTTCTTATGAGTGTGTTGAATACTAAGAGAAGTTTGATGCTTGATGATTGTTTTGAGATATGGAGGTAATAATATCAAAGTCGTGCTAGTTGAGTAGTTGTGAAATTGAGAAATGCGTGTGTTGAAATTTGCAAGTCCCGTAGCATGCACGTATGGTAAACATTATGTAACAAATTTGAAACATGAGGTGTTATTTGATTGTCCTCCTTATGAGTGGCGGTCGGGGACAAGCGATGGTCTTTTCCTACCAATCTATCCCCCTAGGAGCATGCGCGTAGTACCGAGGTTTTTTCTGACTTGTAGATTTTTGCAATAAGTATGTGAGTTCTTTATGACTAATGTTGAGTCCATGGATTATACGCACTCTCACCCTTCCATCCTTGCTAGCCTCTTCGGTACCGTGCATTGCCCTTTCTCACATTGAGAGTTGGTGCAAACTTCGCCGATGCATCCAAACCCCGTGATATGATACGCTCTGTCACACATAAACCTCCTTATATCTTCCTCAAAACAGCCACCATACCTACCTATTATGGCATTTCCATAGCCATTCCGAGATATATTGCCATGCAGCTTTCCACCATTCCATTTATTATGACACGCATCATCATTGTCATATTGCTTTGCATGATCATGTAGTTGACATCGTATTTGTGGCAAAGCCACCGCCCATAATTTTTCATACATGTCGCACTTGATTCATCGCAATCCCGGTACACCGCCGGAGGCATTCATATAGAGTCATCTTTGTTCTAGTATCAAGTTGTAAATAAATAGAAGTGTGATGATCATCATTTTCTAGAGCATTGTCCCAAGTGAGGAATAAAAAACAAAAAAGAGAAAGGCCATAGAAAAGGAGAAGGCCCCAAAAAATGAAAATGATAGAAAAAGATAGAAGGGACAATGCTACTATCCTTTTACCACACTTGTGCTTCAAAGTAGCGCCATGATCTTCATAGTAGAGAGTCTCTTGTTAGGTCACTTTCATATACTAGTGGGAATTTTTCATTATAGAACTTGGCTTGTATATTCCAACAATGGGCCTCCTCAAGTGCCCTAGGTCTTCGTGAGCAAGCAAGTTGGATGCACACCCACTTAGTTTCTTTTGTGAGCTTTCATACATTTATAGCTCTAGTGCATCCGTTGCATGGCAATCCCTACTCCTTGCATTAACATCAATCGATGGGCATCTCCATAGCCCGTCGATTAGCCTCGTTGATGTGAGACTATATCCTTTTTTGTATTCTCCACATAACCCCCATCATCATATTCTATTTCACCCATAGTGCTATATCCATGGCTCGCGCTCATGTATTGCGTGAAGGTTTATAAAGTTTGAGATTACTAAAGTATGAAACAATTGCTTGGCTTGTCATCGGGGTTGTGAATGATGAGAGCATTCTTGTGTGACGAAAATGGAGCATGACTAAACTATATGATTTTGTAGGGATGAACTTTCTTTGGCCATGTTATTTTGAGAAGACATGATTGCTTAGTTAGTATGCTTGAAGTATTATCATTTTTATGTCAATATGAACTTTTGTCTTGAATCTTTTGGATCTGAATATTCATACCACAATTAAGAAGGATTACATTGAAATTATGCCAAGTAGCACTCCGCATCAAAAATTCTGTTTTTATCATTTACCTACTCGAGGACGAGCAGGAATTAAGCTTGGGGATGCTTGATACGTCTCCAACATATCTATAATTTTTGATTGCTCCATGCTATGTTATCTACTGTTTTGGGCAATATTGGGCTTTATTATCCACTTTTATATTATTTTTGAGACTAACCTATTAACCAGAGGCCCAGCCCAGAATTGCTGTTTTTTGCCTATTTCAGTGTTTCGAAGAAAAGGAATATCAAACGGAGTCGAAACGGAACAAAATCAACTGGAGAAGTTATTTTTGGAAGGAAAGCTACCGGATGGACTTGGACCCCACGTCAGGAGCCAAGGGAGGTGCTCACGAGGGTGGGGGGCACCCCCCTAGGGCGCGCCCCCTGCCTCGTGGGGCCCCCGAAGCTCCACCGACGTACTTCCTGCACCCATTTATACTCACGTACCCTAAAACTTCTAGAAGAGACAATAGATCGGGAGTTCCGCCACCAGAAGCCTCCGTAGCCACCGAAAGTCAATCTAGACCCGTTCCGGCACCCTGCCGGAGGGGGCAATCCCTCTCCGGTGGCCATCTTCATCATCCCGGTGCTCTCCATGACAAGGAGGGAGTAGTTCTCCCTCGGGGCTGAGGGTATGTACCAGTAGCTATGTGTTTGATCTCTCTCTCTCTCTCGTGTTCTTGAGGTGACACGATCTTGATGTATCGCGAGCTTTGCTATTATAGTTGGATCTTATGTTTCTCCTCCCCCTCTACTCTCTTGTAATGGATTGAGTTTCCCCTTTGAAGTTATCTTATCGGATTGAGTCTTTAAATATTTGAGAACACTTGATGTATGTCTTGCCGTGCATATCTGTGGTGACAACGGGATACCACATGATTCACTTGATGTATGTTTTGGTGATCAACTTGCGGGTTCCGCCCATGAACCTATGCATAGGGGTTGGCACACGTTTTCGTCGTGATTCTCCGATAGAAACTTGAGATTGTGTGATGCATATCGTATAATCATACCCACGGATACTTGAGGTGACATTAGAGTATCTAGGTGACATTAGGGTTTTGGTTGATTTGTGTCTTAAGGTGTTATTCTAGTACGAACTCTAGGGTTGTTTGTGACATTAATAGGAATATCCCAACGGATTGATTGGAAAGAATAACTTTGAGGTGGTTTTGTACCCTACCATAATCTCTTTGTTCGTTCTCCGCTATTAGTGACTTTGGAGTGACTCTTTGTTACATGTTGAGGGATAGTTATGTGATCCAATTATGTTATCATTGTTGAGGGAACTTGCACTAGTGAAAGTATGAAGCCTAGGCCTTATTTCCTATCATTGCAATACCGTGTACACTCACTTTTATCATTAGTTACCTTGCTGTTTTTATATTTTCAGATTACAAAAACATTTATCTACCATCCATATACCATGTGTATCACCATCTCTTCGCCAAACTAGTGCACCTATACAATTTACCATTGTATTGCGTGTGTTGGAGACACAAGGGACTCTTTGTTATTTCGTTGCAGGGCTGCTTGAGAGAGACCATCTTCATCCTACGCCTCCTACGGATTGATAAACCTTAGGTCATCCACTTAAGGGAAATTTGCTACTGTCCTACAAACCTCTGCACTTGGAGGCCCAACAACGTCTACAAGAAGAAGGTTGTGTAGTAGACATCACCCCCCGCGCCGAGCTTTTTCTCCGGCGATTCCCACGCCAGTGCCCCACCACCGCCCCCACCGCAGGCGGCCACCGCCCCCACCTAGAACCCTAAGATAGATAGTGGGGTACCTCTCCGGCGAGCCCCCCTCCCCGTTGCGGGTGGTTATTCCTTAACTCCGGTGAGCCCCCTCCCCGCTGCGGGTGGTTCTTCCTTAACTCCGACGAGCCCCCCACCCCTTGAAAATCGACTGACCCAAAATTCGATTCAGTCGACTGTAGTGTAGCTAAATTGGAGTAGAGCGGCAACACGAGCGAGGGGGAGAGCAGCAGCAGCGCAAGCGAGCGAGCGAGAGCCGGAGCAGCAGTAGCAGATCCGGCTGGTATGGACACCGCCGCTGAAAGGGCCTCGCACTGGGGGAGAGCCACCATGGAGATGTGATCCGCGGCACCGGCTTCGAGGTAGCTGCGTCATGGGGGTGCGGGATGGAGCACCGTCGGCGCCAGGAGGTCGAGTTAAGGATAAGGTGTGATGCAATGAGTGTACAACCTCTTTGGTGGCGCCGAGTAGGCCTCAGCTTCCTCCGAGGAGTCGGTGAGGATGTTGTGGTTCCGGTGGAGCAGGTTAAGGCAACGCTGTGGGGATGGAGCAGCCGCGATAGAGGAGGCGATCGTCGGAGCAGCTCCTTGGAGGTGGAGGATGGGGCGGCTGAACCGGTGGGACGACGAGATTGACGACGGATCCTCATCCGGGGAGGTGGATGAGGACGTCGAGCTATTGCGGTGGACGACGTTGTCGGGGAAGAGGCTCCGGCTGGGCAGCGGTGAGGTGGCGGACGGAGGAGGGTGGGGTTTCACGGCTGGAGCGGAGAGGTTATGGCGGCCTGGGATTTCGAATGGCAAAAAGGATGCGATGGGAGGGGGAACCATGACTTAGGGATGCGCTTGTCCAAAATGTAGGGTGTGTTACAAAAGTACCCCCACCAATTTGAACTAGCGGCCCTTTTGGCTCAGAGTTAGAAGGGGGATTTCACGTATCGGGATTTGGCAGCTGGAGGGAGTTTTCGCGCACGTTGTAATTTCGGGATAGCAAGGCGCGGGTTATGAAGGCGCGAGTTTTGGGAGCACAATATCTGAATTTTCGGGATATAACAAGGCACGGGTTGAATTTTAGGGACAAGCCTAACGTGTAATATTGTACTTGTACATACCAAATCAATTCGCACTTCCCTCAACGAAAAAACAAAAAAAACTATTCACACCACACAAAGAGAGAGTCTTGTCCCTTTTTACTATACAAATGCTATTCAAAGCTATGAATCCATGTGATGTCCAATTAAATTTTTTCGCTGGCTGTATAATGCATGTAACCTACTCATACCAACATTTTAGTGCATTCCAAATGTCTATACTACCGCTGCAATTCGAACTAAATTTGAATTCATTTCTCTATTTGAATAAGAATATACAATCATGATTGTTGCCAACTTCAACCATCATTCGTGTATCTTCTATATCTAAATAGCTAGCCCCCACTAACATGTTTCTCTCAACATGCAAGCATGCCACCTCATCATTCAACATGCATAGGAAAAGGCACACCTCAACATGCAACTATGTATATTAAAAATTCACTTCAACATGCAACCATGTATGCATGTAAAATTCCATTCTATTATACTATTTACATCAAATTCTTATATACTTTCAAAAACTATTATTTCAAATATTGATGTTTCATGTAACCAAAAACCTCATTGAAATATTGCAAAATATTCCTGCAACAACATGCGGGGTATCATCTAGTTACCTTAACAACACACCACATGATTACTATAGAGATAGATATGAATTATGTGTACTATATGAACTTGAATTTAATTTTTTGAATACACTTGATGTTGATTCCAAATAATAGTACATTTGATGTACTAACTAGATATTCATAATCTAAACCATGTTCCATACATACATCGTGTTTATCACACAAAGTATAGTGCCCCGCCCCTTACATTGTGACAAGTATTTAGCCCTGATCTGCAAAAGCCACACATTACCCAAATTATAATCAATGTTCTATATATTATATGTAGTACTAGCAAGATGCCCATGCCTTCCACGGAACATCAAGATGGTCGAGGGGATGCCTTATTTGCAAATGTGGAGAGGGGTGTTGGGTATATATTTTTTTGAAAATTGCCATAGTTTCCTTCCTATCCGTCAGATATAAATCGGACGGTCTATATTGCAGGATGGCAGGTGATACGTCTCCGTCGTATCTATAATTTTTTATTGTTCCATGCCAATATTATTCAACTTTCATATACTTTTTGGCAACTTTTTATATTATTTTTGGGACTAACATATTGATCCAGTGCCCAGTGCCAGTTCCTGTCTGTTGCATGTTTTTGGTTTCGCAGAATATCCATATCAAACAGAGTCCAAATGGGATAAAAACGGACGGAGCTTATTTTTCGAAAATATGGAAAATTTGGAAGGAAAATCAACACGAACCAGTGCCCGAGGTGGTCACGAGGCAGGGCGCCCCCCCCCTTAGGGCGTGCCCCTACCCTCGTGAGCCCACCGTAAGGCGGTTGACGCTCTTATTTTGCCGCAAGAAAGCTAATATTCGGAAAAAATCACAGCGAAGGTTTCAGGCCAATCAGAGTTACGGATCTCCATATATATACGAAACGGTGAAACAGAGCCAGAACAGAACACAGAACCAGAGAGAAACAGAGAGATAGATCCAATCTCGGAGGGGCTCTCGCCCCTCCCATGCCATGGAGGCCAAGGACCAGAGGGGAAACCCTTCTCCCGTCTAGGGAGGAGGTCAAGGAAGAAGAGGAAGAAGGGGGCCCCTCTCCCCCTCTCCTTCGGTGGCGCCGGAACGCCGCCATGGCCATCATCATCATCACCGCGATCTTCACCAACACCTCCGCCATCTTCACCAACATCTCCATCACCTTCCCCCCTCTATCTACAGCGGTCCACTCTCCCGCAACTCTCTGTACCGTCTACTTGAACATGGTGCTTTATGCTTCATATTATTATCCAATGATGTGTTGCCATCCTATGATGTCTGGGTAGATTTTTGTTTTCCTATCGGTGGTTGATGAATTGCTATGATTGATTTAATTTGCTTGTGGTTATGTTGCTGTCCTTTGGTGCCCATCATATGAGCACGCGCGTGGATCACACCATAGCGTTAGTTGTATGTTGATAGGACTATGTATTGGAGGGCAAGAGTGACAGAAGCTTCAACCTAGCATAGAAATTGATGCATACGGGATTGAAGGGGGACCAATATATCTTAATGCTATGGTTGGGTTTTACCTTAATGAACATTAGTAGTTGCGGATGCTTGCTAATAGTTCCAATCATAAGTGCATAGAATTCCAAGTCAGGAATGACATGCTAGCAGTGGCCTCTCCCACGTAATACTTGCTATCGGTCTAGTAAGGTAGTCAATTGCTTAGGGAAAATTTCGCAAATCCTACCACCACTTTTCCACACTTGCTATATTTACTTTAGTTGCTTCTTTACCTTAACAGCCCCTAGTTTTATTTTCGTGCTCTTTACTTTCTTGCAAGCCTATCCAACAACACCTACAAAGTACTTCTAGTTTCATACTTGTTCTAGGTAAAGCGAACGTCAAGCGTGCGTAGAGTTGTATCGGTGGTCGATAGAACTTGAGGGAATATTTCTTCTACCTTTAGCTCCTTGTTGGGTTCGACACTCTTACTTATCGAAAACTATTGCGATCCCCTATACTTGTGGGTTATCAAGACCTTTTACTGGCGCCGTTTCCAGGGAGAAATAGCATGGGGTGAATATTCTCGTGTGTGCTTGTTTTATTTATCACTAAGTAATTTTTATTTGCTGATCTTAGTTGTTTCCTATCTTCAGTTATGGCTAGGAAACGCCAAATACCAAAAAAATGAGTTGTACCTACTAAACCAATGGTTGAAGAACCAATCAAAATCTATCACACTGCTGAAGCTTATTACTTGGATCATCTTCGATCCCTATGTGCTCGTGCTGAAACCCCAACTAGCTTAGTTGAGGGAAAATCTTTAGATGAGCATGCTTGTTATGTGCGGCACCGTATATCTGAAAAAGGGAAATTATTATGGAGTCAAATTCAACGTTTGCAATGCTATGCTTGGAATTTATGTGAATTATATGATTTTACTTGTTGTTCTGAAAACCCTAAGAAACACCTTCCCTACCAATGTGAGTTTATTGATAATGGAATCTTATCTTCTTATGATAAAAGTGTTTATAGTTACTATGATGTTCAACAAATTGAAGAATTTGTTGCTTTTGAGGGTGCTTATGAAATTGCTTCTTTGATTAAAAAGTATGATGCTACTTTTCATAAATCTGAAAAATTTTCTGTACTTAAATATTGCTATGATAATTATGCTTCTAATACCTATGTTAAACAATATATTGATGAATACTCCACTGTCCAAGAAGAGACTAATATTTTGTAGGAGTCTATGGAAGAAGAAGTTGATGACACTGTGAGCTCATTGGATGAAAAAGATGAGGAGGAGAGCGAAGAACAAAAGGAGGAAGAGCGGATTGATCACCCGTGCCCACCTTCTAATGAGAGTAACTCTTCAACTCATACATTGTTTTTCCCCTTCGTGCTTACCGAAAGATGATTGCTATGATGATTGTTATGATCCCATTGATTCTCCTGAAATATCCCTTTTTGATGATGCTTGCTATGCTTGTGGCCAAGATGCCAATATGAATTATTCTTATGGAGATGAACTTGCTATAGTTCCTTATGTTAAACATGAAATTGTTGCTATTGCACCCACGCATGATAGTCCTATTATGTTTTTGAATTCTCCCGATTATACTTTATCAGAGAAGTTTGCACTTATTAAGGATTATATTGATGGGTTGCCTTTTACCATTGCACATGATGATTTTGATGAATATAATATGCATGTGCTTGCTGCTCCTACTTGCAATTATTATGAGAGAGGAACTATATCTCCACCTCTCTATGTTTCCAATATGATAGAATTGCAAGAAACTGTTTATATTATGCATTGGCCTTTACTTTGTGTGCATGAATTGTTCTTTTATGACATGCCGATGCATAGGAAGAGAGTTAGACTTCGTCATTACATGATATATGTTACTTTGTGCTCACTACTAAATTACAAATCACTGTTAATTAAAATTGGCTTTGATATACCTTGGGATCCGGATGGATCCATTACTTGAGCACTATATGCCTAGCTTAATGGCTTTAAAGAAAGCGCTGACAGGGAGACAACCCAGAAGTTTTAGAGAGTCATTTATTTCTGTTGAGTGCTTTCATATAGTTTAAAAACAACAAAAATAAAGAGGGGAACCCAAAACTTTTTCAAAAAGGAAAGCGAAAGTGAGAAAGACAAGCATTGTTGAAGTGGGAGCTAGCCTAGAACTTTGTTCATGCTCACGGAAACTTTGTGAATATTGATTATAGAAACTTTTCAATAAAAATAATTATCCCCCTGTACAATTCCATTGTATTATAAAAATAATGTGCCAAGGTTTGCCTTTAGGATGTTTACATTTGCTTGATGGTTTGTACGATGCAGGACAGAAACTTTGGCTGTAGTGCGCGATTTTACATTTTTAGCTGGAACGTCAAATAGTTCTGATTCTTTCTGAAATGTATTCCTATACAAATTTCATTATTTTTCCTAATTTTGGCATAATTTTTCAAGCATCAGAAGTATGGTGAATGTTCAGATTACTACAGACTGTTCTGTTTTAGACAGATTCTGTTTTTGATGCATAGTTTGCTTGTTTTGATGAAACTATCAATTCATATCAGTGGATTAAGCCATGAAAAAGTTATATTACAGTAGATACAATGCAAAAACAAAATATGAATTGGTTTGCAAAAGTACTTGGAGTAGTGATTTGCTTTATTACACTAACGGATCTTACCGAGTTTTCTGTTGAAGTTTTGTGTGGATGAAGTGTTCGATGATTGAGAAGGTCTCGATGTGAGAAGAAGGAAGAGAGGAAAGAGCTCAAGCTTGGGGATGCCCAAGGCACCCAAGTAAATATTCAAGGAGACTCAAGCATCTAAGCTTGGGGATGCTGGGGAGGCATCCCCTCTTTCTTCAACAAACATCGGTATGTTTTCAGATTCGTTTCGTTCATGCGATATGTGCAATCTTGGAGCGTCTTTTGCATTTAGGTTTTTCTTTTTCTTTTTATGCACCATGCTGGTATGAGATAGTCCTTGGTTGATTTATAGAATGCTCTTTGCACTTCACTTATATGTTTTGAGTATGGCTTTATAGAACACTTCATGTGCTTCACTTATATCATTTGAAGCTTGGATTGCTTGTTTCTCTTTACATAGACAACCGCCATTTGTAGAATGCTCTTTTACTTCACTTATATTTGTTAGAGCACGGGCATATCTTTTGTAGAAATAATTAAACTCTCTTGCTTCACTTATATCTATTTAGAGAGATGACAGGAACTGGTCATTCACATGGTTAGTCATAAAATCCTACATAAACTTGTAGATCACTGAATATGATATGTTTGATTCCTTGCAATAGTTTTGCGATATAAAGATGGTGATATTAGAGTCATGCTAGTGGGTAGTTGTAGATTGTACAAATACTTTTGTTGAGGTTTGTGATTCCCATAGCATGCACGTATGGTGAACCGTTATGTAACGAAGTCGGAGCATGATTTATTTATTGAGTGTCTTCCTTATGAGTGGCGGTCGGGGACGAGCGACGGTCTTTTCCTACCAATCTATCCCCCTAGGAGCATGCGCATAGTACTTTGTTTCGATGACTAATAGACTTTTGCAATAAGTATGTGAGTTCTTTATGACTAATGTTGAGTCCATGGATTATACGCACTCTCACCCTTCCACCATTGCTAGCCTCTCTAGTACTGCGCAACTTTCGCCGGTACCATAAACCCACCATATACCTTCCTCAAAACAGCCACCATACCTACCTATCATGGCATTTCCATAGCCATTCCGAGATATATTGCCATGCAACTTTCATCACCATCATATACATGACTTGAGCATTCATTGTCATATTGCTTTGCATGATCGTAAGATAGCTAGCATGATGTTTTCATGGCTTGTTCATTTTTTGATGTCATTGCTACGCTAGATCATTGCACATCCCGGTACACCGCCGGAGGCATTCATATAGAGTCATATCTTTGTTCTAGATATCGAGTTGTAAGTAAATAAAAGTGTGATGATCATCATTATTAGAGCATTGCCCCAGTGAGGAAAGGATGATGGAGACTATGATTCCCCCACAAGTCGGGATGAGACTCCGGACGAAAAAATAAAAAAAATAAAAAAAAGAGAAAGGCCAAAAAAAGAGAAGGCCCAAAAAATAAAAAAAAGGGAAAATAAAACAAAAAAAATGAGAGAAAAAGAGAGAAGGGGCAGTGCTACTATCCTTTTTCCACACTTGTGCTTCAAAGTAGCACCATTTTTTCATATAGAGAGTCTCTTGAGTTATCACTTTCATATACTAGTGGGAATTTTCATTATAGAACTTGGCTTGTATATTCCGATGATGGGCTTCCTCAAATGCCCGAGGTCTTCATGAGCAAGCAAGTTGGATGCACACCCACTTAGTTTCAGTTAGAGCTTTCATACACTTATAGCTCTAGTGCATCCATTGCATGGCAATCCCTACTCACTCACATTGATATCTATTGATGGGCATCTCCATAGCCCGTTGATACGCCTAGTTGATGTGAGACTATCTTCTCCTTTTTGTCTTCTCCACCATCATATTCTATTCCACCTATAGTGCTATGTCCATGGCTCACGCTCATGTATTGCGTGAAAGTTGAAAAGGTTTGAGAACGTCAAAAGTATGAAACAATTGCTTGGCTTGTCATCGGGGTTGTGCATGATTTGAATATTTTGTGTGGTGAAGATGGAGCATAGCCAGACTATATGATTTTGTAGGGATAACTTTCTTTGGCCATGTTATTTTGAAAATACATGATTTCTTTATTAGTATGCTTGAAGTATTATTGTCTTAATGTCAAAGGATAGACTATTGCTTTGAATCACTCGTGTCTTAATATTCATGCCATGATTAGACATATGATCAAGATTATGCTAGGTAGCATTCCACATCAAAAACTATCTTTTTTATCATTTACCTACTCGAGGACGAGCAGGAATTAAGCTTGGGGATGCTGATACGTCTCCGTCGTATCTATAATTTTTTATTGTTCCATGCCAATATTATTCAACTTTCATATACTTTTTGGCAACTTTTTATATTATTTTTGGGACTAACATATTGATCCAGTGCCCAGTGCCAGTTCCTGTCTGTTGCATGTTTTTGGTTTCGCAGAATATCCATATCAAACGGAGTCCAAACGGGATAAAAACGGACGGAAATTATTTTTGGAAAATATGGAAAATTCGGAAGGAAAATCAACGCGAACCAGTGCCCGAGGTGGTCACGAGGCAGGGCCACCCCTTTGGGCGCGCCCCTACCCTTGTGAGCCCACCATAAGGCGGTTGACGCTCTTCTTTTGCAGCAAGAATGCTAATATTCGGAAAAAAATCACGGCAAAGGTTTCAGGCCAATCGGAGTTACGGATCTCCATATATATATACGAAACGGTGAAACAGAGCCAGAACAGAACGCAGAACCAGAGAGAAACAGAGAGACAGATCCAATCTCGGAGGGGCTCTCGCCCCTCCCATGCCATGGAGGCCAAGGACCAGAGGGGAAACCCTTCTCCCGTCTAGGGAGGAGGTCAAGGAAGAAGAGGGAGAAGGGGCCCCCTCTCCGCCTCTCCTCCGGTGGCGCCGGAACGCCGCCGTGGCCATCATCATCATCACCGCGATCTTCACCAACACCTCCGCCATCTTCACCAACATCTCCATCACCTTCCCCCCTCTATCTACAGTGGTCCACTCTCCCGCAACCCGCTGTACCCTCTACTTGAACATGGTGCTTTATGCTTCATATTATTATCCAATGATGTGTTGCCATCCTATGATGTCTGAGTAGATTTCCGTTGTCCTATCGGTGGTTGATGAATTGCTATGATTGATTTAATTTTCTTGTGGTTATGTTGCTGTCCTTTGGTGCCCATCATATGAGCACGCGCGTGGATCACACCATAGGGTTAGTTGTATGTTGATAGGACTATGTATTGGAGGGCAAGAGTGACAGAAGCTTCAACCTAGCATAGAAATTGATGCATACGGGATTGAAGGGGGACCAATATATCTTAATGCTATGGTTGGGTTTTACCTTAATGAACATTAGTAGTTGCGGATGCTTGCTAATAGTTCCAATCATAAGTGCATAGAATTCCAAGTCAGGGATGACATGCTAGCAGTGGCCTCTCCGACATAATACTTGCTATCGGTCTAGTAAGGTAGTCAATTGCTTAGGGACAATTTCGCAAATCCTACCACCACTTTTCCACACTCGCTATATTTACTTTAGTTGCTTCTTTACCTTAACAGCCCCTAGTTTTATTTTCGTGCTCTTTACTTTCTTGCAAGCCTATCCAACAACACCTACAAAGTACTTCTAGTTTCATACTTGTTCTAGGTAAAGCGAGCGTCAAGCGTGCGTAGAGTTGTATCGGTGGTCGATAGAACTTGAGGGAATATCTGTTCTACCTTTAGCTCCTCGTTGGGTTCGACACTCTTACTTATCGAAAACTGTTGTGATCCCCTATACTTGTGGGTTATCAGCAGGCACACCATCATCAACAACTCTGTTTTTTTATAAGAGTAGAGATAAAATATATTATATGTAGTATAACATGTTCATAACCACACCATGTGTATCATCGTTATATATATTCATGCATACGTCGGTTTAAAACACTATGATAAATTCTTCAAATATCTGAATTCACTTTTTATAATGAATTATGATCTCTATTTGTCTTTTATACCCACACAATCCTCTTATCTTTGTAGCTAGCGCTAACTTTCTCTCGTGCATGCACACGCCCGCATCCCTCTCACCCTCCCTCAGCATTCTCTAGCTCTATCACGCAAATTCGTCTTTTCACTTTAGGTCGTTCACCCATGGTGTGTGTAGGCCCCCAGCTCCTTCTTTACGGCACACATAGATCAATATGCCTCTCTAACCAGGTGTGCCTACCACAAACACAAGCTTTCCCTCTTCTCTTCTCACCGTCCATGCCTCACTCCCACCCGTCTTTTCATCAATCTCATACTCACACACTCCTTCCCCCTCGATATAGTATGCCTCTCACACCACCTCCTAGTTGCATCCCTCTCTCTCTATCCTTCTCCCCGGGCCTTATTTGCTTCTAACACATACATGCATGTATATCGATCGATCTCCCTACATATACCTAGGTCGACTTTAACTATTTCCCCCACCCATCGATGGACGTACCTCACAAGTTATGTCTCTCCTTTATCTAAAAAGGACGATTGATCTTCCTATGTAGTTACGTCTGCTTACCACAGCCATATCGCCCCCTACATCATTTGTGCATGCCTCCTAACCCGTCTCTCACGCGCACGTGCACAGACAGGCAGCCATCCCCTCTCTTATTGATATTGCAGGTGTGCCCTCCGTTTGTCTAGCAAGCCTCTCCCACCATTTGTTAGAAGCAACTCCACACCAACCCCTCTGACACTCTAGCTTTGTCTCTCTCCCAACCTTATTCCTCTCCTACACATATGCATGGATGCCGATCGATCTCCCTCAATACATAAGCTAGGTCTCTCTCCTCCTCCACACATATACCAGCCATTGTCCTCTATAGTTAATTAGGTCTCCCCCACCCCCACACACCGATAGTCGAGCGCTGTAGGTAGGTATCCATGCCACATAGACAAACTGCACCTGTCCCCTCTCACGTTCCAATAGGCCAGCCACCCTATATCTTTGACGTGGGCACATACAAATTCGATGGCACTCTTTATCGATCACACACACACACACACACACATACACACACACACATCATCCCTCTCTTTGATTCTGTGGATATCTCAAGCCGATGATACCTCCACTCTCTACTCGTGGATCGCCCCCTCTATATATATGATATATCTAGGACTCTATTTCACACACATTGCATATATTACATTTTTGATTGAAATATCGTCCACATATATTGCTTGTCTATTTCTCAACCCCCCCCCCCAAACACTCACGAACCCACACACTATATCTCTCTACGTTTGTATCTCTCTCACACAACCCCACGTAGGTGTTGTACGTACACGAAGAGAATAGGTGCACGTACTCACGCTTCGTGCCCAGCCACACCCGCACGGGTACATGGTGGAGCTCATTTCTGTACGAAATGGCAGCCTGCTACCTCTTGAGCATTGCGTTGGTTTTCCCTTGAAGAGGTAAGGGTGATGCAGCAAAGTAGCATAAGTATTTCCCTCCGTTTTAGAGAACCAAGGTATCAATCCAGTAGGAGGCCACACGCAAGTCCCTCGTACCTAAAAAAATAAATAAGAACCTCGCAACCAACGCGATAAAGGGGTTGTCAATCCCTTCACGGTCACTTACGATAGTGAGATCTGATAGAGATAATAATGATAAGATAAATATTTTTGGTATTTTTATGATATAGATTGAAAGTAAAGACTGCAAAATAAAATAGATTGGAAACTTATATGATGGAGAATAGACCCGGGGGCCATAGGTTTCACTAGTGGCTTCTCTCAAGATAGCATAAGTATTACGGTGGGTGAACGAATTACTGTTGAGCAATTGATATAAAAGCGAATAATTATGAGAATATCTAGGCATGATCATGTATATAGGCATCACGTCCGCGACAAGTAGACCGACTCGTGCCTGCATCTACTACTATTACTCCACACATCGACCGCTATCCATGCATCTAGAGTATTAAGTTCATAAGAACAGAGTAACCCTTATGTAAGATGACATGATGTAGAGGGATAATCTCAAGCAATATGATATAAACCCCATCTTTTTATCCTCGATGGCAACAATACAATACATGTCGTTTCCCTTTCTGTCACTGGGATCGAGCACCGCAAGATTGAACCCAAAGCTAAGCACTTCTCCCATTGCAAGAAAGATCAATCTAGTAGGCCAAACCAAACTGATAATTCGAAGAGACTTGCAAAGATAACCAATCATGCATAAAAGATTTCAGAGAAGAATCAAATATTGTTCATAGATAGACTTGATCATAAACCCACAATTCATCGGATCTCGACAAACACACCACAAAAAGAGTTACATCGAATAGATCTACAAGAAGATTGAGGAGAACTTTGTATCGAGATCCAAAAAGAGAGAAGAAACCATCTAGCTACTAACTATGGACCCAAAGGTCTGAAGTAAACTACTCACACATCATCGGAGGGGCCATGGAGTTGATGTAGAGGCCCTCCATGGTCAATGCCCCCTCCGGCGGAGCTCTGGAAAAGGCCCCAAGATGGGATCTCTTGGGTACAGAAGGTTGCGGCGGTGGAAATAGGGTTTCGTGGTACTCTTGGATGTTTTCTTATGTGAACATATATAGGAGGAAGAAGTAGATCGGTTGAGCCATGAGGGGCCCACGAGGGGGAAGGCGCGCCCAGGGGGTAGGCGCACCCCCTGCCTCGTGGACTCCTTGTCCGTTTCTTGACATCAACTCCAAGTCCTCTAGATCATGTTTGTTCCAAAAATCACGCTCCTGAAGGTTTCATTCTATTTGGACTCCATTTGATATTCCTTTTCTGCGGAACACTGAAATAGGCAAAAAAAACAGCAATTTGCACCGGGCCTTGGGTTAATATGTTAGTCCCAAAAATAATATAAAAGTGTAAAATAAAGCCCATTAACATCCAAAAAAGATAATATAATAGCATGGAAGAATCAAAGATTATAGATACATTGGAGACGTATCAAGCATCCCCATGCTTAATTCCTGCTCGTCCTCGAGTAGGTAAATGATAAAAACAGAATTTTTGATGTGGAATGCTTTCTAGCATGTTCTTCAATGTATTTTTCTCTATTGTGGCATGAATGTTCAGATCCGAAAGATTCAAGATAAAAGTTTATTGTTGATATAAAAATAGTAATACTCCAAGTATGCTAATCAAGCAATGATGTCTTATCAAAATACCACAACCGAAGAAAACTTATCCCTACAAAGTCATATAGTTTGGCCATGCTTCATTTTCATCACACAAAATGCTCCCATCATGCACAACCCCGATGACAAGCCAAGCACTTGTTTCATACTTAGCCTTTTCAAACTCTTTCAACTTTTACGCAATATATGAGCGCGAGCCATGGACATGGCACTATGGGTGGAATAGAATATGATGATTTAGGTTGTGTGAGAAGACAAAAGGGAGAAAGTCTCACATTGACGCGGCTAATCAGTGGGCTATGGAGATGCCCACTGATTGATGTCAATGCAAGGAGTAGGGATTTCCATGCAATGGATGCACTAGAGCTATAAATATATGAAAGCTCATCAAAGAAACTAAGTGGGTGTGCATCCAACTTGCTTGCTCACGAAAACCTAGGGCATTTGAGGAAGCCCATCATTGGAATATACAAGCCAAGTTCTATAATGAAAAATTCCCACTAGTATATGAAAGTGACAAAATAAGAGACTCTCTATCATGAAGATCATGGTGCTACTTTGAAGCACAAGTGTGGAAAAAGGATAGTAACATTGTCCCTTCTCTCTTTTTCTCTCATTTTTTATTTGGGCCTTCTTTTTTATGGCCTCTTTTTTTCGTCTGGAGTCTCATCCCGACTTGTGGGGGAATCATAGTCTCCATCATCCTTTCCTCACATGGGACAATGCTCTAATGATGATCATCACACATTTATTTACTTACAACTCAAGAATTACAACTCGATACTTAGAACAAAATATGACTCTATGTGAATGCCTCCGGTGATGTACCAGGATTGCGATGAATCAAGAGTGACATGTATGAAAAATTAAGCATGGTGGCTTTGCCACAAAATACGATGTCAACTACATGATCATGCAAAGCAATATGACAATGATGATGCGTATCATAATAAATGGAACGGTGGAAAGTTGCATGGCAATATATCTTGGAATGGCTATGGAAATGCCCTAATAGGTAGGTGTTGGGGATATTACTACTAGATGTAAACTGGCCAGGAGTAGCCGGGTTAACTCTATGAAGATTAGAAGCCCATGAAGACGTGAGGATGGTGGCGCTTTATGAAGGCCCAAGGCCCAAAGGTGGGTTAAGGCATGTAGATGTAAACCGACTTTCTCATGTAACTTGTATTGTAAGATAGGAAGGATAGAGACCGAGTTGGACACATTGATGATCCAGCCTCGGGACACTGTAAACCAACGGGCGTCGACCTATGTATATAAAGGGACGACCCCGTGGCGGTTTAGGGACAACACACAACAACTCAAGAGCCAAGCAAAGTGGATTCACTCCCTGGTCATCGAAACCCCAGCAATTCCATCACAATTAGACGTAGGCTTTTACCTTCATCGTAAGGGGCCGAACTAGTATAAAACTCTCGTGTCCCTTGTCCGGTTTAACCCCTTTAAGCTAACCCGTAGCAATGGCTCCACGACTAAGTCCTTTCACGAGGACATCTGTCGTGACAAAACCACGATAGTTGGCGCCCACCGTGGGGCTATCGCATGACGGTTTCGAGTTCTTGAAGGGCAGCTTCGAAGGACTCAAGGGATACGCTGTGGGCCGGATGACTAAGAGTCGTTGCGGCAAGATCTACATCGACGACGTAGGATGGGGTCCCGAGGCCGGTTCAATTGATTACGGGTACCGGGTTCCCTTTGGCGGAATTCACGTCTTCATCGGTAAGATCGGCGAACCGGGCCCTGAGCTAGACATCTGCATCGACATCATCAAGACGGCTCAGCGTGCAAGCCCTACCCAGGTTCAGCCTGCAGCAAGGCATGTCTTTGTAGGTGTCATTCATGGAGCGGAATATGAGGATGGACCGGCATCTGATGGAGAAACCGTTGTCTGTTCCGACGACGAGTCTTCAACCAGAGAGACTGAGTCCCTGTACCAACTGCAGGATGGCCGAATTAGTGGAGGTTCCGATGACAACAGTATTCCGGACCCCCTCGATCTGCCAAGCCAGGTCGCAGTCTTCATGGCTGGTACACAGCCAACACAGCACTCTTCTACAGCTGCGACAATGATCTCCGGTTCAGCAACAGCAACGCTAGCAGGGGCAGGGGGCTCTGTGCCGCCTCCAGCTCAGGTTTTGTCCGATTTTTCGATGCTTTAGCAACGTTGCTGGCAGTAGAGGTGGATGCAGCAAATCGAGATCAGCACAACACGGAGATTGCAAAGGTGAAAGATCAAATAACTCAGGCTAAAGCGGACCTGGCAGCAGAGAATGCCAGGATGGCTACAGAATGGGCCGAGTTAGAAGCTCAGGCCTACCGGCTTAGGCTGGATCAAAGCGCCTCAGATGATGTCATGAGGAGGAGATACCGACCGCACCTCCCGCCGGGTTATGAGCCAATAAATCTCTTCAACACACCAGGAGCAGGAACCAGTAACCAGCCAGTGGTAAACCGGACTGAGGCACCAGTAATAGGAGCGCCGGTTCAGCCGCGCACGATGGACCCACCTCGTCAGAACAACATTGTGTCACATCGCGTTCCGACGCCCCTGGGGCATTACTCCAACACGTTGGATAACATTGTGGCCACCGCTTCTCGGTTGGCAACTCTCTCGATCGACGGCGAGTCACCGGTGGCGGTTGAAACACGACGGGCTAGTGAACTCCTCCAAACGGATTTAACCCAGCAGTAGGCTTATTTGCATAGTCGTGAGAGGATCCATTCCACCCCCATCCAAGCTAGAGTTACAGCAGGCATATTGAAGAACCGTCTGTATCAAGCAGTGCGCAACACCGTAACCCGGCAGGTGGTGGTGCTAATGCACAAGATGTGGTGGATCCTAGCTGAACACGTCGAGAGGCCGAGTTAGCAGCTCAGCACGCAGCTCGTCAGCCTACTCCGGTTTGTCCGACCACCTCAGTGGAGCCGGGTGTGGTCTTCAGTTTTTTGGGGGTACCATGCCTCATCTCGGCCTTGCGTAATGTGCGACTACCCAAGGATTCTAAAGGCCCTCGTAATGTGCCCAATTACACTGCCAATTTGCCCCTGAATCATGGGTTGAGAGTTATGAGATGGCAATGGAGATGCTGGATGTGGGCGAAGCGGTGTGTGCTTAGTATTTCACCATGATGTTGGAGGGAACGGCCCGTACCTGGTTAAAGAGTCTACCAGCTAACTCCATTGCGTCATGGGCCGAGTTAAAAAGCCGGTTTATCCAGAATTTTAAGGATACATGTAAGCAGCCCATGTCAATTGTGGACCTAGCCACTTGTGTTCAAGAGGATGGGGAGTCTACGACCCATTGGGTGAAGCGAGTCTCGGCTATTTTGCATTCATCAGACCGCATCAATGCAGATACAGCAGTTTTGACGTTGGAGGGCAACTGTCGGTTCATGCCATTAAAACTGAAGTTGGGAAGGCTCAAACGTCACTGTAATGACATGTCAACACTTTTGGCCGATTCAGATAGTACCAAGGACCCTGATTCTGAAGAGGACAAACCAGGGAAAGGGAAAAAGAACGGCGGTGCCAAGGGGCAGCAGCATAACTCGACACGTCATGG
Source organism: Triticum dicoccoides (assembly GCF_002162155.2). Classification (NCBI taxonomy): domain Eukaryota; kingdom Viridiplantae; phylum Streptophyta; class Magnoliopsida; order Poales; family Poaceae; genus Triticum; species Triticum dicoccoides. The sequence continues at coordinate 514,389,277 of NC_041382.1, read as the reverse complement.
GAACAATGGTAAGCGAAAAGCTGACAATAGCCTGGACTTTGTGGCTAACACCAACGCCCAGGATAACGGTCAGCGTCATAAGGGCAAACCGCCCCAAAGGGGCGGAGGGTCAGGCCCCAATCTAGAGCGCCTGTTAAATCAACCTTGTCCAAAGCATGGATCAAAGGAGAAGCCAGCTCCGCATCTTTGGAAGGATTGCTTCATCATGCGAGAGTTCAAAAATTTCAATATGTTCCAATACGACAATGGCCCGCCCAACGGTTCAGGAGGTGGTTTTCATGGGCTGAGTTATGGAGGCGGCAGCTCCGGTTCAGGATCCCAAGGCAATCAGACCGGACATGGCAATCAAGGTAATAAGGGCAATCAGGGAGGTTATAACCATCAGGGGAATCAGCAGCAACAGTCGGGTTATCAGAGCAATCCGAAGTAGTTGAATAGTGGGCAGTATCATGTCTTTACCACTAGCTTGTGTAAGCGTGATCAGAAGCTTCACAAAAGGGTCGTGAACTCTGTTGAACCGGCAGTGCCTCAGTATTTGTGCTGGTCTGAACAACCCATTTTGTGGAGTCGGGAGGATCATCCGCCCCGGGTTGATAATCCGGGTCATCTGGCCTTAGTGGTGGCTCCTCAGGTCGGGGGCTACAAGTTCACCAAAGTGCTTATGGATGGAGGGAGCGGTATCAATATCCTTTACTATGATACCTTCCGTCGCATGGGGATGACAGACAAGAGTCTTAAACCATCGAACACCGTCTTTCATGGAGTGGTGCCTGGTAAGTTGGCGTACCCAGTTGGCAAGATAGCCCTAGAGGTGGCTTTTGGAGACGATCATGATTCAAGATCAGAAGCTTTGACTTTTGAAGTGGTGAAAATCAAGAGTCCATATCATGCCCTTTTCGGAAGGCCGGCTTATGCTAGGTTCATGGCGAGGCCGTGTTATGTTTATCTGCAGCTTAAGATGCCGGGTCATAAGGGGACCATCACGGTACATGGGAGCAGGAAGATTGCTTTAGAATGTGAAGAAGGGGATGCGGCTTATGCTGAGTCGGTTCGTGCCACAGAGGAGCTGAAATTTTATAAGGACAATGTTGATCCGGTGGATATGACTTCTCTGAAAAAGCCAACTACAGAGCATGATCTGGCGCTGAAATCTAAATCGGCTGCAGACACTAAAGCGGTTGATTTTGTTCCTGGTGATTCATCTCAGCAGTTCAGTATTAGCGCTAACCTGGATCCAAAATAGGAAAGTGCGCTCATCGAGTTCATCCGTGAGAATCGGGACATCTTTGCATGGAAGCCTTCTGACATGCCAGGTGTACCGAGGGAACTCACTATGCACACCCTTAATATAGATCCTAAGTTCAAACCGGTCAGGCAGTTTCTCCGCCGCTTCAACGAAGAGAGGCGTAAGGCTATTGGTGAGGAGGTAGCCCGGCTTTTGGTAGCAGGGTTTATCGTGGAGGTTTTCCACCCTGAGTGGCTAGCTAATCCGGTGTTGGTACTTAAGAAAAACGACACTTGGCGTATGTGTGTGGATTACACAGACTTGAACAAGGCCTGTCCAGCTGATCCCTTTGCTCTCCCGCGTATTGATCAGATTATTGATGCTACGGTGGGTTGTGATCATTTGTGTTTTCTGCATGCTTATTCTGGTTATCATCAGATTAAAATGGCAGTTAAGGACCAGGAGAAGACATCTTTCATAACTCCCTTTGGAGCCTTCTGCTCTGTGTCTATGCCTTTCGGGCTCAAGAGTGCCCAGGCAACTTATCAGCATTGTGTTCAAAATTGTTTGTCTTCATAAACAGATTGGGTGTAATGTTCATGCCTATGTGGATGATATTGTGGTGAAATCTAGGAAGGAGGAAATATTGATAGAGGACCTAAGGGAGACTTTTGATAACCTCCGGGTCTACAAGATGATGCTTAATCCGGCTAAATGTGTCTTTGGTGTTCCGGTAGGCAAGCTCTTGGGTTTTCTGGTGTCAAACAGAGGCATTGAGGCTAACCCGGAAAAGATCTCAGCCATCACGTCCCTGGCTAAACCGGCATGTATCAATGATGTTCACTGTTTGGCGGGCCGGATTGCAGCTTTAAGCCGGTTTATCAGCCGCCTTGGGGAGAAGGCTATTCCTTTGTATCAGATGCTAAAGAAAACGGATGATTTCGTCTAGAGTGACGCAGCCGATAATGCATTTGAGGATTGAAGAGACAGTTGGCCGAGCCGCCCGTTCTTGCGGCTCCGGTTGATAAAGAGCCCTTATTGCTATATGTGGCTGCTAATGCCCGGGCTGTTAGTGTGGCTATTGTTGTGGAGCGCAAGGAGGCTGGAAAGGAATATTCGGTTCAACGGCCGGTTTATTACATCAGTGAGGTGCTTATTGAATCAAAGCAGAGGTACCCGCATTGGCAGAAGTTGGTGTATGGAGTTTTCATGGCAAGCCGGAAGCTCAAGCATTATTTTCAAGGTCATCCCATCACAGTGGTTAGTTCAGCCCCTCTGGGAGGTATCATCCAAAACAGAGAGGCAACTAGCCGGATTGCCAAGTGGGCTATTGAGCTTGGACCTCACGGGATCAAATATACACCTCGCACAACAATCAAATCACAAGCACTTGTGGACTTCATTAATGATTGGACAGAGTTGCAGGCACCGGAGGAGAAGCCAGATAACACATACTGGACTATTCATTTTGATGGGTCCAGACAATTGGAGGGCTCGGGGGATGGAGTCATATTAACTTCCCCATGAGGTGACAAGTTTTGTTATGTTCCCCGCTTAATGTTCCCTTGTACTAACAATGCAGCTGAATATTAGGCCTTGCTCCATGGCCTTCAGATGGCTAAGGAAATGAATTTAGCCGAGTTAAGTGCTTCGGTGACTCAGACCTGGTGGCTCAGCAGGTATCTGGCACTAGGGATTCTAAGGATCCACTCATGGCTGCATATCGACGAGAGGTGGACATAGTGGCTGGTCATTTCAAGGGTTATCAAGTTGACCATATAGGCCAGCAAAAGAATGAAGCGGCGGACGGTTTAAGTCGTCTAGGCTCTCAGCGTAAACCGGTGCCACCTAATGTCTTCCTCGACGTACTTCATAATCCGTCGGTCAGGATACCCATAGAGGAGGAGTTGGCTATTCCTGACTCGGAGGCCCAGTTGGTAGCGGCTCTTCATGTTATACCGGATTGGACAGTCCCATACCTGGCCTATATGAACCGGGGCGAGTTACCAGGCGATGAAACCTTGGCCCGACAGATAATCCGGCGATCCAAGTCAATGACCATTATCAATGGGGAGTTACATCGTTACAGTGTGACAGGGGCGATTCAGCATTGTGTGTCTCCTCAAGAAGGTTGTGAGATTTTGTGCGAGATCCACGAAGGAGATTGTGGTCACCACGCCGGTTCAAAATCCTTGGTGGATAAGGCTTTTCGTCATGGCTTCTATTAGTTGACGGCTCATGCTGATGCTGAGGATTTAGTAAAAAGGTGTGACGGTTGTTAGAAATTTGCACGCCGCACTCATGTTTCGGCTCAAGATTTGAGAATGATTCCAATCACTTGGCCGTTTGAAACTTGGGGGCTAGATATGGTTGGACCCTTTAAGAGGTCCAAGGACAAAAAGACCCACCTGTTGGTGGCGGTTGATAAGTTTACCAAGTGGGTAGAGGCAGAGCCAGTCAGTAAGTGTGATGCAGCCATGACGGTCCAATTCATCAAAAAGGTGATATTCCAGTTTGATTTTCCACATAGAATTATAACTGACAATGGTACTAATCTGTCCAACGGCTCACCCCCAGTCTAATGGTCAAGCAGAGAGGGAAAATCAAGAAATTTTGAGAGGTATTAAACCCCGGCTTATGGTACCTTTAAAGCAGACGCCGGGTTGTTGGGTGGAGGAGTTACCTTCCGTATTATGGAGTATCAACACCACACCAAACAGATCTATGGGTTACATGCCTTTCTTCATGGTTTACGGAGCAGAGGCGGTTCTCCCTAGTGACATCCGTCATGACTCGCCCCGTGTGGCGGCTTACGTTGAAGCAGAAAATGAGAAGGCACGTCAGGACTCACTGGACCTGTTAGATGAGGAGCGTGATCTCGCAGCGGCACGGTCGGCGATTTATCAACAAGATCTCTGACGTTATCACAGCCGCCGGGTTAAGACCAGAACTTTTCAAGAGGGCGATCTGGTGCTCCGGCTCATCCAGGATCATACTGATATGCACAAGTTATCCCCACCTTGGGAAGGACCTTTTGTGGTCACCAAAAATTTGCACAATGGATCATACTACCTTATCGATGTTCGAGAGCACAAAGACTCGCGTAAATCGGAGGAGGAGACCCAGCGGCCATGGAATATAGTTCTTCTTCAGCCTTACTATACTTGAGCCACAGGCTCTTCTTATGTACATACTTATGACAATGTATATATTATATAATAAACCGGAGCCTCAGCTAAAGCGGGGTATCTGTTGTTTTTTACATCATGTGTGGTTACATGGGAGCTTCTACTTATAAAATGGAGTTCTGCTAACCCGGCTTATAAAGCCACACAGATATACAGGGAATCATTAGGGGGCTTGGTCGTATTCGAACCATAGCTACGCATCTTGATCGGTTTAAGGCCAAACAGGGAAATCACTAGGGGGCTTGGTTGTATTTACACCATAGCTACACCTCTTGATAGGCTTAAAGCCAAAAAGGAAATTATGTGGAACCAAAGAGAGTCTGTTGCAAAAAGCACAACTCAAACATAGGTACCCACTAAGAACATCTCCAATATTACTTGGGGGCTCCTTGCTTCTCAAAGAACAACGAGCTTGCACCCTTGTAATAGACTATGTTGGTTTTCCCTTGAAGAGGTAAGGGTGATGCAGCAAAGTAGCGTAAGTATTTCCCTTAGTTTTTGAGAACCAAGGTATCAATCCAGTAGGGGGCCACACGCAAGTCCCTCGTACCTACACAAACAAATAAGAACCTCGCAACCAACGCGATAAAGGGGTTGTCAATCCCTTCACGATCACTTACGAGAGTGAGATCTGATAGAGATGATAATGATAAGATAAATATTTTTGGTATTTTTATGATATAGATTGAAAGTAAAGATTGCAAAATAAAATAGATTGGAAACTTATATGATGGAGAATAGACCCGGGGGCCATAGGTTTCACTAGTAGCTTCTCTCAAGATAGCATAAGTATTATGGTGGGTGAACTAATTACCGTCGAGCAATTGATAGAAAAGCGAATAATTATGAGAAAATCTAGGCATGATCATGTATATAGGCATCACGTCCGCAACAAGTAGACCGACTCGTGTCTGTATCTACTACTATTACTGCACACATCGACCGCTATCCATGCATCTAGAGTATTAGGTTCATAAGAACAGAGTAACGTCTTAGGTAAAATGACATGATGTAGAGGGATAAACTCAAGCAATATGATATAAACCCCATCTTTTTATCCTCGATGGCAACAATAGAATACGTGTCGTTTCCCTTTCTGTCACTGGGATCGAGCACCGCAAGTTTGAACCCAAAGCTAAGCACTTCTCCCATTGCAAGAAAGATCAATCTAGTAGGCCAAACCAAACTGATAATTCGAAGAGACTTGCAAATATAACCAATCATGCATAAAAGATTCCAGAGAAGAATCAAATATTGTTCATAGATAGACTTGATCATAAACCCACAATTCATCGGATCTCGACAAGCACACCGCAAAAAGAGTTACATCAAATAGATCTCCAAGAAGATCGAGGAGAACTTTTATTGAGATCCAAAAAGAGAGAAGAAGCCATCTAGCTACTAACTATGGACCCGAAGGTCTGAAGTAAACTACTCACACATCATCGGAGGGGCCATGGAGTTGATGTAGAGGCCCTCCGTGATCAATGCCCCCTCCGGCGGAGCTCCGGAAAAGGCCCCAAGATGGGATCTCTTGGGTACAGAAGGTTGCGGCGGTGGAAATAGGGTTTCGTGGTGCTCCTAAATGTTTTTGGGGTATGTGAACATATATAGGAGGAAGAAGTAGGTCGGTTGAGCCACGAGGGGGAGGGCGCGCCCCCTGCCTCATGGACTCCTCGTCCATTTCTTGACGTCCACTCCAAGTCATCTGGATCACGTTTGTTCCATAAATCACGCTCCCGAAGGTTTCATTTCGTTTGGACTCCGTTTGATATTCCTTTTCTGCAAAACACTGACATAGGCAAAAAAACAGCAATTTGCACTGGGCCTTGGGTTAATAGGTTAGTCCCAAAAATAATATAAAAGTGGAAAATAAAGCCTATTAACATCCAAAACATATAATATAATAGCATGGAACAATAAAAAATTATAGATACATTGGAGACGTATCACAGCCCACGTGCTAATTTGAACGCGTGTAGCGGTTCTTTACCTATGGAGGTCATGTACCACACGTGCATGAAACAAAGTTCAAGTTGATGCGTTGGCGCGTTATTTTTAAATAAAGTTATATCGCTCAATGGCACGTACACATAATATAAAATGATTTTTATGGAGAAAAGGGTAGTCCGCTCCACTATATACAATGGAGCCTGCTTGCCAGGGTTTGTCTCTCTTCAGAGTATCTCACACAAGGCGGCGGTGGCCTCTCTCTCTCTCTCACCGTTGGTCACTGATCCGGTCGCATCCCGTCTGCCGGCGGAAAGGGAGGATGTGCATCGTTTCTCTATTCAACGGTGCCGAGGCAGCACGTCCCGATCTGCGGTACCCGTCATTCTCTCTGACCAAGCTCCGGCGTGGTAGGGCCTATGCCACCTGCTCGCTGCCGCAGTATGGGCAGATCCCATCCGCCGCCGCTCTCCTAGTTACATCCGGACGACCCCCAGGTATCCCCTCTGGCCGTGCTCCACTGCCCGTCTTCCCACGTCGCTGCATGTGAAAAATCTTGTAGGTGGATCTTCCATAGTTCTTTGCCGAAAACGTAGCTCGTCCGACGTACTTTCCATATTGCAATCTCGTCCTCACACTGTTTCAGACAAACACAACCGTGTTGTTATCTTCCCTTAGGACAAGGAATATGCTTCTTTTTTGTTGTCATATGTGTTATCAACTGTTATTAGCCAGTAGTTGTTTCCTTACTATCTCTTTTTTGCAAACAAGGCTATCCATTTCACCTCGTTGCTATTGCAACCTTTTGGTGAACTGCACAAATCATTTTTTTCTTAAGAGTGTTTTGTGCAGTTGTACTAAAATGTCACACGGGAAACGTCTCTACATTTCAGTGCGACTGCACAAAGGGAGATTGGTTTTTCTCTATCCTCCTCATCCAACCCCGAGCCTAATCTTCTCCAACTATTGCTTAATCTTCTCTGACTAGTTAGTCTTAAGAGAGACTGCAAAGGTAACCAGCTTCTATTTGTGTGTTTATTGTTTCATCAACAGTCCTCTATTATTGTAATCACACTTAATATCTTTGGAACAGGGACGCTCAGCTCTATTTTAGTGGAACTGCACAAAATGATCGGAATGTTGCATGCTCCAGACAGCTACTTTTTCCCCAACATGCCTTGTTGATTTAGACAGAGCTGGGGGCATTGCTGCCAATGAAAGCATGGATCAATTTTAATTTAACACCTTCTCACAACTTTGTCTTCAGTTGTGATGTAAATATTAGCTCTGATCTGCTAATCATTGAGATGCATTAGCAAGGAAGTTAGTTTTTTATTGTTTTCAAAAGAGCATGGATGGCAAGACACACGAAACAAAAGCTGAAAGCTCAGAGCATTGTATAATTTCATGTCGCTGGAAAATTATTTGTATAGTACGTCAACTATGTAAACAAATGCTAGAAGCTTGATAGCATCACCAGAAGCCTCTTCAGCATCCGGGTCCATGTGCCATGCACAAAACTATACTTCCTCTCCATTCCTAAACATTTATCTTTTTACAAATTTCAAATGGACATATTTTAGAGTGTAGATTCACTCATTTTGCTTCGTATGTAGTCACTCATTGAAATCTCTAGAAAGACAAATACTCCGTAGTATATTTAAGAACGGAGGGAGTAGTGCACAACCTCTTGGGAGACTCATCCCGATCGTTGCACCGCACTAATAGTGAGTAATGAGTAGTCAAATCATAAGCCCCGCCTTTCCTACAGTAAGTTGCTTGGAAGAAGCAACCATCAATACACTCTTCTTTGAATCCGCTCATACTACTCCCTCCGTCACTATTTATAGAGCGCACTTCAAAAAAAACAATCTCTGGGACCAAGGCGACTAGCGATCGGCCTGAAAAATAGCATTGGTAGTTATAGCACGGCGTCTATTACTAGAGGAAATAATGCGTACACACATGCATGCAGTGCTTCCACCCCGGGTACACACATGCATGCACTTACTCCACTCCGCGTACACAAGTAGTACATCGAGAGAAAATTATGGACTTGATTGCGGTTACCACGCCCTAATTAATTGAGCATTAAACCAAATGCGTCTAAAGTCTCTCTGGTGGTGGAAATGTATCAGAATGAAGTGCGCCCTATAAACTGTGACACAGGGAGGAGTAGTATGAAGGTGCAAAACCAAGTACGCTTATGGCCAGTCAGTCAACGCACTTCCTCTTGGCATATCACTGACATGTGGGACCGGAGTGTGAGCAAACTGATCTCAATTGACGGCAAAATGGCCAACCCGCCGTTCCTTGAGAGAGACGAGGAGCGAGAACACATAGACGGGCTCGCACGAAGGCCAAGATATATTCGAGCATGGTTGATCGATATCATCATTACATGTTCGATGTTTTTTAATATTGCTATTGGGCTGCCATTTTCCGCCCTTCTCCCGAATAAATGTGTACTTTATCAGAGATTAAAATAAAATAAGAGTACGGACGCTCCACCATGCGGTTCTAGTAGTAGTACTACTCGTACTACTAAACCTTGCGCTTGGCTCTTTGCCTCTTCGTGAAGTCGAACAATGATGGCACTCCACATGTTGGGTACTATAGTGTATGCCCCTGGCAATCTAACACCGAATGAACTGCTGCATGTCCACCGCCTGGGCGAGGGTAGGTTGCATTAGTCAAAAGCTTCTCCTTGTCCTGCGAGCCACCAGGCTTGAGGTAGATGGAATGGGCGTAAGCGAGCTTCACCTTGTCCTGCAAGCTTCTCCTCGTTCTGCGAGTTGATGGGACACACCAAAAAGTAGTGCTAGTCCATACTCCCTCCTTTCTGGTTAATATGGCTTAATCTTTTTTGCGGGTAAATGAGATAGCTTTATTCATATATAAGCATTCTTAGGATGATCAGCCAAGAGACTGGTCACTAGGAAGTGAGGTTCCCCGCAAAAAAAGAAGAAGGAAGCGAGGTGTTTCATCAAGCCAGCTCTTGGTCACATTCAAAGTGCAGCAAGAACGGTTCACACAAAGATGTGCCGCAAGGTTTGCTGACCTGTTTACATGCTGCATAACAAAAAAAGAGAAAATATTACCGAGCGCTCCTATTTGTAACAGGATATGAGCCAGAATTAAGCGAGAATTGTGGCGAGTGTTCCATGCAATCAACTTCCATTATCACATGCGAGAACCCTCGAAGAGAACCAAATGTGTTGAAGATTGCTTTATCACATTTTAAAATAAAATAAGAGTGCAGACGCTCCTCCAGCCGGTTCCTAGTAGTAGTACATGCCTCTATAGTAGTAGTACTAGTATTAGTAAACTTTGCACTTGGCTGTTCGCCTCTTCGGAAAGTCGAACATGTACTAGTACAGTGTATGCTTCTGGCAATCTAACAGCGAATTAACTATTGCACGTCCACCTCCTGAGCAAGGGAGAGCTTGCATTAGTCAAAAGTTTCTCCTTGTCCTGCGAGCCACTGAGCGCAAGCTTCTCCCGTCCTGCAAGCTTCTCCTCATTCGGCAAGTTGACGGGACACAACAAAGTAATGCTAGTCCATACTACCTCCTTTCCGGTTAATATGGCTTAATCTCAAATGAGATAAATACACTGTCTGACACTGAATATTTGTAAAAATATGGTCAGTGGACTTCATAATACGCTCATTGCGCTCAATATATACATTTTCCGGTGTTTATACGGTCACTAACTCACCATGACTGAGTATGTGTGTGCATGCACGTGTAGGTTGAGCACTTGAGCGTGACCGTGTGAGTTCCGTCGTGTGCTTGGGCATGCATGCATTAGGGCGTCGCACGCGTTTTTGTGTCCATGTGTACGTGTGACTGTTGCATGCATGCATGAGGTTGTAGTCCCTCATATTCACATGTTCATAAGTCAATGCTTTGTCAAAACATTGCATGCAAGGTTTAATCATTCATTGTTCACGCATGCATTCCCGATATTAATACATTGGTAAAGACAATTTCTTGAGGAAAACGAGCCCATGAATTGAGTTCAAAGGGGACAAATAAGCCAGGATGGAGGGACTACCAGTAGTGAACCGAAAGGAGTGAGTAGGTACTAGTAGTACTACGTAACAACGTGCAGTAACAAAATTCCTCTATGCGCATCATGTCTACTTGTCATGCAAAAAATAGAGATAAGTACAAGTGAGACTCAGGAACGGTCATACACGTAGGGGGAGTACGTGTAGGGGCCACTAAGGAGCAGTCGAATCACACAGTAAGTTAGTCGGAAGAAGCAACCATCATTTCACTCTTCAGTGACACGTACGCAATAGAAAATGGTTGATATGGAGAGAAAAAGAAAACCAGTATATATATACACTAGCATGAGCCTAAGCTACAAGCCTGCTTGCTTGGGTTGTTCTCTTCACAATCATAGAACGATGGTGGCCACACCGCTGGTCACAGATCTGGCCTGATCCCGCCGCTGGGGGAAGGGAACGATGTTCTGCGTAGACGCGGTGGACATCGGCGAGGGAGAAAACCCACAGTCGGTGCGTCCCAATCGGGGGTCCCCGCGGTATGGGATGCTGCTGCCTCCCAACCGCCCTTCAAGATACAACCCGACGTCCCAGGTACATCTTCCTTTTGGAGCCGGCTTGCTCCACTACCGCAGCTCCCCACTTAGCTCCATCTCCATGTCGATCTTTCTCTACTTCTACCGGCTTCTATTTGTGATGAGTTTATGTCTCATGAACTAGTTCCAGTACTATTATTCTAATCAAACTTCTTCAATATATTTGCCATCAGGGATGCTCAGCTCGATTGTAGTGGAACTGCACAAAGGCATCGTATGATCCGAGGGTGTCGGCCATCTTTCCTTCGACAGGTTCTACCTAGCCAGGAAATTAAATCCTGTTTAGGGTTTAGGGTTTAAGTCGTAGTGACCCCATTAGTAGTTTCCCTTTGTATTTGATGGAATGTTGTAACGGGCAACCTTGGAGTAGGAATGAAAATGGAGTGCAAAGTTCCCGTTTTTCCGGAGAAAAATGGAAACGGAGAGAAACCAATGTTTCATTTCGTTACGTTGGATTGCGCCATCTAGCAAAACCAACATTTAAATCACGGCTGTCGCGTTCGTGTCTGACCCTCCTCCACGGCTCCACCCCACATGGTCGCTCAGCATGCCAGTCACCGCAAACCGAGTATACGATAATTTTCCCGCCTGCTTGTCGATGGATCGTGCCATGGAGTACTAGCACTACTGGAAGAGATTGACGAGTTGGGGAGGACAGCTAGCTGTAGCACGGACTCCCAAGAACTTTTTACATGCATGTTGTGGCCAGCTATTGTGACCTTTGAACGAGGAGCAGTTGCGTGCACCGGGAAGCGAGCGGGCGACGCTCTGTCGGCCGGTGCGCCTCTTCAATGCCGACATTAGTGAGAGGTCGCGTCCGCTCTGGCCAGACATGAATGCAACACTGTCCGTTTCGGGTGCGAAGCACGCGCGGGTGATGAAGAGGGTTCGGGTTGGTCAGGAGCGGGCGTGGTAGCGGTTTGGACGCCCACAAACAAGAGATGTTGTACGTTAACATTGCTATGTACATAATTAACAACGTAAATAATGTACCAGTTAGGCAAATATGATTGGAGATAGAATTTTACGTAAACACGGATATGCATGTCTATGTGTGTGTGCACGACGACTCTCGTGACCTGGAAGCGGGGGCGTGTTTTTGATCGAGTTTTCTTTCTTGGTACGTTTAAAAAATTGTCCGCCAGTTTTCGTTTCTTTTTTCCAGGAACACGTGTATTCTATTTAAAACCACTGCTATGGAGAGATTTTTTACTCCATTGTATATATAGCCTCTTGTTTGATAGGGTTTCTCACGTCTCGCTCTCTCACCCTCTCCATATGAAAACAAGATGACAGTGTCCACTCTATCTCTCTCCTCACCGATGGTCACAGATCTGGCTGAATCCCGTCCGCTGCGGGAGGTGAGGAGGTGCAACGTTGACGTTGTCGCCGTCAGCGATGGAGGAAGCCGATGCGCACAGTCCTCTTGGAGCTGGCACGGGCGCGGACGAAGGTCCTCCGTGCCCTTGTTCGCTGCCATCATGTGGGCAGATCTCGCCCACCCGCCTAAGCGACATCTCGCCCACCTGAGGTATAACTTCTTGTACTGGTTCAGCTGCCATCATGCAGGTTTTCTTCTATGTGACTACTCCCCAACTCCCCATGTACAATAGCTAGGGTTCGTCGGCTGGTCCAACAACACCTACTATTGTAGAGGAAATGCCACTCAAAAAGTTGTCCTGGTTTATGCCTTGGTGGAGGTATACATGTTGTTTCGACAACAATTACATGGTGGTTGTGCGGTCATTGTCCATATGCTCCTATTGCTACTGCTAATCTAATACTATCACTAGTTAAATGAAGAAATGTTTTTTTCTCGGGTATCCTGGTTTAGTTCCCATCAAGATAATCATCATGCTTCTGTTTGTTGGTGTACTTTTAATTAATTCTTATTGACAATTGAGATGTCGCTGTTAATCTTGTACCACTGCCAAAACAAAGTAACAACACTATATCCCTTTTTTATATTTTTGCAAACAACAATGTGTATCTCCATACCCGGGCATCTCTTCCTCAATTTTAGTGGAACTGCACAAAATTGGATGACCACTGTTGTTCCGCCTCCCTGTTCTCTGCCACGTGGTTCTTCCTTCCACGAGCTTGATTACGGAGAAGAAACAGACCATGGTGACGATTTGTCGAACTTCATAGGTGCCTCACCCAAACTTGATGCCAAATGGATGATGCATCACCACGATGACCTATCGATGCTCATGGTTGCGCCTCATGGTTGCATCGGCTGGTGAAGCTGATCGATTTTCAATGAAAAACAAGCCGTCTTCCATCAGTGATCTTTGCTTGTTACCCACAAAGATGATATCCTTCATCGGTTCACCTTGTTTGCGTTGGAGACGCAGTCGTCTTTCACGTTGGTGCAATTTTATCACACAATTGGCTATGAACCAAATGTTTCCTCGAAGAAGGATCAACATTGGTACTAAGAGCATAAGTTTTGTATTGATTTCTAAGCCTTCTCACAACTTTGTCTTCAGCTCCCCTGTAATTTTATTTGTCCAACTATTAACTTTGATTAAAAAATGGTGGACACTAAAAACCCAGATGGACGTAGTAGCCCTCCATTTTTATTTACTCTACATATTAGATTTGACTAAAGTCAAACTTTGTAAAGTTTGACCAAGTTTAGGCCGGCCACAACAAACCATAATTGTTGAGAGAGGACAAACTGTACATACTCTCAAATCTTTCCAATAATTCAAATTAAGATTCTTTATTTGTACACACTCTCACACGTTTCCAATAATTTGGCGCATGTGTGGTTGTTCACTTAAGGGAGGGTAGTGTACCGCACGAGAAGGACAGGAAGTGCGACCAAGACGCGTGGATCATTGGTTCATCATAAGTAGTAGTTTTCTTCACTGGTACGTTAAATAAAGACATTCATTTCGTACTTGCACAATTTAAAATGGTTGTTATGGAGAGAATAAGAAAACCACTCCACTATATATTAGTAGTATACATGAGTACTATATGGACGCAACTTCATTGACTTTTTTAGGGGTAGCTTCATTGACTTAGTGCACCTGCCTTTGGGTGTATGACAGGTGGGCCCAACATGTGGCTGGCCCACCTGTCATATAGCCAAAGGCAGGTGCAGTTAAGGCACCGGAGCTCAGTCCGTACTATATAAGCTAGAGCCACAGCTCTTGTTCGCTAGGGTTTGCACTCTCCACACTCTCGCCGCACTACATATACATATACACGCTGGAGGCTCAGCGTTCGTTTGCTAGGTTTTGCTATATTCACAGTCTCTCACCCTCTTCGCCAGATCTAAACAAGACTGTATTGGCCTCTGTCTCTCTCTCCCCCTCACAGCTGGTGAAGGAGGCGTCCGGATCCTGTCGCACCGGGAAGGGGAGGAGGTGCATCATTCACTCTATCGCCTTCGGTGAGGGAGGCAATCCACTGCCGGCTGCACTGTTCTCTTTCACCTAGCGCATGTGCGGGAGGGCCACCGACCCCTTCTTCCTCACTGCCGTACATAGTGTGGGCAGATCCGGCCTCCCGCCGCACGCATAGCCACATGCCGACAACCCTAAGATATAAGTTTCTGTGAAACCGTCATTGCTCTAGCTGCATGCAGATCTTTTTCGATTCTGTAGTCGAATCTAGGTCTTGGTTCAAAGAGGAAAGAAGGGTCGGTAGGGTGGAGCATGAATCTAGGACGTTCAATGAGGAAAGGAGGGAGGGAAAGTAGTATAGACTGGTTATCCAACCGCTTTGTTGGTCAAAAAGGGAAAAAGGGGTAACCCATTACGCACATTTGTAAGGAACCGATCTCTTTGTTGAAAAAGGAAAGAAACTGGGGGGGTCGGGTAGTTTGTGCAGGACTAGATTTGCTGGCCTCACATAGGAAAAAGGTTCAAAGAGAACAAATATGGGACCAACGTAGATATGCTGCTTGGCAACATACTTTGCATCACCCATTTATATGTGTGGACGCACATGGCGCTGGCATGTTCCATGTCCCATGTCCCATACAACTATTTTGCTGTTGTTAATCTAAGAATGCCGCTGGAAAATTGAAGCAATGCCACTGTTAAAAGTAAATTACATTTTTAATGAATGTTGTTTTAAGAGAATGTCTCTGTTAATATGAATCAATGCAACCGTTTTAGGAATGCTACTGTCCTACTTTGTTTTCCATCAAGGTAAGTTAGATGCTTCTTTTTGTCGCTGTTTGTTTCATCCTCCTTTATTGGCCAGTAATTGTTTCCTTTTTGCCTCTATGAAAACAGGGATATCTATTCAACTTGTTGCTATAGCGAACTTAAATGTCACACCGGCAACTTTGCTTGATTTTAGTGCAACTGCACAAAACGAGATTGGATTTCCTATTCATGTTGGTAGATTCGTATTTTATCTTGGTCGTCTCATGAAAGGTCAGTACAGGCCTTCATCCACATGATTGTGCTATGTGCTTTGAGATGTTGTGCTACTTGTATTGTTACTTTTTAAATAAATATTGAATTGAAGCTATTGTATTGCTTTCTTTTCCCATTAAGTAGTGAACAAAAATGGGACAAACCCAGACATGATGCTTGTTGCTTTGTTACAACAAACTCTGCATCACCCCCTTTATAAGTAGATGGAAACACATGGTTTTGTTGCGTCCACTCTCCCCTAGAACTATTTATGCTTTTTGTTAATCTAATGCTGCTGGTAAACTTAAGCAATGCCAGTCTCAGAATTAACTACTGAATCTTAGTTCAAAACTGCAACACTAGTTAGGGATTGGCAGGGTTTCCATTTTTGTGGCCGCATGTTTCATCCTCCTTTATTGGCTAGTAATTGATTCCTTTTTGCCTCTGTTAAAACATGGATATCTATTCAACTTGTTGCTATTGTGACATTTTGATTCGCTATGCGAAACACTTTTGTTTTAAGAGTATTTTGTGCAGTTCAACTTGAATGTCACACCGGCGACTTTGCTTAATTTTGCTAGAACCGCACAAAAGGAGATTGGATTTTCATTTATGTGTTGGGATTTGTTTCAAGTCCTCCTCACGAGTTGTTTCAAATCTTGGTAAAGAAAGGTCAGTACCGACTTTCATCCACATGATGCTGCAGTGTGCTTTGAGATGTTGTGCTACTTGTATTGGTACTGTTTCGGATAAATGTTGAATTGAAACTATTGTATTGCTGTCTTTTACCATTAAGTGAGAAAAAGTTGTTCCAACCCACACATGATGCTTGTTTCTTTGTTACAACAAAACTCTGCATCACCCCCTTTATAAGTAGATGGAAGCACATGCTATTATTGCGCCCACTCTCCCCTGGAACTGTTTATGCTTTTTGTTAATCTAATGCCATTGGTAAAATTAAGCAATGCCACTCTCAGAATTAACTACTGAATCTTAGTTCAAAACTGCAACACTTGTTAGGGATTGGCGGGATTACCACTTTTGTGGCCGCATGTTTCATCCTCCTTTATTGGCCAGTAATTGATTCCTTTTTTGCCTCTGCTAAAACAGGGATATTTATTCAACTTGTTGCTATTGGAACATTTTTCTTCGCTACGCGAAACACTTTTGTTTTAAGAGTGTTTTGTGCAGTTCAACTTGAATGTTACACCGGTGAATTTGCTTAATTTTGGTGGAACTGCACAAAAGGAGACCGGATTTCCATATATGTGTTGAGATCTCTTTCAGGTCTTCCTTGCGAGTTGTTTCAAATCTTGGTCTTGAAAGGTCAGTACCGACTTTCATCCACATGATGCTGCAGTGTGCTTTGAGATGTTGTGCTACTTGTATTGGTACTGTTATCTTTTACCATTAAGTGAGCAAAAATTGTTCCAACCCAGACATGATGCTTGTTTCTTTGTTAGAACAAAACTCTGATCACCCCTTTATAAGTAGATGGAAGCACATGGCGTTGTTGCACCCACTCCCCCTGGAACTGTTTATGCTTTTTGTTAATCTAATGCCGCTAGAAAAATTAAGCAATTCCACTCTTAGAATTAACTACTGAATCTTAGTTCAAAACTGCAACACTTGTTAGGGATCAGCAGGAGTACCATTTCTGTTAGGGATCGTCCGGAGTACATGTTTAAGAAATGTATTATTTAGATAATTTCTCTATTATTATATATCAGTTACAGTGTTTTACAAATGGTACTATCCTGCTTTGTAGTTCTTTCCACATGTTTAACCAAGGTATTGTTAAGATAATGTCTCTGTTAAAATGAATAGGTCATATTGTTTTAGGAATGGTACTTTTCTGCTTTGTCGTTCTTTATACATGTTGAAACAAGGCATTGTTAAGATAATGTCTCAGCTAATATGAATGAATCACACTGATTGAGAATTTCTACTCTCCTGCTTTGTTTCCCATTAAGATAAGGTAGATCAGTAGATGTTTTTCTTCTGGGAGTACAAGTCATCAACCGTTATTTCTCACTAATTGTTTCCCTTATACCTATTGTTTCTTAAAGGGACATCAAAATTAAAGCTTGGTTTTATTTCGACTTTGATTTTAGTTGAAATGCACAAAAGGAGCCAATGTGTCTAAGGCAAGCTGCTGCATTAATTGGTCCAATTGGTCTTACCACATTGTAGAAAGAAGCAGTCACTGTTTGTGCTACATTACAGAAGGAATGATCGAGAAGCTTTACAGAGTATTAGTAGACACTGGTGACATGACTAGTCTGCAGAGAGCATAGGCAACTCTACAACACATGGAGTGCACTGGGCAAAAAGTGCCCAAACAAGTACAAGAAGCCAGGACAGGACTCCAAGTCCGTCAATGTCATTCTAAGCAACAATGATGGGGCATCTGGGTATGGTAATATGTTTATGGTACTTTCAGTTTGTTAATCCACCAATTGGTGGGTTGACACTGGGCCAATATTCATGTGTGTGTTGATGTGTCTTTGTTTTCTTGCAGCATATAAATATGAAATCCACAGGGATGCTCAGCTTGATTTTAGTGGAACTTCACAAAATGTTCAGATGGTTCGTGTCCTCCATAATACTTCATCATGCATAATACATCGAATGGTTCTCTAATCATTCGTCGTCACCTTGAGCCACCAGACTATTAGATAACAAACTGATGACAAACCATGCCTGTTCCACAATCATAGGCATTACATATTTTGAATGGGAAAATCTTGTCAAAGTTTAATCATTGATGTTAGCAAGAAGACATTAGTTTAATATATTGGAATTGGAAAACCTTGTCAAATTTTGCTCATTGATGTTAGCCAGAAGACATGCATTTGATATTTTTGAGTGGGACGCCCTTTGCTGTGAGCAACATCGATCGTTTTTTCCTATTCATGTCTTCAGTTTAGAAGTAAATATTTACTCTGCTGTGATGCATAGTCACATGAATGTTGACTTATGTAAGGTATTTTAAGAGTTTGTTCTGAATGTTGTCTATGTAATGCCAGGCCTTGTGAGTTTGATTGCAAAGTTGAGCTTGGAATTGAAGGAAATATGCCCTAGAGGCAATAATGAAGTTATTATTTATTTCCTTATATCATGATAAATGTTTATTATTCATGCTAGAATTGTATTAACCGGAAACATAATACATGTGTGAATACATAGACAAACAGAGTGTCACTAGTATGCCTCTACTAGACTAGCTCGTTAATCAAAGATGGTTATGTTTCCTAACCATGAACAAAGAGTTGTTATTTGATTAACGGGATCACATCATTAGGTGAATGATATGATTGACATGACCCATTCCATTAGCTTAGCACCCGATCGTTTAGTATGTTGCTATTGCTTTCTTCATGACTTATACATGTTCCTACGACTATGAGATTATGCAATTCCCGTTTGCCGGAGGAACACTTTGTGTGCTACCAAACGTAACAAGGTAAATGGGTGATTATAAAGGTGCTCTACAGGTGTCTCCAAAGGTACATGTTGGGTTGGCGTATTTTGAGATTAGGATTTGTCACTCCGATTGTCGGAGAGGTATCTCTGGGCCCTCTTTGTAATGCACATCACATAAGCCTTGCAAGCATTGCAACTAATGAGTTAGTTGTGAGATGATGTATTACGGAACGAGTAAAGAGACTTGCCGGTAACGAGATTGAACTAGGTATTGAGATACCGACGATCGAATCTCGGGCAAGTAACATACCGATGACAAAGGGAACAACGTATGTTGTTATGCGGTCTGATCGATAAAAGATCTTCGTAGAATATGTAGGAGCCAATATGAGCATCCAGGTTCCGCTATTGGTTATTGACCGGAGACGTGTCTCGGTCATGTCTACATTGTTCTCGAACCCGTAGGGTCCGCATGCTTAAGGTTTCGATGATAGTTATATTATGAGTTTATGCATTTTGATGTACCGAAGTTTGTTCGGAGTCCCGGATGTGATCATGGACATGACGAGGAGTCTCGAAATGGTCGAGACATAAATATTGATATATTGGAAGCCTATATTTGGATATCGGAAGTGTTCCGGGTGAAATCGGGATTTTACCGGAGTACCGGGAGGTTACCGGAACCCCCCGGGGAGGTATATGGGCCTTAGTGGGCTTTAGTGGAAGAGAGGAGAGGTGGCCAGGGCTGGGCCACACGCCCCTCCCCCCCTAGTCCGAATAGGACAAGGAGAGGGGGCCGGCGCCCCCCTTCCTTCTCTCTCTCCTCTTTCCCCCCTCCCGAATCCTATTCCAACTAGGAAAGGGGGGAATCCTACTCCCAGAGGGAGTAGGACTCCTCCTGGCGCGCCCTCTCCTGGCCGGCCGCACCCCCCCCCCTTGAACCTTTATATACGGAGGCAGGGAGCACCCCTAGAGACACAAGTTGATCCACGTGATCATATTCTTAGCCGTGTGCGGTGCCCCCTTCCACCATAGTCCTCGATAATATTGTAGCGGTGCTTAGGCGAAGCCCTGCGACAGTAGTACATCAAGATCGTCACCACACCGTCGTGCTGACGGAACTCTTCCCCGACACTTTGCTGGATCGGAGTCCGGGGATCGTCATCGAGCTGACCGTGTGCTAGAACTCGGAGGTGCCGTAGTTTAGGTGCTTGATCGGTCGGGCCATGAAGACGTACGACTACATCAACCACGTTGTGCTAACGCTTCCATTGTCGATCTACAAGGGTACGTAGATCACACTCTCCCCTCTCGTTGCTATGCATCACCATGATCTTGCGTGTCCGTAGGAAATTTTTTGAAATTACTATGTTCCCCAACAGTGGCATCCGAGCCAGGTTTTATGCGTAGATGTCATATGCACGAGTAGAACACAAGTGAGTTGTGGGTGATATAAGTCATACTGCTTACCAGCATGTCACACTTTGGTTCGGCGGTATTGTTGGATGAAGCGGCCCGGACCGACATTACGCGTACGCTTACGCGAGACTGGTTCTACCGACGTGCTTTGCACACAGGTGGCTGGCGGGTGTCAGTTTCTCCAACTTTAGTTGAACCGAGTGTGGCTACGCCCGGTCCTTGCGAAGGTTAAAACAACACCAACTTGACAAACTATCATTGTCGTTTTGATGCGTAGGTAAGAACGGTTCTTGCTAAGCCCGTAGCAGCCACGTAAAACTTGCAACAACAAAGTAGAGGACGTCTAACTTGTTTTTGCAGGGCATGTTGTGATGTGATATGGTCAAGACATGATGCTAAATTTTATTGTATGAGATGATCATGTTTTGTAACCGAGTTATCGGCAACTGGAAGGAGCCATATGGTTGTCGCTTTATTGTATGCAATGCAATTGCGCTGTAATGCTTTACTTTATCACTAAGCGGTAGCGATAGTCATGGAAGCATAAGATTGGTGAGATGACAACGATGCTACGATGGTGATCAAGGTGTCACACCGGTGATGATGGTTTTCATGATGGTGCTTCGGAGATGGAGATCACAAGCACAAGATGATGATGGCCATATCATATCACTTATATTGATTGCATGTGATGTTTAGCTTTTATGCATCTTATCTTGCTTTGATTGGCGGTAGCATTATAAGATGATCTCTCACTAAATTTCAAGATAAAAGTGTTCTCCCTGAGTATGCACCGTTGCCAAAGTTTGTCGTGCCCAGACACCATGTGGTGATCGGGTGTGATAAGCTCTACGTCCATCTACAACGAATGCAAGCCAGTTTTGCACACACAGAATACTCAGGTTAAACTTGACGAGCCTAGCATATGCAGATATGGCCTCGGAACACTAAGATCGAAAGGTCGAGCGTGAATCATATAGTAGATATGATTAACATATTGATGTTCACCATTGAAAGCTACTCCATTTCACGTGATGATCGGTTATGGTTTAGTTGATTTGGATCACGTGATCACTTAGAAGATTAGAGGGATGTCTTTCTAAGTGGGAGTTCTTAAGTAATATGATTAATTGAACTTAAATTTATCATGAACTTAGTCCTGGTAGTATTAGCATATCTATGTTGTAGATCAATAGCTCGCGTTTAGCTCCCCTGTTTTATTTTTCATATGTTCCTAGAGAAAACTAAGTTGAAAGATGTTAGTAGCAATGATACGGATTGGATCCGTGATCTGAGAATTATCCTCATTGCTGCACAGAAGAATTATGTCCTTGATGCACCGCTAGGTGACAGACCTATTGCAGGAGTAGATGCAGACGTCATGAACGTTTGGCTAGCTCAATATGATGACTACTTGATAGTTTAGTGCACCATGCTTAACAACTTAGAATCGAGACTTCAAAGATGTTTTGAATGTCATGGATCATATGGATGTTCCAGGAGTTGAAGTTAATATTTCAAGCAAATACCCGAGTTGAGAGATATGAAGTCTCCAACTAGTTCTATAGCTAAAAGATGGAGGAGAATCGCTCAACTAGTGAGCATGTGCTCATATTGTCTGGGTACTACAATCGCTTGAATCAAGTGGGAGTTAATCTTCCAGATAAGATAGTGATTGACAGAATTCTCTAGTCACCATCACCAAGTTAGTAGAACTTCGTGATGAACTATAATATGCAATGGATAACGGAAACAACTCCCAAGCTCTTCGTGATGCTGAAATCAACGAAGGTAGAAATCAAGAAAAGCATCAAGTGTTGATGGTTGATAAGACCACTAGTTTCAAGAAAAGGGCAAAGGGAAGAAGGGGAACTTCAAGAAGAACGGCAAGCAAGTTGCTGCTCAAGTGAACAAGCCCAAGTCTGGTCCTAAGCCTGAGACTAAGTGCTTCTACTGCAAAGGGACTGGTCACCGGAAGCGGAACTACCCCAAGTGATTGGCGGATAAGAAGGATGGCAAATTGAACATAAGTATATTTGATATACATGTTATTGATGTGTACTTTACTAGTGTTTATAGCAACCCCTCAGTATTTGATACTAGTTCAGTGGCTAAGAGTAGTAACTCGAAACGGGAGTTGCAGAATGAAAAGAAACTAGTTAAGGGTGAAGTTATGATGTGTGTTGGAAGTAGTTCCAAGATTGATATGATCATCATCGCACACTCCCTATACTTTCGGGATTAGTGTTGAACCTAAATAAGTGTTATTTGGTGTTTGCGTTGAGCATGAATATGATTTGATCATGTTTATTGCAATACGGTTATTCATTTAAGTAAGAGAATAAATTGTTGTTCTGTTTACATATATGGTTACAAACTCAATGAAAATGGTTCATTGGATCTCGATCGTAGTGATACACATATTCATAATATTGAAACCAAAAGATGCAAAGTTAATAATGATAGTGCAACTTATTTGTGGCACTGCCGTTTAGGTCATATTGGTGTAAAGCGCATGAAGAAACTCCATGCTGATGCACTTTTGGAATAACTTGATTATGAATCAGTTGATGCTTACGAACCATGCCTCATGGGCACGATGACTAAAACTCCGTTCTCCGGAACAATGCAGCAAGCAACAGATTTGTTGGAAATCATGCATACTGATGTATGTGGACCGATGAATATTGAAGCTCGCAACAGGTATCATTATTTTCTGATCTTCACAGATGATTTGAGCAGATATGAGTGTATCTACTTGATGAAACACAAGTCTGAAATATTTGAAAAGTTCAAAGAATTTCAGAGTGAAGTGGAGAATCGTCGTAACAAAAATAAAAGTTTCTACGATATGATCGCAGAAGTAAAATATTTGAGTTACGAGTTTGGCCTTCAGTTAAAACAATGTGAAATAGTTTTCACTACTCACGCCACCTGGAACACCACAGTGTAATGGTGTGTCCGAACGTCGTAATCGTACTTTACTTGATATGGTGCGATCTATGATGTCTCTTACAGATTTACCACTATCGTTTTGGGGTTATGCATTAGAGACAGCTACATTCACGTTAAATAGGGCACCATCTAAATCCGTTGAGATGACACCGTATGAACTATGGTTTGGCAAGAAACCTAAGCTGTCGTTTCTTAAATTTTGGGACTGCGATGCTTATGTGAAAAAAGTTTCAACATGATAAGCTCGAACCCAAATCGGAGAAGTAAATCTTCATAGGTTACCCAAAAGAAAATGTTGGGTACACCTTCTATCACAGATCCGAAGGCAAGTTATTCATTGCTGAGAATGGATCCTTTCTAGAAAAGGAGTTTCTAACGAAAGAAGTGAGTGGGAGGAAAGTAGAAAACTTGATAAGGTAATTGTACCTTCTCCCTTATTGGAAAGTAGTTCATCACGGAAATCTGTTCTTGTGACTACTACACCAATTAGTGAGGAAGCTAATGATAATAATCATGTAACTTCAGATCAAGTTACTACCGAATCTCGCAGGTAAACCAGAGTGAGATCCGCACCAGAGTGGTATGGTAATCCTGTTCTGGAAGTCATGTTACTAGACCATGACGAACCTATGAACTATAGGAAGCGATGATGAGCCCAGATTCCGCGAAATGGTTTGAGACCATGAAATCTGAGATATGATCCATGTATGAGAACAAAGTATGGACTTTGATGGATTTGCCCGTTGATTGGCAAGCCATAGAAAATAAATGGATCTTCAAGAGGAAGACGGACGCTGATAGTAGTGTTACTATCTACAAAGCTAGAATTGTCGAAAAAGGTTTTCGACAAGATCAAAGTGTTGACTATGATGAGAGTTTCTCACTCGTATCTATGCTTAAGTATGTCCGAATCATGTTAGCAATTGCCGCATTTTATGAAATCTGGCAAATGGATAAACAAAACATCATTCCTTAATGGATTTATTAAAGAAGAGTTGTATACGATACAACTAGAAGGTTTTGTCGATCCTAAAGGTGTTAACTAAATATGCAAGCTCCAGCGATCCATCTATGGACTGGTGCAAGCATCTCGGAGTTGGAATATACGCTTTGATAAGTTGATCAAAGCATATAGTCTTATACAGACTTGCGGTGAAGCCTGTATTTACAAGAAAGTGAGTGGGAGCACTACAACATTTCTGATAAGTATATGTATGACATATTGTTGATCGGAGATGATGTAGAATTATTCTGCAAAGCATAAAGGAATGTTTGAAAAGAGTTTTTTCAAACAAAGACCTCGATGAAGATGCTTACATATTGAGCATCAAGATCTATAGACATAGATCAAGACGCTTGATAAGTTTTTCAATGAGTACATACCTTGACAAGATTTTGAAGTAGTTCAAAATGGAACAGTCAAAGAAGGAGTTCTTGCCTGTGTTGCAAGGTGTGAAGTTGAGTAAGACTCAAAACCCGACCACGGCAGAAGATAGAGAGAGAATGAAAGTCATTCCCTATGCCTCAGCCATAGGTTCTATAAAGTATGCCATGCTGTGTACCAGACCTATTGTATACCCTGCCCTGAGTTTGGCAAGGGAGTACAATAGTGATCTAGGAGTAGATCACTGGACATTGGTCAAAATTATCCTTAGTGGAATAAGGATATGTTTCTCGATTATGGACATGAAAAAAAGGGTTCGTCGTAAAGGGTTACGTCGATGCAAGTTTTGACACTGATCCAGATGACTCTAAGTCTTAATCTGGATACATATTGAAAGTGGGAGCAATTAGCTAGAGTAGCTCCGTGCAAAGCATTGTAGACATAGAATTCGCAAAATACTTACGGATCTGTATGTGACAGACCCGTTGACTAAAATTATCTCACAAGCAAAACATGATCACACCTTAGTACTCTTTGGGTGTTAATCACATAAATGATGTGAACTAGATTATTGTCTCTATTAAACCCTTTGGGTATAGGTCACATGACGATGTGAACTATGGGTGTTAATCACATGGTGATGTGAACTCTTAGTGTTGAATCACATGGCGATGTGAACTAGATTATTGACTCTAGTGCAAGTGGGAGACTGAAGGAAATATGCCCTAGAGGCAATAATAAAGTTATTATTTATTTCCTTATATCATGATAAATGTTTATTATTCATGCTAGAATTGTATTAACCGGAAACATAATACATGTGTGAATACATAGACAAACAGAGTGTCACTAGTATGCCTCTACTAGACTAGCTCGTTAATCAAAGATGGTTATGTTTCCTAACCATGAACAAAGAGTTGTTTTTTGATTAACGGGATCACATCATTAGGTGAATGATCTGATTGACATGACCCATTCCATTAGCTTAGCACCCGATCGTTTAGTATGTTGCTATTGCTTTCTTCATGACTTATACATGTTCCTATGACTATGAGATTATGCAACTCCCATTTGCCGGAGGAACACTTTGTGTGCTACCAAACGTCACAAAGTAAATGGGTGATTATAAAGGTGCTCTACAGGTGTCTCCAAAGGTACATGTTGGGTTGGAATATTTCGAGATTAGGATTTGTCACTCCGATTGTCGGAGAGGTATCTCTGGGCCCTCTCGGTAATGCACATCACATAAGCATTGCAAGCATTGCAACTAATGAGTTAGTTGTGAGATGATGTATTACGGAACGAGTAAAGAGACTTGCCGGTAATGAGATTGAACTAGGTATTGAGATACCGACGATCGAATCTCGGGCAAGTAACATACCGATGACAAAGGGAACAACGTATGTTGTTATGCGGTCTGACCGATAAAAGTTCTTCGTAGAATATGTAGGAGCCAATATGAGCATCCAAGTTCCTCTATTGGTTATTGACCGGAGATGTGTCTCGGTCATGTCTACATTGTTCTCGAACCCGTAGGGTCCGCATGCTTAAGGTTTCGATGATAGTTATATTATGAGTTTATGCATTTTGATGTACCGAAGTTTGTTCGGAGTCCCGGATGTGATCACGGACATGACGAGGAGTCTCTAAATGGTCGAGACATAAAGATTGATATATTGGAAGCCTATATTTGGATATCGGAAGTGTTCCGGGTGAAATCGGGATTTTACCGGAGTACCGGGAGGTTACCGAAACCCCCCCGGGAGGTATATGGGCCTTAGTGGGCTTTAGTGGAAGAGAGGAGAGGTGGCCAGGGCTGGGCCGCGTGCCCCTCCCCCCTAGTCCGAATAGGACAAGGAGAGGGGGCCAGCGCCCCCCTTCCTTCTCTCTCTCCTCTTTCCCACCTCCCGAATCCTATTCCAACTAGGAAAGGGGGGAATCCTACTCCCAGAGGGAGTAGGACTCGTCCTGGCGCGTCCTCTCCTGGCCGGCCACACCCCCCCTTGAACCTTTATATATGGAGGCAGGGAGCACCCCTAGAGACACAAGTTGATCCACGTGATCATATTCTTAGCCGTGTGAGGTGCCCCCTTCCACCATAGTCCTCGATAATATTGTAGCGGTGCTTAGGCGAAGCCCTGCGACAGTAGTACATCAAGATCGTCACCACGCCGTCGTGCTGATGGAACTCTTCCCCGACACTTTGCTGGATCGGAGTCTGGGGATCGTCATCGAGCTGAACGTGTGCTAGAACTCGGAGGTGTCGTAGTTTCGGTGCTTTATCGGTCGGGCCGTGAAGACGTACGACTACATCAACCACATTGTGCTAACGCTTCCGTTGTCGATCTACAAGGGTACGTAGATCACACTCTCCCCTGTCGTTGCTATGCATCACCATGATCTTGCGTGTCCGTAGGAATTTTTTTTGAAATTACTACGTTCCCCAACAGGAATGTTGTGGCATGTGGCATCATGAGCTGTTCACCGTGCCTCCTGAGAATAATGCTTCATATTGTTTTGCATGTTGAGCTAATGCCTGCGATTTGCATGTTAAGAAGATCATCCTCTTCTATTTTTTCTGTGCTTAAGAAGTTCATTGTCTTATGTTTCATTCATAGCCTATACGACAACTCGGGTAGGTTAGCGGTGAAACCATATGATCTTCTGACCAACTCATCATCTTAGGTCGTGATTGGATCATCGTTTTCCAACCAAATCCGCTTGTAAATAAAAGCAGATGGTCTCGGGCGAAGCGCTTGGTTGGTTGATTTTGACTAGTAAAATATACACTGGTCTCTCAAATTACATGCGTAACACGCCGGTTTTCGTTACAGACCTCGGGCCCTCGGTTTCATTACGCCTGTATTTTATGCGTTGTTTCCAATGACGAGTAAATTACACTTGTATCTTAATACAGGTGTGAAATAAACCAGAGCTCCCAAGTGCGGCCTTACCGTTTCATGCCGTCTCAGTCTCTCGAAGGTGCTCATAGGTGTCCAATGATCCTGGCTTCTTGAATGAGCAGTGGGCGCTGTATCAGACCATCTGTAGGGCCCGCGAGGCCCTCTCTGTCGTCCTTCAAGTTGTTGCGCTCTCTGTGGCGCCGAGCATTGTCAACATGGTCAACGAACATGAGGATTCCGGAGATGACTTTATTTTGACTGGATGACAGTAGGGACCCACTAGGGCCATAGCCGTACGTACGCAAGTTCCTCCTTATTATATACAACTATAATTGTTTTTGCTTCCTCCTGGTTTCCTGACATCATGGCCCAACACTATCGTCAACCTATATAGTCAATAAACGAGAGAATTGCACAAGGAGCAGCCGATAATTGGGACCTAGCAGCTCGAGCAGTATTTGTTTTTTTAGGTATAAGCGGAGTTTTTCTTGAGCGACGTTTTTGTTGTTGTTCATAGGAGCAGGGTATCAACTAGGCGGGCTGTGGCCCGTCTAGCCTAGGCTATTATTTTATGTCGACCAAATATCCAGCCAAGATATTACTTTTTCAAGGTGAAAATGGCTAGCCCAGCTATACTATTTTTGCGGAATACCCAACCTAGGTCAACTTGTTATTCTCCGCCCCACTGGGCTGTAAATTTTTCCTATTAGGCCTAACAAGAAAATGGGCTTTAAGAAATAATAAATGAGATGTAATTATAAAAACTAGGTTGTAAATATACAAAAACGCACCAAGCAGGTAATTAGTTTCAAAAATATTATTGTTTGAATTTGGAAATTTTCATTTCATTACTTATTGCGCGTGCAGTATTTTTTTAGATTTTTACCTAATACAAATTAATTTTGAAATTATATTTAATCTGACTCGAAATTTCAGGATATTTTTTTTGGATCACATCAAAATGTGGGATTTCTGGTTGAATTTTGTTTTGAGATGTTGGTTTAAATTATTAATCATTGTCCTGGCTAGAAAATGGGCTATAATTTTAACAGACTATAAATGGGTTGTAGTAAATTCCATTAGAATTCAAAAATGGCTTGTACACTATTACAAATTGCAATTGGGCTATATGTTCTCTGCCACAGATGTGATGCTCACTTGTGGGCCTATTATTTTTCTGGGAATTATAGTCAGTGACGTGTACGGAAGGTTTGTGGGCCTACTAAGGCATACATAAGGCTTTGTACACTTATAGTCAAGACACGATTCTAGCAGCAGTGGCCGTTGGATGTCCATCCAACGGCTGTAGTGCTTCTTCAATCTCGGATATTCTTGCTTCAGCCACCCAAACCACCGCCGGCGTTACGTCTTGCTACCGCCTCCCGTGGTCGGCTGTGCTGCTGCGCAGGCTTCACCGGCCCACTCTAGTCCCAAACGCCGTCCAGGCCATTCCTCTACTCACCAACACCTCATGTTCTTCACCGGCGACGGCAGCCTCACACCGCAGCCAAACCAGTGAACCCTTGTACTCCCCTCCGCGTGGGCATCCACTATTGTGTCTTCGCCGGCCCCAAATCGTTCCCTTTGTTACTCGCCATCGTTCACTGCGTTTGTTCTCTCGGCGCGGTGTGGTAAACTTTATCAACAAATGACAGCCATCGGGGACAGAGATCCAGTGCCTTGCCCACAGCAAGGCACGACGTAACTGGTGGCCAGCCAACCATTGGATCAGGGGGCGGCTCAGATGAGGCATGCACGTGGATTGGATGACAGTAGGGACGCACATGGCCCATGGCCGCACGCAGCAAGTGCCTTTGTATTATGCGAAAACAAATAATTTCTCCCCCTGAAATGTTTGACCCACCAGCTACGTCTTTGCACACAAGGAAGTGCTTCCTTTATTATGCGGAAATAAAAAGTTTCCTCTCCGTGACAGCTAGGGCCCACCAGCTTTATTATGATCCTTTTCGTGAAAATATAGATTGTACCAAAGATCCTAAATTGTTTTATTTTTATTCTAACTCGAAAAAGAAGAAATAAAAAAACAGAAAACATCTTCGCACGCAAGGAAGTGCCACCTTATTACGCGAAAAAATTGATTCCCCCTACTAGCTGGGACCCACCAGATTTGTAGGCTGACTGGTGGGCCTACTAAGTTAATGC
This sequence comes from Triticum dicoccoides, assembly GCF_002162155.2. Taxonomy (NCBI): domain Eukaryota; kingdom Viridiplantae; phylum Streptophyta; class Magnoliopsida; order Poales; family Poaceae; genus Triticum; species Triticum dicoccoides. The sequence continues at coordinate 514,359,671 of NC_041382.1, read as the reverse complement.
GTACGCAGGGCTTTTTCAACTTAGTCAATAAATGATTCTAGCTACACTGACCGTTCGATGTTAATCCAACAGCCAAGCTGCATCTTCAACCTCTGGTCTTGTTGCTCCTGCCGCCCAAACCTGCGCCCGCCGTACCGCCTGCTCCAGCCTCCCGTGGCCGGATGTGCTGCCGCGCATGCCTCACCGCCCGACCATACTACTAGTGGCCAGGCCTTCCCTCTACTCATCCACACCCCCTGTTATTCTCTGGAGATGGCATCCTCAAACCGCAGCCGAAGCAGTCAACCCTCGTACTCCCCTCCGCGTGGGCATCCACTGCTGCGTATTCCTCGGCTCCGGGTCGTTCCCTTCCTAGGTCGCGCCGTCGTCCACCACCTTGGTACTCTCAGGCAGTACGGCGTCATCAACGCGGTCAACGAACAACATCCATCAGAAGAGGACTATAAGTGGAGAGGCTGACAGCTGGGTCCATGGCCGCACGCAAGGAAGTGCCTCCTTATTACGCGCAAAATAATGATTCCTCCACCTGACACCTCGGACCTACCGGAAGGGCCTCTGTATTTCGTGAAAAAAACATTTCCCCCTGACATCTGGGACCCACCGGCTTTATCTTCGCACGGAAGGAACTGCCTTGACAGCTGGGACCCACCAGGTTGAGGCGAAGGTAGCGTTATCTGTCCGGCCGCGAACGTGTACGTACATAGCGGTCGATCTGTGTCTCTACAACTATGTACCATGGCCGAGTAAGGAGTGGCATGTGTTGAAGTCGAGGCGCCAATGTAGCATGTCACGCACTCCCGTTTATATCGTGTACACATATGTACGGTCATGTTGCAACATAGTAAATACGGCTATGTACGTACATACGGGCAGGGTCTCTAACATGTACATCGACTAATCCTGTTCATCGGAAGCCAACCGGCTGGATCGGAACAGAGAAACTACGTCGTGTTCATGGGGAGGCAACAGAATGCGTCGTGTTCATCGGGAGGCAACGAAATACGCCATGTTCATCGGGAGCCAACCGGCTTGGACGGAACAACCAATCGAAACGAGGCCTGGCATACCACAGAACGGAGGAAATGGCCTTGTGTTCGACCGATCATGGTCGAAACGGCATCCTATTCATCAGGAGGGGTCTGGCGTACCGCAAAACAGAGGAAACAGGCTTTTCTTGGACCTCCCACGGTCGAAACAGGGTCCTGTTGATCGGGAGGGGTGTGGCGTACCACAAAATGGAGGAAACGGACTTGTGTTGGAGCGCTACGGTCGAAATGGGGGTCCTATTCATTGGGAGGGGTGTGGCGTACCGCAAAACGGGACTCCATGAGATATTGTTCATCTCCATCGTCGACCTCCTCCAGCCTCCACGGGCTACTGTTCATCCACCATCGACTTCCTCCAGCCTCCACCCGCGACTGTTCATCCATGGGCTCCTGTTCATCCAGCCTACACCGCTCCTCCACCGGCTACTGTTCAACCAGCCCTGTCCATGGCGTCCTGTTCAACCACCCCTCCACGGGCTATTGTTCATCCAGCCCTCCACCGGCTACTATTCAACCAGCCCTCCACGG
>NC_041382.1:514318128-514357843 GCF_002162155.2 Triticum dicoccoides | reverse complement strand
GCTCATTGTTCATCAAGGGAAGGAGGCAGCAGGTTCGATAGACTTCAGTTAGCAGCAGTAGCGAAGGAATTGCTCGATCGGGTTCAGTTAACAGCCAGATCGATCGATCACTCGGGTTCAATTACGCGTAGCCTGCAAAGCAATCGCTCGGGTTCCTTAGGCGAACGCATCGCTCGGGTTTAGTTAGAGCCCAATGCCTCGCACCCACGCGCGTACGTGTACGAGAGAAACGTGCATCGCGCATCGCTCGGCCCCCGACCACCCACCGTAACCGCGAACTCCCTGATATTTTCCTCGCCCTCGCTTCTACCACGGTTTTTTCGTCATGGACGGCCCAAAGAATGTCATGCAGCTACGTCTCTGGCCCGCCCAGGATGAAAAGCCCATTTTCTGTCATGATTTTTTATCATAGAAGTAGGAGCCCACCACATGTATGATGATACCGAGTTTTTTCACAATTATCGTCATAGAAGTGTCATAAGCATTTCAGGAAAAAAAATTGTTCGACCCAAAATGTAATGGATGTATCTTTTTTTGTAGTGTGAAGTGGAGAATCATAATAACAAGAAAATAAAGTTTCTTTGATCTGATCGCAGAGGTGAATATTTGAGTTACAAGTTTGGCCTTCATTTAAAACAATGTGGAATAGTTTCACGACTCACGCCACCTGGAACACCACAGCGTGATGGTGTGTCTGAACGTCGTAACCGTACTTTATTACATATGGTGCGACCTATGATGTCTCTTACCGATTAGCACTATAATTTTGGGGTTATGCATTAGAGACAATTGCATTCACTTTAAATAGGGCACCGTCTAAATCCTTTGAGACGACACCATATGAAATTTGGTTTGGCAAGAAACCTAAGCTGTCATTTCTTAAAGTTTGGGGTTGCGATGCTTATGTGAAAAAGTTTCAGCCTGATAAGCTCGAACCCAAATCGGAGAAGTGTGTCTTCATAGGATACCCAAAAGAAACTATTGGATACACCTTCTATCATAGATCCGAAGGCAAGATCTTTGTTGCTAAGAATGGATTCTTTCTAGAGAAGGAATTTCTCTCAAAAGAAGTGAGTGGGAGGAAAGTAGAACTTGATGAGGTAATTGTACCTTCTCTCGAATTGGAAAGTAGCTTTACCCAACGTATCTATAATTATGAAGTATGCATGCCATGTTTACAACAATTTTATATGGTTTTGGTACGATTTGCATGGAACTAACCCGGACTGACGCTGTTTTCCATAGAACTACTATGGTGTTGTTTTTTATGCAGAAATGAAAGTTCTCAAGTGAGCTAAAACTTTTTGACGAATCTTTTTGGAACAAAAGAGACCGAAGCTTCGTGGAAGGGCCAGAAGAGTCACAAGGAGGGCACAACCCACCAGGGCACGCATGGTAGGCCTGGCTTGCCCCGGTGGGTTGTGCTCACCTTGAGGCCCATCTTCGCTTGAAACCGATGCCAAAAAATCCTATAAATAGAGAAACCATCAGAAATAACCCTAGATCAAAAGTTCCGCCGCCACAAGGCTCTGTAGTCACTGAAAACCAATCTAGACCCTTTCAGGCACCCTGCCGGAGGGGGAAATCATCTCCGATGCCCATCTTCATCATCCCGGCGACCACCATGATGAGGAGCGAGTAGTCCACCCTCGGGGCCGAGGGTTTGTGCCAGTAGCTATCTGTTTAATCTCTCTCTCTCTCTCTCATGTTCTTGAGATGTCATGATCTTGATGTATCGCGGGCTTTGTTAATATAGTCGAATCATATGGTGTTTTCCCTTCTCAATCTTGTGATGAATTGAGTTTTTCCCTTTGAGATTTCATTGTTGTCGGATTGAATACTTATATGGATTTGAGAATACTTGATATATATGTCTTGCAATTCAATACCCGTGGTGACAATGGGGTATCGTATTGACTCACTTGATATATGTTTTGGCACTCAACTTGCGGATTCCCGACGTGACATTGGGGTAATCTATGCATAGGGGTTGATGCACGTTCTTGTCTTTGTTTCCCCGGTAGAAATATTGGGGCACTCTTTGAAGTTCTTTGTGTTGGATTGATTATTATGAATATGAATTTTATTTGGTGTTATTTTAGTACAAACTCTAGGATAGATCGAACGGGAAGAATAGCTTTGTGTTATTTTAGTACGAACTCTTGAATAGATCAAACGGAAAGAATAGCATTGAGGTGGTTTCGTACCCTACAAACAATTTATTCTTATGTTCTCTGCTAGATAGGAACTTTGGAGTGATTCTTCATCGCACTTTGAGGGGTAGTTATATGATCCAATTATATTAGCATTGTTGAGAGATTGCACTAGCGAAAGTACGGACCCTAGGTCTCATTTTCAAGCATTGCAATACTGTTTTTGTGCCCGTTTACTATTTGCTACCTTGCTGTTTTGATTTATTCAGATCATAAAAATATATTTCTACCATCCATATTACACTTTTATCACCATCTCTTCACCGAACTAGTGCACCTATACAATTTTCCATTGTATTGGGTGTGTTGGGGGCACAAGAGATTTCTTGTATTTGGTTGCAGGGTCTTTTGAGAGAGACCATCTTCATCCTACACCTCTCACGGATTGATAAACCTTAGGTCATCCACTTGAGGGAAAATTGCTACTATCCTACAAAACTCTACGCTTGGAGGCCCAACACGTGTCTGCAAGAATAAAGTTGCGTAGTACACACCAAAGCTCATCACATAAAACCGTTCCAGTGATGCCTACACCAACTAGAGAGGAAGCTAATGATAATGATCGTGAAACTTCAGATCAAGTTACTACCGAACCTCGTAGGTCAACCAGAGCACGTTTCGCGCCAGAGTGGTACGGTTATCCTATTCTGGAAGTCATGTTACTAGACCATGACGAACCTACGAATTATGAAGAAGCGATGATGAGCCCAGATTCTGATAAATGGCTTGAGGCCATGAAATCTGGGATAGGATCCATGTATGAGAACAAAGTGTGGACTTTGGTTGACTTGCCCGATGATCGGCGAGCCATAGAGAATAAATGGATCTTCAAGAAGACTGACGCTGACGCTGATGGTAATGTTACTGTCTACAAAGCTCGACTTTTTGCAAAAGGTTTTCGAAAAATTCAAGGAGTTGACTACGATGATACCTTCTCACCCGTAGTGATGCTTAAGTCTATCTGAATCATGTTAGCAATTGCCACATTTTATGTTTATGAAATCTGGCAAATGAATGTCAAAACTGCATTCCTTAATGGATTTCTTAAAGAAGAGTTGTATATGATGGAACCAGAAGGTTTTGTCAATCCTAAAGGTGCTAACAAAGTGTGCAAGCTCCAGCGATCCATCTATGGACTGGTGCAAGCATCTTGGAGTTAGAATATACGCTTTGATGAGGTGATCAAAGCATATGGTTTTATACAAACTTTTGGAGAAGCCTATATTTAAAAGAAAGTGAGTGGGAGCTCTATAACATTTCTAATATTATATGTGGATGACATATTGTTGATTGGAAATGATATAGAATTTCTGGATAGCATAAAAGGATACCTGAATAAAAGTTTTTCAATGAAAGACCTCGGTGAAGTTGCTTAGATATTGGGCATCAAGATCTATAGAGATAAATCAAGACGCTTAATTGGACTTTCACAAAGCACATATCTTGATAAAGTTTTGAAGAAGTTCAAAATGGATCAGTCAAAGAAAGGGCTCTTGCATGTGTTACAAGGTGTGAAATTGAGTCAGACTCAATGCCCGACCACTACAGAAGATAGAGAGAAAATGAAAGTCATTCCCTATGCTTCAGCCATAGGTTCTATCATGTATGCTATGCTGTGTACCAGACCTGATGTTTGTCTTGCTATAAGTTTAGCAGGGAGGTACCAAAGTAATCCAGGAGTGGATCACTTGACAGCGGTCAAGAACATTCTGAAGTACCTGAAAAGGACTAAGAACATTCTCAAGTACCTGAAAAGGACTAACCATTTACGACGAGCTCTTTGCCACCTCCATAAACAAGAAACATATCCTTAGTCCTTTTCAGGTACTTTAGAATGTTCTTAACCACTGTCAAGTGATCCACTCCTGGATTACTTTGGTACCTCCCTGCTAAACTTATAGCAAGGCACACATCAGGTCTAGTACACAGCATATCATACATGATAGAACCTATGGCTTAAGCATAGGGAATGACTTTCATTTTCTCTCTTCTTCTGCAGTGGTCGGGTATTGAGTCTGACTCAACTTCACACCTTGCAACATAGGCAAGAACCCTTTCTTTGACTGGTCCATTTTGAACTTCTTCAAAACTTTATCAAGGTACGTGCTTTGTGAAAGTTCAATTAAGCGTCTTGATCTATCTCTATAGATCTTGATGCCCAATATATAAGCAGCTTCACCGAGGTCTTTCATTAAAAATTATTATTCAAGTATCCTGTTATGCTATCAAGAAATTTTGTATTATTTCCAACCAACAATATGTCATCCACATATAATATTAGAAATGCTACAAAGGGCCCACTCACTTTCCTGTAAATACAAGCTTCTCCAAAAGTATGTATAAAACCATATGCTTTGATCACACTATCAAAGCGTATATTCCAACTCCGAGAGGCTTGCACCAGTCCATAAATGGATTGCTGGTGCTTGCACACTTTGTTAGCACCTTTAGGATCGACAAAACCTTCTGGTTGCATCATATACAACTCTTCTTTAAGATATTAAGGAATGCAGTTTTGAAATTCATTTGCCAAATTTCATAATCATAAAATGCGGCAATTGCTAACATGATTCGGACAGACTTAAGCATCGCTACGGGTCAGAAGGACTCATCGTAGTCAAATCCTTGAACTTGTCGAAAACCTTTCGCAACAAGTCGAGCTTTGTAGACAATAAATTACCGACAGCGTCAGTCTTCTTCTTGAAGATCCATTTATTCTCTATTGCTTGTCGATCATCAGGAAAGTCAACCAAAGTCCACACTTTGTTCTCATACATGGATCCCATCTCAGATTTCATGGCCTCAAGCCATTTCGCGGAAACTGGGCTCATCATCGCTTCCCCATACTATCAATGGAAACGACACCTATGGGGTCACTGGGATCCCTTCCACGGTTGGCGGGCGAGGGGTTGTGCAAAGAGCGGGTCTGACAGGAAGCACATGGATCGTTTACCCAGGTTCGGGCCCCAAAGATGCGTAATAACCTAGTCCTGCTTTGGTGGATGTATTTGAGAGTGTTCTTGTGTTCTTGAGCTAGCTACGGGGTGCAACTTTGCCCAAAAGATCTGAATCCCCCTCCTGGTCGCCTCGGGCCTCCTTTTATTGGAAAAAGGGGTTGCCACAATGGCACACAGGAGGTGGAAAGGTCTACAGTGGATGAGTCTATCCCCTGGGACCGTCGAACAAATACATTTAATGCACTGCCGACGTGCCCTCCTTGCTTTATCGGGGACGCCAGGGAAGCGTGTCCCAGCTGTCGTCGCCTCGCCTGGCCTTGACACGCGTCCGAGCTGATGAGGCATCGTGGCGCCACGTTGGCTGGCTGCTGGGCTGGCGCGGTGGTGGAGTCTTCATGAAGGGTCGCATGCCGCCACGCAGGTGCCTGCTAAGTCAGTGTAGAGGCCGCCCGTCGCCACGCAGGTGCCTTCCCAGCTGGTTGATCTAGCAGCTGCTTGGGGACGATGGTGGAGTCTTGGCTGGCGCAGGCCTGGCAGTGGCCCTGCTGATGCCCTCGGCAAGGGTCTTGCCGGGGGTCTTGTGGATTTCCTCGGCTAGGATCCAGCCGAGGGTCGCCATCTTCTGGTCCTCATTTGCTCTCACATGTTAATGATATTGACGAAGATTTGCATGCCACCACAGAGGCGCCTCCTGAGCCTTGGTTCCAATGTAGTTGGTTGGGTTGGAGCCTGCGGGCTCAAGGGTGGCTCACTCCGCTGGCATCGGGCAAGTTGCCCCGGCAAGGCTCTTATCGGGGCTGCGGAGGCTGCCTCGACAAGGATCTTGCTGAGGGAGTCCACCTCGCCCTCTTGGTCTCCTGCGTTTCTGGTCTTGGCGTTGCCTTGGTTGCCTCGTGTTTTGGCTTCTCTCCGGCTTCCCTCCTCTGCCCTACTAAGTGTGGACGTGGCGCGCGGCTCTGACTGCCCGTGCACAAGTAAAGGGGTCAAAAGAAGAGCCCCTACTTTTGTACACCGACAGGAGCCCCCGGGCCTGGGCCACACATAAGCGCGCCGCGTTGTTGGGCTAGGCCCAGAATGGTGCGCGGGCAGGTGGGGCGAATTCTATCGCAGTAACTTCTCGTCTGCTGCGCTTCCCCACGACCAGCGTTGAATGCGTGACGTGGAGGGTCGTGCGTGACGTGGGGGTCATGCGTGGGGCGGTTCCCGCACACTTGTGTCACATCATGGTAAAGAGGCGGCCCGCGCCTTCCCCATAAAAAGGAACGACCGCGGGCGTGCTGCTCATTTACCCCCTGTGTCTTCTCCAATCTTAGAGTCGTCATTCCTTCCTTCTTCCTCCTCAAGCTCTTGCTCACCGCTGCCGCGTTTTTGCTGCCCTTTCCCTTCCACCTTTCGCAACCGCCATGGCACCCAAGACTAGCAAGGGCAAGGGAGCGGCCAAGAACGCCGGAGGGGAAGAGCCACCGGAGAATGAGTTGGCGGCGCGGCGGACGGAGCTCGCCTACTTTCCCTCGATGGTCGACGCGGCCCACCTCTGGAACAACTTCAGGCCGCTGTGGGGGGTCAAGACGGGGGGAGAAACAACGGGGCATCCTGCCACACGCGTCATCCCCACCAACTGCGGCAAAGCCGCCCCGAATCGGTATCCGTTCTTCGTCGATTACTTCTCCTGCAGCCTCTGCCCCCCTTCTCCGATTTCTTCAATGACATCATGCATACCTTCGGCTTCCACCTCTTGGATTTCACCCAAATTCCGTGGCGTGCAAGGCTCTTTTCGCCCATCTCTATGAGGGCTTCACCGAATTGCATCCCAACATGGCGCTCTTCCGCCACTACTTCTTCCCTCGGATCCAGCAGGGAGGCGCCATCTCAGGTTGTGTCGCCTGGATCCCGAGGTCCAAGGGGACATACCCGAAGGGCGCTTAGAAGGAGAGGTGGGAGGAGTGGCGGGGCCGGTGGTGCTGGATTGAAGAGGAGGATCCACAAGAATTCTGTCGAGTTCACCAGGCGCCGCCGGTTCACGGAAACGACTGGAGCAGTGTCGATGCCGACGACGCGAAGATCACGGTCGCCACCGCCAGGATTCTTCACCTCGCCAAGGCCAGGCTCACCCTTGAGATGATCGGGATGGATTTCATCCACCGCCGAATCAATCCGCTGCATAACAAGGGGAGGCTGGCCTGGCTCTTCATGAACGCGGCGGACATCATGCGACTCCTCCCTGGCCTCGACCAAAAATTCACCATGTTGGCGCATGCGCACTTCTGCCAGCGGCTCTTCCAGCTCGACGTGGACCGCGACGGCAAGGCCGAGAAGTCCGGCAAGGCCGCGAAGGCCGGAAAGGTCGCCAAGGGGCCCTTGTTTGGGTTGCCGGTGGTGGTGGTCCCGCTGAGCAATAACTTGCGCCAAAGCAACATCATCGCCATGATGCCAGAGTTCAACGCGCATGGCCTCGTCCCAAATTGGGCCAAGCCGCCGGAGGATCAAGTGCAGGCATTTTTTGACACCCTGGAGGAGAAGTACATCCGTGACATGCCGGGGCTCGTCTAGGACACCACCCAGGCAGAGCTGGACTACATCGCCGCCAGGGCGGCGAAGGCGGAGCTCGCCAAGGAGGCATGCGGTGTCTGCGGTGTGGAGGACAAAGCCGCAGCGGCCGCAGAGGAGAAGGAGCTCTCCCAGTGAGCGGAGTCCGCTGGGGAAGCCAGCAGTGCCGGCACCGGGGCGCCTCTTATTGGAGACGACGACGACGAGCCGTCAGAGGAGGAGGCTGAAGCTATCGAGCCCCCAACCACGGGGAAGGGGTGAGTCCTGTGGCAGGCCAGCTCCCACGAGCCAGTTCGGCTTGGCAGGGCCGCGCAACCCCGGCAAGCCCAGGAGATGTCCGCGCGCCAAACGAGGGCCGTGGCGGCGAAGAAATTGGTGAAGGCCGCGCTAGCGAAGAAGAAAGCATCTGCCTCTTCTTCGTCCAAGCGTTCCCCAACTCCACCTGCTTCCCCTCCTCCTGTAGGTGACGCTACGAAGGTCTTCTTCGACCTCGGGTCTCTTAGCCCGAGGAGGAAGAGGAAGGCAGTGGAAGAAGAAATGGAGGATGAGTGTCGGTGTCAAAACCGGCGGATCTCGGGTAGGGGGTCCCGAACTGTATCTCTAAGGCGGATGGTAACAGGAGACAAGGGACACAATGTTTACCCAGGTTCGAGGCCTCTTGATGGAGGTAATACCCTATGTCCTGCTTGATTGTTCTTGATGATATGAGTATTACAAGAGTTGATCTACCACAAGATCGTAGAGGCTAAACCCTAGAAGCTAGCCTATGGTATGATTGTATGTTGTCCTACGGACTAAACCCTCCGGTTTATATAGACACCGGAGGGGGCTAGGGTTACACAGAGTCGGTTACAAGGGAGGAGATCTAAAATCCGTATTCCCTAGCTTGCCTTTCACGCCAAGGAGAGTCCCATCCGGACACGGGACAAAGTATTCAATCTTGTATCTTCATAGTCCAATAGTCCGGCCAAAGGATATAGTCCGGCTGTCGGAGACCCCCTAATCTAGGACTCCCTTAGTAGCCCCTGAACTAGGCTTTAATGACGATGAGTCCGGCGCGCAATTTTGTCTTCAGCATTGCAAGGCGGGTTCCTCCTCCGAATACTCCATAGAAGATTTTGGACCCAAGGATAGTGTCCGGCCCTGCAAAATAATTTCCACATACCACCGTAGCGAGAATAATATTCCCACAAATCAAATCTGCTGACGCGTTTTGATAGCATGACGTCACGTCATGGCCCGGTCATTATTCGAACCGTTTTTCTCAACCAACACTGCACATATCGCGAGGCGGTTTTCTTGACACGTCTTGTCGAAGCAGAGATCGTGTCCCCCTTATTACGGGATTCTCATCAATACGAACGTGGGTAACCCACTTATGCCCGTTGGCATGACTCCTTGATTTTAGGCGAGTCCAAAATGGACGCGAGGAGGACGCTTGCTATGCACCCTCTTTATAAAGAGGCCAAGACCTGTCCCTTTTTCCTCTCGCGCTCAATCGAATCCTTCCCCCACCTCGAGTTCCAACACCCCAGGCTTAGGTCAGTCGCTTTGGACCCTCAACCATGTCTGTATCCAACCTCCAAGGTCGGTGGATGCCTTCCTCAGTCACAGAGGAGGACATCAAGAAGCTGAGAGAGGCCAAATATCTGACCACCGAAATTTCGCACAGGCTACCCGCCCGAGGGCAGGTCATCCCCACTCCCGAACCCAACGAGAGTGTTGTGTTCGTCTCTCACTTCCTCTGAGGACTAGGCCTCGCTCTGGATCCCTTTGTTAGGGGACTCATGTTCTATTACGGGCTGGATTTCCACGATCTGGCCTCGGATTCCCTCCTTCACATCTCATCGTTCATCGTCGTATGTGAGGCCTTCCTCCGCATTACCCCTCACTTCGGCCTGTGGCTCAAGACCTTCAATGTGAATCCGAAGATGACCGAGGGGCGGCACGCAGAGTGCAGAGGTGCCGTAATAAGCAAAAGCACTGATGCTCCATGGCCAGGGGGTTCCTTCCCAGAGGTGTCCAGTTTGTGGCAGCGGGAGTGGCTTTATATCACAGCTCCCCGAAGTGCCAAGTGGGCAGCCGTCCCTATCTTTCGCTCGCCCCCCCCCCACCACAACTGATGTCATGGATCAGCGAGGGGCTAAACTGGGGTCCAGTAAAGGATGTGCCGATATTGTAGAGCCGCATCTGAGATCTCATTAAGAGAGACGTCAACCTGGTCACGGTGATGCAGGTCATGCTAGTTCGCCCGGTCCCTCCTTGCAAATGTAGACCTCTCCGTTTGTGGGAGTTCAACCCGGAGGGACCGTGAATCATTCAGCACTTCCTCGGCATGACGCTCGAGATGTACAAGTTGTTCTTCGGACCACAAATAAAGTGCCTGGACACCACCAAGGATGCGGGTCTGAGCTGTAATCACCCGGATACCCAAGTAAGTAATTCCATGGACGAACATGCTATTTCTCTTATTTATCATAACATCATTCTGAAAAGTCGGTCTTTGACCAGGACTGGATAACAAAGGCGAAGATGATCAGGTGTCCGGCCCCCCTTCCCGAGGGCTTGGTCAATCCAGTACTAGACAGAATGCTGGAGCCGGCGCCTTATCAGGTGCCCTCGAAGGAAGATAAAGGGGGGGAATAAAGAGGCCGAAAGCGAGCCTCACTCACTAATAGTCCCAACCAGGGGAATGAGCGCCTCCGCGAAGGAGGATAACCAGGGAGAAGAATCTGACATTCCCTCTCCCCGGGGAATGAAGAGGACCACCTCTGAAGATCCGAAAACAGAAGTTTCCAAACGAGGGAAGAAATCTTCGCCAGAGGGTCCTGCCCCAAGGGGCACCCTTGTCGCACAGTGTCTGCAAGGGAATCAGCCCTCTACCGAGTTGTAAGTAATTGAAAAGTACTTAGTAGTGAAAATATCCTACCTTACTTCTGAAGACAATAACCGAAGCTTATATCTTGTAGTTCGGATCGAAGCCCTTCTCGACAGAGTTCGTCTTCGGGGGATGTTCTTTCGGAGATGATGGAGAGCAAAACACCTCCCCCTGCCACCCCGCCTCATGAGGTGGGCGACCCTAAAGTGTCATCACGGAGGGTTTCTCCTAATCCACCAAGGCCAGAGGGTAATCCCTTGGCCACCCGGAGTCCTCAGTATTCGGCTCCTAAAGAGAGCAACAGAAAGAGTCCGGAACCATACAGTGTGCGATCGGACACACTGAAGGATATTCTGGAGCAAGCGGCCATCTCAGAAGCGCATCGTACGCTAATGAGTATGGTAGTTGAAAGGATTTCATCTGCTGAAAGCGGATTGCATGAAGCTTTTATGAGTCTGCTGAAAGGCTTTGAGGTACGTGAAATAGTGTATGTTTTTTACGGTACCGCACACGTTAGGTGTGCCCTATGCAGATAGTAGCCCCTGACACTCTGATTGTCATCGAAAATGGCAGCGAATAGAGGATCATAGTCCCAGGTAATAACCAGACCGCCTTTATGTGTAGGTGGTTGAAGCTCTGGTGGCTAGCCGGACTGATGGGTTTGCCGAACTAAAGCGGCAACTTGATGCGGCAGATGCCGACATTGTGCTTGTCAACAAGCGGCTTGACGGGGCACAGGGTAAGTGATTTCTCCGGTGATCAGTGCATAGTAAGAGGAGCATGATGCCAGTATCTTTAATATGTTGTGATTGCGGATGGAGCTTCCACTGTGGAGACCCTTCGGGCGGAACTTGCCCGAGCCAAGGAGCAAGCCAGAAATAGTGATGCGGCCGCTCTAAAGGCGGTCGAAGAACTGACGGCCGAACAGGCCGCACATTGCCAGAGCAAGGAAAGAATGGCCAAGATGGTCGTTGAGTTGAAAGATGCCACCGACCGTTACCAGCTTCTTGAAGAAGAAAACCGTGCGAAGGCGACGGACTTGGAGAAGGCCATGGTGGCATCCAAGGAAGCCCGTTCCAAAATACGAGCGGCGAAGGAGGAGCTGCATCAAGCTGGAAATATCGCACCTGGGAAGCCCTTTTTGTTGTGGACTAAGTTCGGAGATCCGAAGTATGCACCTCTTGATCAACTACGGAGTTCTGCGGGCGCCTACATGGATTTGGCGGCAAGTGTTGCTGATGCGGCCGAGTACTTCAAGGATCAAAAAGATCACGAAGTGGAAAAGTTGTTCTGGTCACAGTTCCATGCTCCAGTGCGTCTGCTGCTGTTGAATGAGCAAATGGCCGAGTGGGCTGAGCTCCATAGGTTGTCCAGACTTGCCATGAGGTCTGTTGTGGATCATCTATGGCCAGGAGGGCCAAGGCCAAATAGTTACTTTAGTTTAGTGCAACAATTCCTTGGTGCTGTGCCGCACATCAATGCTATGAAGAGGTCGGCGTGCATAGAGGGTGCGCGAATGGCCTTTGCCCGTGTCAAGACATACTGGGCGGAGATGGAGGCCACCACTATTGCAACACAGGGTTCGACCGTGGGCCGAGTGGCTGCCGAGCACTACTTTGAAGAAGTTCTTGAAGGCGCTCGTTCCATAGAGGCTCAATGCACGAAGAATATTATGTTCTAGTGACATGTACTCCCATTGTAAAAACAATGTTTTATTGAGCTATCAAGGCTATATTTATACTTTTGCCCGAAAGTATTATGATGCCTCCTGTGCGGCCGTTTATGTATATGTGTATATAACCTGAAACTTTGCAGTCGTCGGCTTTCGCCCCCACGCATATAATGCGGGGGTGTTTGCAAAAAATGCGTATTCACACTTGATCCAACGTCTTGGTCCATTAAGGAGGTGGTAGTGCAGTGAACGAGGCAATCAGACTATATTGCTTTAACACTTTCACTTAGCCATAGGAGTTTGACGGTGGGGCTACTATATAGCCCCTGGTACTTCTGCGCTCGTCCGAATACGGGGCACGTACGTACATGACCGGGAAACGGCCCTTCGTTAATGCGGAGGAATCCCGAAGATTCCGTTGAGTCATCGAGTGGCTGACCAGTCTCGCGCTTTATCATGACAGTCAGTTTTCGGCTTTCTCTACTGAGGTGCTCATCCGGATGAACCAGGGCACAATCGCAGTAGTTCTCCCAGTGCTACCTTAGCCGATATAGCGGAATGTAAGGTACCAAAACATGGGAGCCGGGCAAACCCAACATTTGACCAAAGACATGATTCAGAGCTGATGCATATAAGCCCAAACTTGCGACGCCGAACACTCCCTAAGGTATTCGGTCTTTATAACATATGCCGGGTTGAACGAGGCCCTTAATAATAAAACCCGGATGTCCAGGTACGTGCAATCTCCTGACGTGGCCACATGCCAATACGTTGGCATCCTTCTCGGTTGTGTTGAGTATCCGGAGGATGTGAACAACAAGAGACAGTAAAAAAGGTTTACTCAGGGTCTTAATCTAAAAAGAAACCTTTGAGCGGGTCCCTGCTGCACGTCTACGCCTGTGTCTCTGTTGTGCCGTGTCCTGGACGGGTGTAGCACGATTGTCATCTGTAAAGGAGAAGAACTTAGGTGAAATTTGTCGTGCCAGAAAATTGGTTATTATCAATAAACCATTAAAATTCAAGATAAGTCAAGTTGAGCCGAACTAGCCCTGATTACACGCGGGAAGCCCCTGGTACCATCTAGGAGGGTTTGATCATCAAACCAATCTCATGTGTATGTAGTGGTGCACCGGACTCGTCTAACTGTGTCTGTGGTCTTAACGACCTGTCATTTTTTCTGGTTGGTGATGCCGTCTAGTGCTCGGCGGCTAAAGCCGCAGCACATTCTTCCGCGCGTAGAGCACACTCAGTATTTCCGCTAACTGTGATGGTGCCACGTGGACTAGGCATCTTAAGCTTGAGAGAAGCGTAATGCGGGATTGCGTTAAAACGAGCGAAAGCCGCTCTTCCGAGTAGTGCCTGATAGCCACTTCGGAATGGAGCGATGTAGAAAGTTAACCTTTCACTTTGGAAGTTGTCAGAAGAACCGAATACAACCTCTAGTAATAGAGAGCCCGTGCAGCGGGCCTCTAGGCCTGGTATTACTCCCTTGAAGGTAGTAGTACGGTGGCTTATTTTTTTTAGGTCTATCCCCATTTTGCGGACTGTGTCCTGATATATCAGATTTAGACCACTGCCGCCGTCCATGAGGACTCGTGTGAGATGGTATCCGTTTATTATTGGGTCTAACACCAAGGCAGCCAATCCTTCGTGTCGGATGCTTGTCGCGTGATCCCCGTGATCAAAAGTGATCGGACAGGCCAACCAGGGATTGAACCTAGGGGTTACGGGCTCTGTGGAGCGTGTCTCTCGGTGCATGTTTGCTTCTCCTCTTCGTCACATGGATCATGTCGACTGTTTTAACCTCTGGTGGGAATTTTTTCTGTCCTCCAGTGCTTTGCTGGTGAGGCTCGTCCTCGTCTTCGCTTGGTGTCTCCCCCCCCCTTGTGTTCGGCGTTTAGCTTACCTGCCTGCTTGAAGACCCAGCATTCTCTGTGGGTGTGATTTACAGGTTTATCGGGGCTGCCATGAATCTGACATAGTTTGTCAAGAATCTTGTTTAGGCCAGACGGTCCGTCTCTGCTGCCTTTGAAAGGCTTTTTCTGCTGACCTGGTCGAGAGCCCCTGAATCCGGCGTTTACCTCCGTATTATCTGGGCTATCTTCTTTATTTCGACGCTTGCTTTTATTGCATCATGGTTTTCCATTGCCATCCCTGACTTCGGATGTGCTTGGGTTGCTGGTGCTACTGCGGGCTAACCAGCTGTCTTCACCCATGCAGAAGCGGGTCATGAGACTTGTTAGAGCTGCCATTGTTCTCGGTTTTTCTTGGCCGAGGTGTCTGGTGAGCCATTCGTCTCGGACGCTGTGTTTGAAAGCTGCTAAGGCTTTAGCATCTGGACAGTCGACGATTTGGTTCTTCTTGGTGAGAAACCTGTTCCAAAGCTTTCGGGCGGACTCTCCGGACTGTTGAATTATATGACTTAAATCGTCTGCATCCGTAGGTCGGACGTAGGTCCCTTGAAAATTAGCCCTAAAAGTGTCCTCGAGCTCCTCCCAACTTCCAATTGAGTTTTCGGGGAGGCTTTTCAGCCAGTGCCGAGCTGGTCCTTTGAGCTTGAGGGGCAAGTATTTAATGGCATGGAGATTGTCTCTGCGAGCCATGTGGATATGGAGGATAAAGTCCTCAATCCAGACCCCAGGGTCTGTGGTCCCGTCGTACGCCTCTATGTTCACTGGTTTGAATCCTTCTGGGAATTCATGGTCCAGCACCTCATCGGTGAAACATAGGGGTGTGCAGCACCCCTGTACTTGGATGTACCATGGCGTTCGGACCGTTGTGGTATTTGGTTTTGATTTTGTGCCGAAGCACGCTTCCTAGATCCATAGATGGATCTGGTCATACCGGATTTTTGGCGCAAGTCCTCACGTACATCGTGTGTTGACTTATGTGCGTATTTGTTATCCGCTCTATCGCGGTGACAAGGTGGTCGATCCGGCCGGTTGGCCATTTCATTTTTTGGCTGTGTGGGCTCTAAGGCCTCATCGTCGAATTCAGGTAACAGCTTGCGCTTTGGATAGCTCTTTGTGTGGTAACTTCCACCATACTTTGCTTCGTTGTCGAGCACTTTGTTCCACCTGCTGTTGAGTGTATTTTGTGCAGCCTTAAGCCTTTGCTTCTGCTTCTTCAGACTCCTCGCTATGGCAATAAGCCTTCTGCGGAGGTTCGCTTGCCCCAAGTGCGTTTCTGGGATGATGTGTGCATCTTCGTCCGGACTGTTTTCCTCCCCAGAGGGGGTTTGATGAGGTTTATACTCGGCGTCGCCGTGTACGGACGTTGGATCCTTACTATGTTCACCGCTTGCGGCTTCATCATGCTCTACCGCCGGGGCAATGTGGTTGTCGTCTCCTCTGGACTCGACTGGAGTGTTATTTTCTCTTGCGATGTTATCACTATTTTTGCTATGGCGGGACTTAGAGCGGCGCCGCTGACGTCGGCTCTTGGGTTGCTTCTTGGAGGGGCCATCCTCCGCTATCTCTTCGCCATTGACTTCTTTGGAAGTATCCACCATGTGAATGTCATGTGATGAAGTGGTTGTCTGGCGCCCTGTGGGCGCTAGTTCCTGTTTGTCTCCTGCATCTTCGTCCATGTCATCAATGTCTTCGGAGTCGAAGTTGAGCATGTCGGTTAAGTCGTCGACAGTGGCTACTAAGTGGGTGGTGGGCGGGCAGCGAATTTCTTTGCCGTCCATATCCCATTCTAGCCGGACATAGTTCGGCCAAGGTTTTCCTGACAAGGAGAGAGACTAATGAATTTAGCACATCGCCGAAAGGCGAGTGCTGAAAGATATCAGTGTAGGTGAACTCCATGATCGGCGCCCAGCCGGATTCGATGGGCACGGATGCAGGCGGCTCAGAGTTCGTGGCCGGAGACGAATCCAGTGATTTGGTGACACGGCCCTTGTAAGGGGTGAAGTCAGTATCCGGCTCCATCGCCACTGAGAGTGCGGCCTCCATGGCGGGGTCTATCCCTCAGTCCTTGGATGGCGCAATTTGCTCCGGATTGAAGGTCGGAGTAGTTGCAGATGCGATCTCCCGAACACTGTCAGACAGCGGAGTTACGTCGTGCTCGTCGTGACTGTGCGGCGCACCTAACACGGGCTCGAATCCGTCGAAGATCAAGTCTCCGCGGATGTCGGCAGTGTAGTTTAAGTTTCCGAATCTGACCTGATGGCTAGGGGCGTAGCTCTCGATCTGCTCCAGATGGCCAAGCGAATTGGGCCGCAGTGCGAAGCCGCCGAATACAAAGATCTGTCCGGGGAGGAAAACCTCACCCTGGACCGCATCATTACCGATGATCGAAGGAGCCATCAAGCCTTATGGTGATGACACAGTGGAACTCTCAATGAAAGAACCAATGTCGGTGTCAAAACCAGCGGATCTCGGGTAGGGGGTGCTGAACTGTGCGTCTAAGGCGGATGGTAACATGTGACAAGGGACACGATGTTTACCTAGCTTCGGGCCCTCTTGATGGAGGTAATACCGTACATCCTGTTTGATTGTTCTTGATGATATGAGTATTACAAGAGTTGATCTACCATGATACCATAGAGGCTAAACCCTAGAAGCTAGCCTATGGTATGATTGTATGTTGTCCTACGGACTAAACCCTCCGGTTTATATAGACACCAGAGTGGCTAGGGTTACACAAAGTCGGTTACAAGGGAGGAGATCTAAATATCCGCATTCCCTAGATTGCCTTTCATGCCAAGGAGAGTCCCATCCAGACACGGGACGAAGTCTTCAATCTTGTATCTTCATAGTCGAACAGTCCGGCCAAAGGATATAGTCCGGCTGTCTGGAGACCCCCTAATCCAGGACTCCCTCAATGAGTAAGTGCCTTGACTTTTGTCATCTCTGTCCCTCTGGACCGTGCTTCTTTTCTTGACTTGTCTTCATCTTGGCGGGGATACGGAGACACTGGCCCAGAGGGTGAAGAGGGTCAGGTCTTCGATGGGCGGCCAACCCCCGGCAGGCACTTCCGGTACACTGTTGGTGGTGGTGAGTAGCCCGGAAAGCAGCCCCCGGAGCAGCCCCCAGCGTAAGCTCATCACCCGCCCCTAGTCAATGTGTGTTGGGGGTACGATTCTTGGTACTGACCTTGACATGATCTTAGGAGGAGCCACTAAGGGCTACCCCCAACACGTCGCCTCCATCAACCACGCCGCCCCGAGGGGCGTCCCCGGCAAGGGCGCCAAGCACCGAGCCCATGCACATGAAGGAGGAGGAGAACTTGGGCACCGGCGACTCCACCTTGGCGCCAACTGTTGGCCACGAAGGAGCTACTTATTCCCAGCCCGGCACGGGTAAGCCACTCGCCTTCCGTCCCTTTTCTTTTCTCTTCTTTCTGAATCTTGGTCTTGGCTTTGCTTCATCCCCTTCTTGATATCCAGATCCTCCGTCGGGGGGCCAGGAGGACATAGACACCATCATCAAGGATGTCGCCAAGGCCGCCGAGGCGGAGGCCGAGAAGATCGCCGCCGAGGAGGTCGCTAGAGGCGCTGCTGAGGAGGCCGCCAAGGGGCCTTCCAGGGAGCCTGCCAAGGCTACTACCGAGGAGGCCGGCAAGGGACCTGCCGGGGAGGCTGGCAAGTCCGCCGCCGAGGAGGAGGTGAATGATGACTAGCCTTCCTCCTCCGCTGCCTCTGGCTCCGGCAGGTACCTGAGGGTGAGCGATGACCTTTTCGTCCACCTCCCAGCTGCGTCGAGCTCCAGGGTGCCCATCGAGGGAGAGGTGTTCGACGAGGAGGTGCTTGCCACCGGCGGGCTCGAGGTCGTCGACGAGACAAGCACCGGTGGTGATGGTTCTGAGGAGGAGCGGCTTCTCCAGGCCATGGGTGCCAGCTTTCGGAAGCTCCAGGCGCTCCACCGTGCCCGCCTGGACAAGGCCAAGTCTAGGATGGCAACGGTGGACAAGGCAGAGGCGGACCTCAAGGGACGCGTTACTGAGGCGCAAACTTGGTTCCGCCAAGCTTGCGAGGAGCTGAAGACCGCCCAGAGCGAGCTAGCCAAGCGCGAGGAGGAGCTCACCATGGAGCGGGCCGACATCGAGAAGGCCTAGGAGACGGCGAAGAACCTGGCCGCCGCAGCCGAGGCCGCTCGAGCCCAGCATCAGGCTGCGCTGAACTCCCAGGGGGATGACCTTGCCGTGCGCGAGGAAAAGCTTGCCGCAACGCTCCGCGACAAGAACGAGGAGGTGGAGAAGCTTGTCGTGCAGCAGACCCAGGAGCTGGAGCAGAGGCACAAGGAGGCACTCGATGCGCAGGCTCTGGTTCATGCCGACAAGGTGAAGGAGCTGGAGGTGGAGCGGGACGGGCTGAAGGATCAGGTCCTGAAGCTGTCCAAGGAGAAGGACACACTCAACGGTGCCCTAGTTGAGCGCAGGGTGCAGTCCTCGACAAGGCTGGGTGATGACCCACAAGTATAGGGGATCTATCGTGGTCCTTTCGATAAGTAAGAGTGTCGAACCCAACAAGGAGCAGAAGGAAATGATAAGCGGTTTCTAGCAAGGTATTCTCGGCAAGTACCGAAATAAGTGGTAACAGATAGTTTTGTGATAGGATAATTTGTAACGGGCAACAAGTAACAAAAGTAAATAACGTGCAGCAAGGTGGCCCAATCCTTTTTGTAGCAAAGGACAAGCCTGGACAAACTCTTATATAGAGAAAAGCTCTCCCGAGGACACATGGAAATATCGTCAAGCTAGTTTTCATCACGCTCATATGATTCGCGTTCGGTACTTTGATAATTTGGTATGTGGGTGGACCGGTGCTTGGGTACTGTCCTTACTTGGACAAGAATCCCACTTATGATTAACCTCTATTGCAAGCATCTGCAACTGCAACAAAAGTATTAAGGTAAACCTAACCATAGCATGAAACATATGGATCCAAATCAGCCCCTTACGAAGTAACGCATAAACTAGGGTTTAAGCTTCTATCACTCTAGCAACCCATCATCTACTTATTACTTCCCAATGCCTTCCTCTAGGCCCAAATAATGGTGAAGTGTCATGTAGTCGACGTTCACATAACACCACTAGAGGAGAGACAACATACATCTCATCAAAATATCGAACGAATACCAAATTCACATGACTACTAATAGCAAGACTTCTCCCATGTCCTCAGGAACAAACGTAACTACTCACAAAGCATAAACATGTTCCTAATCAAAGGGGTATTAATATGCATATAGGATCTGAACATATGATCTTCCACCAATTAAACCAACTAGCATCAACTACAAGGAGTAATTAACACTACTAGCAACCTACTAGCACCAATCCCACACTTGGAGACAAGAATTGGATACAAGAGATGAACTAGGGTTTTGAGAGGAGATGGTGCTGATGAAGATGTTGATGGAGATTGCCCTCTCCCGCTGAGAGGAGCGTTGGTGATGACGATGGCGATGAATTCCCCCTCCCGGAGGGAAGTTTCCCCGGCAGAACAGCTCCGCCAGAGCCCTAGATTGGTTCCACCTCGTGGCGGCGAAGTTTCGTCCGAGAAGATGGCTTATGATTTTTTTCCCATCGAAAGACTTCATATAGCAAAAGATGGCCATCGGAGGGCAACCAGGGGGCCCACGAGGTAGGGGGCGTCCCCCCCCACCCTCATGGGCAGGGTGTGGCCCCCCTGGTGCACCTCTTCCGTTGAGTATTTTTTATATATTCTGAAAACGTCTTCCGTGAAGTTTCAGGACTTTTGGAGCTGTGCAGAATAGGTCTCTAATATTTGCTCCTTTTCCATCCCAGAATCCCAGCTGCCGGCATTCTCCCTCTTTATGTAAACCTTGTAAAATAAGAGAGAATAGGCATATGTATTGTGACATAATGTGTAATAACAGCCCATAATGCAATAAATATCGATATAAAAGCATGATGCAAAATGGACGTATCAACTCCCCCAAGCTTAGACCTCGATTGTCCTCAAGCTAAAGCCGAAATCAAAAAATATGTCTACATGTTTAGAGATAGAGGTGTCGATAAAAATAAAATATGGACATGAGGGCATCATGATCATTCTTAGAACAGCAACTTATATAATTCTTGTCATATGATTTCTTATGCTAGAGTAATAATTCAATCACAATTTCAAGTATGAATCGTAAACTTCATTGAAAACTAACAAACTATAATCTCAGTCATTGGAGCAATTGCAATTTATCATAACATAGGAAAGAGTCAATGTATAAGAGCTTTTCAGCAAGTCCACATACTCAACTATCATATAGTCTTTCACAATTGCTGACACTCATGCAATACTTATGGGTATGGAGTTTTAATCAGGCATAGAGAAAGATAGGGGCTTATAGTTTTGCCTCCCAACGTTTTACCTCAAGGGTAATGTCAACAATAATAGTTCATGAAAACTCACATCCAATTAGCCATATATACCAGGATCTTTCCAACATACTGTGCTCGCCAAAGGATAAAATGTAAAAAGGAATGGTGAAGATCACCATGACTCTTATGCAAGGTAGGAGATAAAAGTAAAAGATATGCCCTTCGCAGAGGGAAGCAGAGGTTGTCATGCGCTTTTATGGTTGGATAAACAAAATCTTAATGCGAAAGAACGTCACTTTATATTGCCACTTGTGATATGGACCTTTATTATGTAGTCTGTCGCTTTTATTTCTTCCATATCACACGATCGTATAAAGCTTATTTTCTCCCACACTAATAAGTCATACATATTTAGAGAGCAATTTTTTATTGCTTGCACCGATGACAACTTACTTGGAGGATCTTACTTAATTCATAGGTAGGTATAGTGGACTCTCATGATAAAACTGGTTTAAGGGTAGTTGGAAGCACAAGTAGTGTCTCTACTTGGTGCAATGAATTTGGCTAGCATGAGAGGGAAAGGCAAGCTCAACCATGTTGGATGATCCATGACAATATAATTTATCTCAAATGTAAGAAAACATAACCCATTAAGTTGTCTTCCTTGTCCAACGTCAACTCTTTAGCATGTCATATTTTAATGAGTGCTCACAATCATAAAAGATGTCCAAGATATTATATTTATATGTGAAGACCTCTCTTTCTTTATTACTTCCTGTTAATTGCAACGATGACCAAAACTATGCTTGTCACCTCTCAACAACTTTTATTCATCATACTTTTTCTACGTGAGCTCATTACTCTCCATAAGACTCACATGATCTCTTTGTTTCTTTTTATTTCTTTCTCTTTTCTTTTATTCCCTTAGGATCATGGCAAAATAATCAGGCCCTTGACTCAACACTAATCTTTATTATATAGCTCACAGACTCGATTACATAGAGGAATTATAAAGCAAAACTCACTACTAGATCATACTAAGAACTTTTATTCTAATAGATCAAGATATTACCAAAAGGATCAAACTAAGGAAAACAATAAAGATAAAAGTGATGGTGATACGATACCGGGGCACTCCCCCAAGGTTGGCAGTTGCCAAGGGGAATGCCCATACCAGGTACTCAATTCTTGTTTGTTGGTGGAGAAGGTGATGGTTTTGTTGATGGCGTAGGCTTCTTCCTTAATTTACGCTTGAGGACAGAATTTTGGTCCCTTAGGTCCTCGATCTCCTGTTCCAGGCTCAGTATCTTTTTGCATAGTTCCTGCTTGTATTCCTGCAAGAGGCGAAAATGGATAAACTCGATCTTAGGTTTATTTACTCTATCCAGGAGGCTTGACTTTTTGAACTCCACATGCATGTCCCCAGGTTGAGGTAGCGGGACTTCATCTTCATCTGAGCTCGTCTCCTCCTTTCCCTTAGGTTCATAGTCCTCTTCTTCTTCCGTAGTCCAACCACAATGCTCCACATCCCCAAAGACCTTAGGATCTACAAGGTAATCATCCACATAGCTTTCTCCTTCCGAATCCTGGGACGACATGTTGCTCTATCTGCAGCAGGACAACTCAAAACAAAGACAAGAGATATTTGCATGATACGGGAGTCAAAACCTCCAGGAGATTATATAATGAATTTTTACCGACCAAAATACGTGTCGTGTACGGAAACTGAGTCCGGAGAGCGCACGAGGTGCCCACGAGGTAGTGGGGCGCGCCCTCCACCCTCGTGGAGGCCTCGTGTCCTTCCCGGACTATTTCTTATTTTTCTATTTTTCTAAATATTCCAAAACGGAGAAATATTGCCTTAAAACTGTTTTGCAGTCGGTTTACTTACCGTACCACATACCTATTCCTTTTCGGAGTCTGAAACATTCCGGAAAGTGTCCCTTATGTATTCCTCCGGGGTTACGGTTTCAATAACATTGGTTTCAACATTTATGGGATTACCTGAGATATAATGTTTGATTCTTTGACCGTTCACCACCTTCGGATTTGTGCCTTCGAAGTTGTTGATTTTTATGGCACCGGAACAATAGACCTCCTCGATAACGTAAGGACCTTCCCATTTAGAGAGAAGTTTTCCTACAAAAAATCTTAAACGAGAGTTGTATAGCAATACATAATCACCTACATTAAACTCACGCTTTTGTATCCTTTTATCATGCCATCTTTTAACTTTTTCTTTAAACAACTTGGCATTTTCGTAAGCTTGGGATCTCCATTCATCTAGTGAGCTAATATCAAGTAACCTCTTCTCTCCAGCAAGTTTAAAATCATAATTGAGCTCTTTAATAGCCCAATATGCCTTGTGTTCTAGTTTGAGAGGTAAGTGACATGCTTTTCCATAAACCATTTTATACGGAGACATACCCAAGGATTTTTTATATGCAGTTCTATAGGCCCATAATGCATCATCAAGTTTCTTGGACCAATTCTTTCTAGATCTATTAACAGTCTTTTGCAAAATTAGTTTGAGCTCTCTATTACTCAATTCTACTTGACCACTAGACTGAGGATGATAAGGAGATGCAATTCTATGATTAACATCATATTTAGCAAGCATTTTACGGAAAGTACCATGAATAAAATGTGAACCACCATCAGTCATTAAATATCTAGGGACTCCAAATCTTGGAAAAATAACTTCTTTAAGTATTTTAATAGAAGTGTTATGATCAGCACTGCTAGTTGGAATAGCTTCTACCCACTTAGTAACGTAATCAACAACAACTAAAATATGTGTATATCCATTAGAAAAAGGTCCCATATAGTCAAAGCCCCAAACATCAAATGGTTCAATAACGAGTGAATAGTTCATAGGCATTTCTTGATGTCTACTAATATTATCAATTCTTTGACATTCATCACAAGATAAGACAAACTTACGGGCATCCTTGAAGAGAGTAGGCCAATAAAAACCAGATTGCAATACCTTATGTGCAGTTCTATCTCCAACATGGTGTCCTCCATAAGCTTCGGAGTGACACTTGCGTAGAATTTGTTACTGTTCATGCTCAGGTACACAACGTCTAATAACACCATCTACTCCTTCTTTATAAAGATGTGGGTCATCCCAAAAGTAATGCCTCAAATCATAGAAGAACTTTTTCTTTTGTTGGTATGTGAAACTAGGTGGTATAAACTTAGCAACAATGTAATTAGCATAATCAGCATACCATGGAGCAGTATAAGAAGCATTTATGACATTTAATTGCTCATCAGGAAAGCTATCATCAATAGGAACTGGGTCATCAAGCACATTTTCTAACCTAGACAAGTTGTCTGCAACGGGGTTCTCAGCTCCCTTTCTATCAACAATATGTAAGTCAAATTCTTGTAGCAAGAGAACCCATCTAATAAGTCTAGGTTTAGCATCTTTCTTTTCCATGAGATACTTAATAGCAGCATGATCAGTGTGAATAGTTACTTTAGAATCAACAATGTAAGGTCTGAACTTATCACAAGCAAATACAACTGCTAAGAATACTTTTTCAGTAGTAGCATAATTTCTTTGAGCATTGTCTAGGGTTTTACTAGCATATTGAATAACGTTTAATTTCTTATCAACTCTTTACCCTAGAATAGCACCTATAGCATAATCACTAGCATGACACATAATTTCAAAGGGTAATTTCCAATCAGGTGGCTGAACAATAGGTGGAGAGATCAATGCTTTCTTAAGTATTTCAAATGCTTCTACACAATCATCATCGAAGACAAATGGTATATCTTTTTGTAATAAATTAGTCAGAGGCTGAGAAATTTTTGAGAAGTCCTTAATGAACCTCCTATAAAATCTGGCATGACCAAGGAAACTTCTTATACCTTTGATGTCCTTGGGACATGGCATCTTCTCAATAGCATCAACCTTGGCTTTATCAACCTCAATACCTCTTTCGGAAACTTTATGCCCCAAGACAATACCTTCATTAACCATAAAGTGGCACTTTTCCCAATTCAAGACAAGATTAGTTTCTTCACATCTCTGCAAAACTCGATCAAGGTTGCTCAAGCAATCGTCAAAAGAAGATCCATAGATGGAGAAATCGTCCATGAAAACCTCACAAATCTTTTCACAAAAGTCAGAGAATATAGCCATCATGCATCTTTGAAAGGTAACAGGTGCATTACATAAACCAAAAGGCACATGTCTATAAGAAAAAGTACCAAAAGGGCAAGTATAAGTAGTCTTTGATTGATCTTTTGTTGACACATGTATTTGAGAGAAACCAGAATAACCATCTAGAAAGCAAAAATGTGTATGTTTGGATAATATTTCTAGCATTTGATCGATAAAAGGTAAGGGGTAATGATCCTTTTAGTGGCCTTATTTAATTTGCGGAAATCAATTACCATCCTATAACCTGTAATAATTCTTTGAGGAATCAATTCATCTTTATCATTAGGAACGACAGTAATACCTCCCTTCTTAGGGACACAATGGACAGGACTTACCCACTGACTTTCAGCAACGGGATAGATTATACCTGCCTCAAGGAGCTTTAGTATTTCATTTCTTACCACTTCTTTCATTTTAGGATTCAGCCGTCGTTGATGATCACGAACTGGTTTAGCATCTTCTTCCAAATTTATTTTATGTTGACATAGAGTGGGACTAATGCCCTTAAGTTCATCAAGAGTATACCCAATAGCAGCACGGTGCTTCTTCAGAGTTTTCAATAATCTCTCTTCCTCATGCTCTGAAAGGTTAGCACTAATAATAACAGGATATATCTTTTTCTCATCAAGATAAGCATATTTAAGAGTATCAGGCAACGGTTTAAGCTCAAACACGGGATCACCCTTGGGTGGAGGAGGATCCCCTAGGATTTCAACAGGCAAATTGTGTTTTAGAATAGGTTCCTGTTTAAAGAATACTTCATCTATTTCCCTTCTTTCATTCATAAACATATCATTTTCATGGTTTAGCAAATATTGTTCTAAAGGATCACTAGGAGGTACGGCAATAGAAGCAAGACCAATAATTTCATCCTTACTAGGTAATTCTTCTTCACGGTGTTGTCTACTAAATTTAGAGAAATTAAATTCATGAGTCATATCATCTAAACCAATGGTAACAACATCCCTTTTGCAATCTATGGTAGCATTAACAGTGTTCAAGACGGGTCTACCAAATATAATGGGACAAAAGCTATCTTGTGGGGAACCAAGAACAAGAAAATCAGCAGGATATTTAGTTTTCCCACACAAGACTTCAACATCTCTAACAATTCCCATTGGTGAAATAGTATCTCTATTGGCAAGTTTAATTGTGACATCAATATCTTCTAACTCAACAGGTGCAATATCATGCATGATTTCTCTATATAGGCTAATAGGTATTGCACTAGCACTGGCACCCATATCACATAAGCCATGATAACAATGATCTCCTATTTTAACAGAAATAGCAGGCATGCCTACCACAGGTCTAGGTTTATCTTTAGCACAAGGTTTAGCAATTCTAGCAGTTTCATCACAGAAATAAATAACTTGCCCATCAATATTATCAGACAAGAGATCTTTAACAATAGCAATATCAGGTTCAACTTTAATTTACTCAGGAGGTGTATAAGTTTTAATATTGCTTTTATGAACCACAGTTGAAGCTTTAGCATGATCCTTTATCCTGACAGGAAAAGGTGGTTTCTCAACATAAGAAGTAGGAACAATTGGATCATTATAAGTCACAATCTTTTCTTCAACTTTAATAGGTGCAGCCACTTTTACTTCTATGGGAGGATGATATTTAAACCACTTCTCCTTCGGGAGATCAACATGAGTAGCAAAAGATCCATAGAAAGAAGCTACTATCTCAGAGTCAAGTCCATATTTAGTGCTAAATTTATGGAAAACGTCGGTATCCATAAAAGATTTAACACAATCAAACCTAGGTGTCATACCTGAATCCTTACCTTTGGAGAGGTCCCAATCTTCAAAGTTGCGTTTAATTCTTTCCAATAAATCTGATTTGAATTCAATAGTCTTCATCATAAAAGAGCCAGCACAAGAAGTATCAAGCATGGTGCGATTGCTATTAGAAAGCCGAGCATAAATTTTTTGAATAATCATTTCTCTTGAGAGCTCATGATTAGGGCATGAATATAACATTGATTTAAGCCTCCCCCAAGGTTGAGCGATGCTTTCTCCTTCGCGAGGCCAAAAAATATATATATAATTGTGATCACGATGAACAAGATGCATAGGATAAAACTTCTGATGAAATTCCAATTTCAATCATTTGTAGTTCCATGACCCGATATCATCACATAGCCTATACCATGTCGATGCATCTCCCTTCAAAGATAAAGGGAAGACCTTCTTCTTAACAACATCTCCGGGTACACCTGCAAGCTTAAATAATCCACAAACTTCATCCACATATATTAGATGCTCATCAGGAAGCTTTGTTCCATCTCCTAAAAAAGGATTAGCTAGCAGTTTTTCTATCATACCCAAAGGAATTTCAAAGCAGACATTTTCATTTTCAGTAGGTTCAGTAGGTTGAGGAGCAACTCTTTTCTCTACTGGTCGGGGTGAAGATACCCCGAACAAGCCCCTCAAAGGATTACTTTCCATAGTAACAAGTGACAGTAAATTTCAGCACACTATATAAATTTTTCCTTACCAAATTCCACCTACCAAAGGCGCTTCACTCCCCGGCAACGGCGCCAGAAAAGAGTCTTGATGACCCACAAGTATAGGGGATCTGTCATAGTCCTTTCGATAAGTAAGAGTGTCGAACCCAACGAGGAGCAGAAGGAAATGATAAGCTGTTTCCAACAAGGTATTCTCTGCAAGTACTGAAATAAGTGGTAACAGATAGTTTTGCGATAGGATAATTTGTAACGAGCAATAAGTAACAAAAATAAATAAAGTGCAGCAAGGTGGCCCAATCCTTTTTGCAACAAAGGACAAGCCTGGACAAACTCTTATATAGAGAAAAGCGCTCCCGAGGACACATGGGAATATCATCAAGCTAGTTTTCATCATGCTCACATGATTCGCGTTCGGTACTTTGATAATTTGGTATGTGGGTGGACCGGTGCTTGGGTACTGTCCTTACTTGGACAAGCATCCCACTTATGATTAACCTCTATTGCAAGCATCCGCAACTACAACAAAAGTATTAAGGTAAACCTAACCATAGCATGAAACATATGGATACAAATCAGCCCCTTACGAAGCAACGCATAAACTAGGGTTTAAGCTTCTGTCACTCTAGCAACCCATCATCTACTTATTACTTCCCAATGCCTTCCTCTAGGCCCAAATAATGGTGAAGTGTCATGTAGTCGACGTTCACATAACACCACTAGAGGAGAGACAACATACATCTCATCAAAATATCGAACGAATACCAAATTCACATGACTACTAATAGCAAGACTTCTCCCATGTCCTCAGGAACAAACGTAACTACTCACAAAGCATAAACATGTTCATAATTAGAGGGGTATTAATATGCATATAGGATCTGAACATATGATCTTCCACCAATTAAACCAACTAGCATCAACTACAAGGAGTAATTAACACTACTAGCAACCTACTAGGACAAATCCCGGACTTGGAGACAAGAATTGGATACAAGAGATGAACTACGGTTTTGAGAGGAGATGGTGCTGATGAAGATGTTGATGGATATTGCCCTTTCCCGCTGAGAGGAGCATTGGTGATGACGATGGCGATGAATTCCCCCTCCCGGAGGGAAGTTTCCCCGGCAGAACAGCTCCGCCAGAGCCCTAGATTGGTTCCGCCAAGGTTCCGCCTCGTGGCGGCATAGTTTCGTCCGAGAAGATGGCTTATGATTTTTTTTCCATAGAAAGATTTCATATAGCAGAAGATGGCCACCGGAGGGCCCACGAGGTAGGGGGGCGCGCCCAGGGGGTAGGGTGCGCCCCCACCCTCGTGGATAGGGTGTGGCCCCCTGGTGAACCTCTTCTGATGAGTATTTTTTATATATTCTGAAAACATCTTCCGTGAAGTTTCGGGACTTTTGGAGCTGTGCAGAATAGTTCTCTAATATTTGCTCCTTTTCCAGCCCAGAATCCCAGCTGCCGGCATTCTCCCTCTTTATGTAAACCTTGTAAAATAAGAGAGAATAGGCATAAGTATTGTGACATAATGTGTAATAACAGCCCATAATGCAATAAATATCGATATAAAAGCATGATGCAAAATGGACGTATCACTGGGCAGCTCTCCGAGGCCAACAACTCCAGCAAAGACCTCAAGCTGAAGTTGGAGGGTCTCGAGGGGATGCTGTCGGAGGACAAGGCCCGGGAGGAGGCCCTGGCCAAGGACCTGGAGGCTAAGAGGAAGCTGCGGAAGAACGAAGCCGCCAACCATAAGGATTTTGTGGAAGGTGAGAACCGCTGGATCGGGCACCTCGAAGGCGTCGCCGGCAGGATCACCACGCAACTGGATACCATGGGGATGCCAAATGTGAGGTATACCCTGGAGCGTAGCGCGAGCCCCAACGCCAAGCTGACCATCTTCTTCGAGGGCGTCCTCGGGGCCCTGGAACAGCTCCACTCCAACCGGGCGGCCTCCCTGGCCGATGAGTCCTGGAGGCTTTGCCGGGGTGCCCTAACCAAGGTTCTCACCAAGGTGGCGCACTGGAACCCCAACCTCGACTTCGACGCCGCGCTGGAGAGCTTGCCGGAGGATGCAGACCTCGCGAAGCTCAAGGAGCGTATCAAGCCAATCATCAGCTGCATCGGTGGAATCGAGAGGGTGGAGGGCCAGCACCGGGATTAGGCACCCCGTTTCTCATTGCCGCTGTAGGTTCATGGCCAAGACAATTTATATCTTTACTTAGAACCGCAGCAACAATTGATGTAATATAACTCTGCAGTACTTTTGATACAATGCATGTTATTTTCCTGTCTGATCTTCCCTTGTATGTCTGCCCTACGTTAACCGGGTAGGCTCGCCGGCGCGTAAACCCAGGGCGGCACGTGAGAGCTCCAGATCGATCTAACGAACCATCAACTAGTACTACCGATTCCAAATGTGAAGGCAAAAAGTGATCTATCCAATGATCCATCAGCATGAGAAGAAAGGTCAAACCAACAACAAATCGGAGGAGGATTTGGTCATGGGCACATGTCGACTCCGAGTCATTTCCAACCTCGCTCTGGCCGTACCGGCTCCGCCTCCGCCTCGCTCGAACAGCCGCCGCTGTCCGAAGGCCGCTGCTGCTACCCCGACTTGTCTCCACTTTACACCGCCTACGCCGCCAGCCTCAGCGTAGAACCGCCGTCCGCCTTCACTCTAACCCGTCGTCCCCACGGCCATCGATCCGCCGTCTCGCGCTTGAGCCACCGTACTCCGCCTCCATGGCTTTATGCCTTACTGCCGGAGCGAGCGCTGGGTCGTTCCACCGTGAACCGCCGCACCTCCATAGCCAGACCATGCCGAGCCGCCCGTCGCCGCGTCTCTGCTCCCCCGGTGCGCTCCCTCCGAGTCGCCGGCTGCCGACCACCACTAAGATATGCAGCCGGGTCTTCGAGCGTCGTTCTCCACCTCTATAAATCGCCGACCAAGATTTCTGCTGGGAGTCGCCAGGCCTTCTCCACCGCAGAGCTGACCTCGGGCCACCCCGCCGGTGCATCCTATCCAGGGAGTCGCCAAGCTCCTCCGTCCAATCATCACATTGCCGCCTCACTGCTGCTATTGATTGCCTCACCGGTCGCGTCGGGTTCACAACCGCCACCTGCTAGTCGCCACCTTGCCGAGTCACCGTTGGGCCTCGCCTTGATGTGGAGATCAATTAAATCCAATAAATAAAGTGCTACGCACAGTGGAGCAGACGAAGATCCCAGTTGAGAGTGTACTGCCAGCAAGACCTCCAAGAAAGCTCTCACAAGGGACAAACTGTCACATAAAAAATCAGTACGCAGCAAAAACATACACTGAGACTCCCTCAAACCAGGTGCTATCTGTTCCATATATTTTATCAGCATGGGTTAAATTGTTTGAAAACGATTACTCTGGTTTGTGATATTTTTTCGTAGGATCAATATTCATTACAAAGGTGTGTGTAAGGGACGCGCGCTTACATCACTTTTTTACTAGCAATTATCCACACCGTGGCCGGCTCACCTGTCTATGCCGGTTTACATACACTTGTCGGGACTGCACCCGCGATTGACTCGCCGTCCGCACGGTTTACCGTGCCCGCAATTAACTTGCCCGACCGTATGGAGCATTACTATATCAGCTATCGTTCACAAACGTCAGGTGATATCCATCCAAATTTGATTTATTAGCACATGTTGTTTTTGTCAAAGAACAAGTCTATCTTTGTCTTGGTGTGCAATATTGTTTATGCAGGGCAATTATTTATGACAAAAAATGATATTATACCTCAGAGATGGAGGCACGCCAACATCTTTTGGCACGGGTGGTCGTCGTTACTCGGCGAACTCCCGTGCCGGTTTACAACGCCGTGGCCGTCTCTCGCGGTCGCACCGGTTCACAGCGACACGGACAACTCGCCCGTCCACCCTCGCGGCCGGTTCACGCGTCCGCGCCGGTCTACAACATGGAGGACAATTTGCTCGTCCACGCCGTTTTACAACACCGGGCTGGCTCATCTGCTTAGCTCCCGTGGCCGACTCACCTGTGAGTAATTTCAGCTTCACCCGGTGATCATCAACTCCGCGGTGATAATCTCTGACCTGACGCATCAGGTGAAATCCATCCAGTATATTTTTATATTATATATTGCTTTCTTTAAAAAAAAGAGGAGCCATTACTTTGTCTTGCAAGTTCTTCAATGTAGGACAAATTAAATCACAAAGCTCTGAAGCTCTCAATATCCGGTTTAACATCCGGTTCAAGAAGGATTTATCTCTTGCAAAAAGTTAAAGGGTGCCAAAGAGGACCTGCTGCCATGATGCGCGGTTCAAACATGGGTATCATGCCTTAATTGGCTTATCATATTCTTGATCACTTGGGGGCTTTGGTCGTATCCGAACCATAGCTACACCTCTTGATCGGCGCAATGCCACAATATCACTTGGGGGCTTGGTCGCGTCCGAACCATAGCAACGCCATTTGGTAGGCGAAAAGCCACAATATCATTTGGGGACTTGTGGTCACGTTTGAACCATAGTCACGCCTCTTGATAGGCGAGAGCCACCAGATCACTTGGGGACTTGGTCACGTCTGAACCAGTCATGCCTCTTGATCGGCCTAAGGCCATAGTCAGTTGGGGCCTTGGTCGAACCCGAACCATTGCCATGCCACTTGATCGGCATAAATGTCACGGTTTCATTTGGGGACCTGGCTGACTTGAACCATAGCTACACCTATCGGGAGCTTGGTCATGTCCGACCATGGTAACGCCATCTGATCAGCTCAAATAAGCCTCTTTTTGCAAATGGTTTTATCATTGCCTTTGCTTCAATATTTTCCTTGATAACTGTTTCTTTTATTTTTGTTGCGTTTTTAAACCGACAAAATTTTAAACCGGCCCAAACTGTCAATTACAAATTGACGAAACATGGTCAAATCTTAATCCGGAGACTATCTGCCCAGTTTGATTTTTTGTTACCATCTTGTTATAAAGTAAATCGGCGTTCATTAACCCGGCTTGGCTTTCAACTACAAGTTGTTAGTACACGATCAAGTTATAATCCGGAGACTGTCAGCCCGGTCTGGTTTGACTACGAGTCGCCAGTATTATATATGGATAATTCGGTGTCTATCACAACCCGGTATGGTTTTATCTTAAACCGGCACAATATGGAAGGAGTCATCAGTACTCAAAATTGGGGTTATCACCTTTACTACAAAAAGTTGGTAAAACCAACAATGTGATTCAATGTCACAGGTATGATATATTTCATATTTGATTATTCTTAAGTGCAACCTTGGTTATAAACCCGGGTTATATGGTGGGCATTATGACCCGTCCGGCGGTAAACCGCCAGGACACTTTAAACTTGTTGTATGCAGAAACAGGTTTGTTAAACCGGCCCGGTTTTGGACTATAAGTCGCCAGTATATATATTTGGATTGCGCCATTGGAATCATGCGCTTATAAATCATTGGGTTATATTATTCAAATAGCCAAACTTGGCTGAATTTTCATTATGATATTGAATGAATAAGGTTTTCACCGGATTATATTATCTTGAATAGCCAACATGGCTGGATTTTTATGGTTATTAATAACTGATATTATTAAGTTTTCAAAGTCGCTTTAGTGCAATGGCTATTAATTTATGTAAGGATATGATTTATTCTACAATGAAAGGAATAGTCCCGAGTCGTTGCAGGCTTACAACCCGGCACTTGGGGGCTACAATATTCGAATTGAGATTACATGCAAGTCTCATGTCGCTGCAAGCATGCACCATGACACTTGGGGGCTAATGCAAAGTCATTTTTTACTAGTCTTATTGAAGACCCGACTCATCATATTATAATGAGCTGGACCTTGGGGGCTACCAATTGCTCCTGTCAACAATTCAAGGTACACAAGTTTTCGTCCATAATATTGAAGAATCCATTGCTCAGTTGGTAAAACACAAAGCTCTTAACCTTGTGGACGTGGGTTCAAGCCCTACGACGGAAGCTACATTATAATATGTTATTTTCATTAAAGTATATATATCAAGTCCCGGTTCAGTATTATCTTACTAAGCCGGCCCTTGGGGGCTACACGTTGTCGTTCAAAGTTTACAAGATTATATTTACAAAGTCCCTGCTCATTATTGCATAATGACCCGGCCCTTGGGGGCTACACTGGTTGAAGTTTTTATGAGCATCAAGCAATTACAAGTCCCAGGTTGCTGCAAGCATGACAACCCAGCACTTGGGGGCTACATATATGGAGTATTCAGTTTTGAGATGAACAAACTGGATTTCTTCAAGGTTGAAACATTTATTGGACCAAGTCTTAAGTGATCACTATGTTCTCCTCTTAAGACTTGGGGGCTACAGGTATTATGCATATAAAGGAGGAATATCTTCATTTTATCAGTTTTGAGCAAATCAGGAAGATCAATTACATGACCCGGTGTCGACAACATTTATGACCCGGCACCATCAATATTTATAAATCGGCCATTTTGGTAATATTAAACCGGCAAGTTTTATATCTTCAAACCGGCTGGATATCAGACCAATGTCGGAAAATTGATTATGAAGCTGGTCTGTTGACCCGGATTTCCCAGAAGGAGGAAATAACAAGGACTTAAGGATGATCAGGTACCGGTTTACAAAAATTCTTAACCCGGAGCATAACCTGTCAAATTTGTTCTTGTGTTTATTTTGCAGCATAAGTTTACCATGAATAAATCCAAGCTAAACTTGGGGGCTAATGTCGGGGATATACCCCGCGGCGTAAACCGGGCGGAAGTATAACCCGGCCGGACTAGGCGTTTCATTGGTAAACCGCTAGAGGATTGGCGGTTTACATGATTGGCAGTGTAAACCGGCCGGAAGTTAACCCAGCCGGACTTGGCGGATTATCTGAAGACCCCGCTGACACTTGGTGAGTTACTGGCGACCCGCCTTGACCTGGCGGTTTACAAGCAACCCACCTGGTCATTATGAATCACTGGTGATCTGGCATGCGGGACAGACAGATGACAAGGCCCAAGACCCAGAAGGCTGGTTCACGTTTAATGGTGGACCGGTTTAAGAGGAAAGGCAGGAGGAATATTATCTTACAAGGAGCTAAGACCTGGACTTGTATCCGGTTTGTATTAGAGATAGACTAGTCCTAATCCTAATAGGACTCTACATGTAACCCGCCCCTCCAACATATATAAGGAGGGGCAGGGCTCCCCAAAAGGGACAAGATTCACAAGTTCCACAAGTTGGACAAGTTAGGTTTAGACAATAGCTCTCAAGATAGAGCACTCTTGTAACCGTGATCATCATCATCAATATCAATGAAGCAGGATGTAGGCTTTTACCTCCATCGTGAGGGGCCGAACCTGGGTAAAACCTCGCGTCTCTCGTCCCACTCAACCCCTCTCAAGCTACCACATAGATGCGTTGGCCTCACGACTAAGTCCTGACATTAAGGACATCTGCCGTGACAATTCCACGACAGATCCCCAATAGCCTGCCGGGTGTGCTTGCTGCTAGGCAAACCACCTTACCGCTCTTAACGCGGCCTCTCAAACTGTCGAGCTTGACTCGAGTCAGAACCGAGAGCGTTGCCAATTGCGGAAGGCTACCCCACCACTCTCGACGCGGTCACTTGAGCTGTTGAGCGGACTCGAAACAGAACAAGGGCGTTGCCAATTGCGGAAGGTCCCCTTTGCGTGCAGGTTTTACATACATAGGGTAGGACCTTCGAGGATAATAACCATATACATAAAAAGAAATTGCTTAAAGTTTCGCATGACTTAGCTTTTCTATCATTGCATGGGCATCCACCACATCCGCAGATGGTGCCGCCAAGCTCGGTCGTCTTCTTCCTTGGAAGAACGGCCACAATGAAGCCGCCGCGCCGATCAGACCAGATTCTCACATCTGTGCCCCCTACCTGGCGCACCAGAGATGTCGGTGGAAACGACACCTATGGGGTCACTGGGATCCCTTCTATGGTTGGTGGGCGCGGGGTTGTGCGAAGAGCGGGTCTGACAAGAAGCACACGGATTGTTTACCCAGGTTCGGGCCGCAAAGATGCGTAATACCCTAGTCCTTCTTTGGTGGATGTATTTGAGAGTGTTCTTGTGCTCTTGAGCTAGCTACGGGGTGCAACTTTGCCCAAAAGATCTGAATCCCCCTCCTGGTCGCCTCGGGCCTCCTTTTATAGGAAAAAGGGGTTGCCACAGTGGCACACAGGAGGTGGAAAGGTCTACAATGGATGAGTCTATCCTCTGGGACCGTCGGACAAACGCATTTAATGCGCTGCCGACATGCCCTCCTTGCTTTATTGGGGATGCCAGGGAAGCGCGAGGCTGCCTCGGCAAGGATCTTGCCGAGGGAGTCCACCTTGCCCTCTTGCTCTCATGTGTTTCTGGTCTTAGCGTTGCCTTGGTTGCCTCGTGTTTTGGCTTCTCTCCGGCTTCCCTCCTCTGCCCTACTAGGTGTGGCCGTGGCGCGCGCCTCTGACTGCCCGTGCACAAGTAAAGGGGTCAAAAGAAGAGCCCCTACTTTCGTACACCGACACATAGTTCGTAGGTTCGTCATCGTCAAGTAACATGACCTCCAGAGCAGGATTACCATACCACTCTGGTGCGGATCGTACTCTGGTTGACCTACGAGGTTCGGTAGTAACTTGATCTGAAGTTTCATAATCATCATCATTAGCTTCCTCACTAATTTGTGTTGGAACCATTGGAACCGATTTCTGTGATGAACCACTTTCCAATTCGGGAGAAGGTACAATTACCTCATCTACATCCTCCCACTCACTTCTTTCGAGAGAAACTCCTTCTCTAGAAAGGATCCATTCTTAGCAACGAATATCTTGCCTTTGGATCTGTGATAGAAGGTGTACCCAATAGTCTCCTTTGGGTATCCTATGAAGACACATTTCTCCGATTTGGGTTCGAGATTATCAGGTTGAACCTTTTTCACATAAGCATCGCAGCTCCAAACTTTAAGAAACGACAACTTAGGTTTCTTGCCAAACCATAGTTCATATGGTGTCGTCTCAACGGATTTAGATGGTGCCCTATTTAACATGAATGCAGCCGTCTCTAAAGCATAACCCCAAAACAATAGCGGTAAATCAGTAAGAGACATCATAGATCACACCATATCGGATAAAGTACGGTTACAACGTTCAGACACACCATTACGCTGTGGTGTTCCAGGTGGCATGAGTTGTGAAAATATTCCACGTTGTTTCAAATGAAGACAAAACTCCTAACTCAAATATTCACCTCCATGATCAGATCATAGAAACTTTATTTTCTTGTTATGATGATTTTCCACTTCACTCTGAAATTCTTTGAACTTTTCAAATGTTTCAGACTTATGTTTCATTAAGTAGATACACCCATATCTTCTCAAATCATCCGGGAAGGTTAGAAAATAACGATACCCACCGCGGGCCTCAACACTCATTGGACCGCATACATCAGTATGTATTATTTCAAATAAGTCAGCTGCTCGCTGCATTGTTCCGGAGAACGGAGTTTTAGTCATCTTGCCCATGAGGCATGGTTCGCAAGCATCAAGTGATCCATAATCAAGTGATTCCAAAAGTCCATCAGCATGGAGTTTCTTCATGCGCTTTACACCAATATGACCTAAACGGCAGTGCCACAAATAAGTTGCACTATCATTATTAACTTTTCATCTTTTGGCTTCAATTTTATGAATATGTGTATCATTACAATCGAGATTCAACAAAAATAGACCACTCATCAAGGGTCCATGACCATAAAAGATATTACTCATATAAATAGAACAACAATTATTCTCTGATTTAAATGAAACTGTCTCGCACTAAACAAGATCCAGGAGTAATGTTCATGCTCAACGCTGGCACCAAATAACAACTATTTAGGTCTAAAACTAATCCCGACGGTAGATGTAGAGGTAGCGTGCCGATTGCGATCACATCAACTTTGGAACCATTTCCAACGTGCATCGTCACCTCGTTCTTAGCCAATCTTCATTTAATCCATAGCCCCTGTTTCGAGTTGCAAATATGAGCAACAAAACCAGTATAAAATACCCAGGCGCTACTACGAGCATTAGTAAGGTACAAATCAATAACATGTATATCAAATATACCTTTCACTTTGCCATCCTTCTTATCCGCCAAATACTTGGGGCAGTTCTGCTTCCGGTGACCAGTCCCTTTGAAGTGGAAGCACTCAGTTTCAGGCTTAGGTCCAGACTTGGGCTTCTCCCTGAGGGAGTCCTGGACTAAGGGGTCCTCGGGCATCCGGCCTATTAGCCATGGGCCGGACTGATGGGCTATGAAGATACGAAGACCGAAGACTGCACCTGTGTCCGTATAGGACTCTCCTTGGCGTGGAAGGCAAGCTTGGCGATGGAATATGTAGATTCCTTTCTTTGTAACCGACCTTGTGTAACCCTAGATCCTCCCGGTGTCTATATAAACCGGAGGACTTAGTCCGGAGGAGGGACATTATCATAACCATACAAGCTAGGCCTCTAGGGTTTAGCCATTACGATCTTGTGGTAGATCAACTCTTGTAATACTCATATTCATCAAGATCAATCAAGCAGGACGTAGGGTATTACCTCCATAGAGAGGGCCCAAACCTGGGTAAAACATTGTGTCCCCTGTCTCATGTTACCATCGACCTTAGATGCACAATTCGGGACCCCCTACCCGAGATCCGCCGGTTTTGACACCGACATTGGTGCTTTCATTGAGAGTTCCACTGTGCTGTCGCCAAAAGGTTTGATGGCCCCTTCAATCGTCAATAATGACACTGTCCAAGGAGAAATCTTCCTCCCCGGACAAAACTTTGTGCTCGGCAGCTTTGCACAACGGGCCAATTCGTTTGGCCATCTGGAGCAGATCGAAAGCTACGCCCCTAGCCATCAGGTCAGATTCGGGAGCTTGAACTATGTTGCGGACATCCGTGGAGACTTGATCTTCACCGGATTCGAGACCGCGGCTACCACTCCTGGTCACCCCGAGAGACATGGCCTAAATCTGTCATCGGACTGCATCCAGGAGACAGCTCCCTCAACAGCTCTGGCCTTAGATCCGAAGCAGACTGCGCCATCCAAGGACGGGAAGCTCAACCCCGCCACGGAGGCCACGGATTCCCCGGCGTTGGAGCCGCACATAGACTTGATCTCACACGATACCTGTGCCACCGGAACTCCAGACTCGTCTCCGACCGTAAGTTCCGAACCATGTGAGCCCACGGACGCCGAACTTGATCGTTTATCGATCTTCGAATTTAGTGTCGCAGACATCTTCCAACACTCGCCTTTGGGCGACATGCTAAACTCATTAAAAAACCTGTCCTTGACGGAGGACTCACAGCCAAACTCTATCCGGTCCGAACTAGGGGCTGACGGTGGAGAATTTTGCTTCCCACCCGCCACCCACTTCATAGCCATGGTCGAGAATTTGACCGACACACTTGATTACGACTCCGAGGACATCAACGGTATAGACGATGATGCCGGAGAAGAAGAAGCCTAGAACCCGCGGTTCACTGGACGCTAGACGGCCACTTCCTCATATGATGTATACATGGTGGATGCACCAAAGGAGAACAGCGGCGATGACAAGGAAGATCCAGCTGAGGATAAACCTTCCGAAATACAATCCAAGCATCGGCGTCAGCGGCGCCGCTCTAAGTCACGCCGCAGTAAAGACAGGAACACCAGCACAGCAGAAGATAACACTCCAGAAGGTGCCGAAGACAATGAAGACCCCATTGAAACAGCTAATGAACAAGATGAACGGGAAGATAGGCAGGTTAGCCCTGCACTACTAGGGAAAAGCCTATACACAGAATCTTACCAGTAGCGCTGTACAAAATCAAACGCTACTACTACTTAGTAGCAGCGCGCGTAAATAAACCGCGCTACTGCTATGACTTTTGCAGTAGCGCGTACTGGCGAAAAGCGCTGCTGCTATGTTTGAACTGGGCGCGCATGGCTAGCCCAACCTAGCAGTAGCGCGTGTACTGGCCCAGCGCTACTGCTAC
The DNA here is from genome assembly GCF_002162155.2 of Triticum dicoccoides. Lineage (NCBI taxonomy): Eukaryota > Viridiplantae > Streptophyta > Magnoliopsida > Poales > Poaceae > Triticum > Triticum dicoccoides. Next base: position 514,318,598 of record NC_041382.1, on the reverse strand, counting down.
TCTCCTTAGCTGTAGCGCGCTTACATGTAAGGCGCTGCTGCTACCAGAAATAAAATAAAGTGAAAAACAAGTAGAAAAGTAAATGAAAATGGAAGAAATAGAAAAAGGATAAAGGAAAAAAAATAAAATGTAAAGAAAAATAAAAGAAAAAAGGGAAAAAAGGAGAAAGGAATAGCAGTAGCGGGTTTCAAGAAACGGCGCGTTTTCGGAAACGCGCTACCGTTACGTTTCACTTAAACAGTGGTTCCCCCCCCCCCGACCACCACTTCTTCCCCAAATCCCTCGCCCTCGCCGCCGTCTCCCCAATTCACCGTCGCCCCACTTCTTCGCCGTCTCCTGCCAGCGTGGACGCCCGCAACCTCACCGTCTCCCCCCGAGGCCGCCGTCATCCTCACCGCCGCCGCCCGAGGCTGCCCTCAGCCTCACCGCCGCCGCCCGAGACCGCCCTCGACGTCACCGTCGGCGCCTCC